>NC_134703.1:177129916-177429916 GCF_043290135.1 Rhipicephalus microplus
CTGATGGTGGTGAGAGTGGAGCACGACTATCTCCGGGGTGCAAGTGGCCTGCGCGTTCAGCTGTTAACCAAAAGGTTGGAGGTTCGAGCCCTGCCATGAGTGGTGTGTCGCATTTTTTTCTTTGTGCTGATATCTTTGGAGACATGTTCTGACCATGGTGAGAGTGGAGCATGACTGTCTCTGTGACGCAATTGGCTAGCGCGATCAGCTGTTAACCGAAAGTTGGAGGTTCGAGCCCTCCCGGGAACGGTGTGTCGTTTTTTTTATTTGCGCTGATAGCTTTGGAGAAATGTTCTGACCGTGGTGAGAGATGAGCACGACTGTCTCCTTGGCGCAATTGGCTAGCGCGATCAGCGGTTAACCAAAGGGTTGGAGGTTCGAGCCCTCCCGAGAGCAGTGTTTCTCTTTTTTCTTTGCGCTGACAGCTATGGAGAAATGTTCTGACGGTGGTGAGAGTATAACAAGACCATCTCCGTGACGCAATTGCCTAGCGCGTTCGGCTGTTAACCAAAAGTTTGGAGGTTCGAGCCCTCAGGAGAGCGGTGTGTCTCTTTTTTTTTCTTTGCGCTGATAGCTTTGGAGAAATGTTCTGACGGTGGTGAGAGTGGAGCACGACTATCTCCTTGGCGCAATTGGCTAGCGCGTTCAGCTGTTAACCAACAGGTTGGAGGTTCGAGCCCTGCCATGAGCGGTGTGTCGCTTTTTTTTGCGCTGCTACCTTTGGAGAAATGTTCTGACCATGTTGAGAGTGGAGCACGACTGTCTCCGTGACGCAATTGGCTAGCGCGATCGGCGGTTAACCGAAAGTTTGGAGGTTCGAGCCCTCAGGAGAGCGGTGTGTGTTTTTTTATTCGCGCTGATAGCTTTGGAGAAATTTTCTGATGCTGGTGAGAGTAGAGCACGACTACCTCCTTTGCGCAATTGGCTAGCGCGTTCAGCTGTTAACCAAAAAGTTGCAGGTTCGAGCCCTCCCGAGAGCAGTGTTTCTCTTTTTCTTTGCGCTGACAGCTATGGAGAAATGTTCTGACGGTGGTGAGAGTAGAACACGACCATCTCCGTGACGCAATTGCCTAGCGCGTTCGGCTGTTAACCAAAAGTTTGGAGGTTCCAGACCTCAGGAGAGCGGTGTGTCTCTTTTTTTTGCGCTGATAGCTTTGGAGAAATGTTCTGACGGTGGTGAGAGTGGAGCACGACTATATCCTTGGCGCATTTGTCTAGCGCGTTCAGCTGTTAACCAAAAGGTTGGAGGTTCGAGCCCTCCCGAGAGCGGTGTGTCTCTTTTTTCTTTGCGCTGACAGCTGTGGAGAAATGTTCTGACGGTGGTGAGAGTGGAGCACGACTATCTCCGTGGTGCAATTGGCTAGCGCGTTCAGCTGTTAACCAAAAGGTTGGAGGTTCGAGCCCTGCCATGAGTGGTGTGTCGCTTTTTTTTCATTGCGCTGATATCTTTGGAGACATGTTCTGACCATGGTGAGAGTGGAGCAGCACTGCCTCCGTGACGCAATTGGCTAGCGCGATCGGCTATTAACCGAAAAGTTGGAGGTTCGAGCCCTCCGGGAATGGTGTGTCGTTTTTTTTATTCGCGCTGATAGCTTTGGAGAACGTTTTGAGGGTGGTGAGAGTGCAACACGACTATCTCCTTAGCTCCATTGGCTAGCGCGTTCAGCTGTTAACCAAAAGATTGGAGGTTCGAGCTCTCTCGGGAGCAGTTTGTCGCTTTTTTTCTTTGCGCTGATACCTTTGAGGAATAATATGACCGTGGTGAGAGATGAGCACCACTGTCTCCGTGACGCAATTGGCTGGCGCGATCGGCTGTTAACCGAAAGGTTGGAGGTTCGAGCCCTCCCGTGAACGGTGTGTCTTTTTTTGCGCTGATAGCTTTGGAGAAATGTTCTGACCGTGGTGAGAGATGAGCACGACTGTCTCCGTGGCGCAATGGGCTAGCGCGATCAGTGGTTAACCAAAAGGTTGGAGGTTCGAGCCCTCCCATGAGCCCTGTGTCTTTTTTTTCTTTGCGCTGACAGCTATGGAGAAATGTTCTGACGGTGGTGAGAGTGGAACACGACTATCTCCGTGACGCAATTGCCTAGCGCGTTCGGCTGTTAACCAAAAGTTTGGAGGTTCGAGCCCTCAGGAGAGCGGTGTGTCTCTTTTTTTTCTTTGCGCTGATAGCTTTGGAGAAATGTTCTGACGGTGGTGAGAGTGGAGCACGACTAACTCCTTGGCGCAATTGGATAGCGCGTTCAGCTGTTAACCAAAAGGTTGGAGGTTCGAGCCCTCCCGAGAGTGGTGTGTCTCTTTTTTCTTTGCGCTGACAGCTGTGGAGAAATGTTCTGACGGTGGTGAGAGTAGAGCACGACTGTCTAGGTGGCACAATCGGCTAGCACGATCGGCTGTTAACCAAAAGGTGGGAGGTTCGAGCCCTGCCATGAGCGGTGTGTCGCTTTTTTTTGCGCTGCTACCTTTGGAGAAATGTTCTGACCATGTTGAGAGTGGAGCACGACTGTCTCCGTGACGCAATTGGCTAGCGCGATCGGCGGTTAACCGAAAGTTTGGAGGTTCGAGCCCTCAGGAGAGCGGTGTGTGTTTTTTTTCTTTGCGCTGATAGCTTTGGAGAAATGTTCTGACGGTGGTGAGAGTGGAGCATGACTATCTCCTTGGCGCAATTGGCTAGCGCGTTCAGCTGTTAACCAAAAGGTTGGAGGTTCGAGCCCTCCCGAGAGCGGTGTGTCTCTTTTTTCTTTGCGCTGACAGCTGTGGAGAAATGGTCTGACGGTGGTGAGAGTGGAGCACGACTATCTCCGGGGTGCAATTGGCCTGCGCGTTCAGCTGTTAACCAAAAGGTTGGAGGTTCGAGCCCTGCCATGAGTGGTGTGTCGCGTTTTTTTCTTTGCGCTGATATCTGTGGAGACATGTTCTGACCATGGTGAGAGTGGAGCATGACTGTCTCCGTGACGCAATTGGCTAGCGCGATCGGCTGTTAACCGAAAGGTTGGAGGTTCGAGCCCTCCGGGAACGGTGTGTCGTTTTTTTTATTCGCGCTGATAGCTTTGGAGAAATTTTCTGACGGTGGTGAGAGTAGAGCACGACTACCTCCTTGGCGCAATTGTCTAGCGCGTTCAGCTGTTAACCAAAAGGTTGCAGGTTCGAGACCTCCCGAGAGCAGTGTTTTTCTTTTTCTTTGCTCTGACAGCTAAGGAGAAATGTTCTGACGGTGGTGAGAGTAGAACACGACTATCTCCGTGACGCAATTGCCTAGCGCGTTCGGCTGTTAACCAAAAGTTTGGAGGTTCGAGCCCTCAGGAGAGCGGTGTGCCTCTTTTTTTTCTTTGCGCTGATAGCTTTGGAGAAATGTTCTGACGGTGGTGAGAGTGGAGCACGACTATCTCCTTGGCGCAATTGGCTAGCCCGTTCAGCTGTTAACCAAAAGGTTGGAGGTACGAGCCCTCCCGAGAGCGGTGTGTCTCTTTTTTCTTTGTGCTGACAGCTGTGGAGAAATGTTCTGACGGTGGTGAGAGTGGAGCACGACTATCTCCGGGGTGCAATTGGCCTGCGCGTTCAGCTGTTAACCAAAAGGTTGGAGGTTCGAGCCCTGCCATGAGTGGTGTGTCGCATTTTTTTCTTTGCGCTGATATCTTTGGAGACATGTTCTGACCAAGGTGAGAGTGGAGCATGACTGTCTCCGTGACCCAATGGGCTAGCACGGTCGGCTGTTAACCAAAAGGTGGGAGGTTCGAGCCCTTCCATGAGCGGTGTGTCGCTTTTTTGCGCTGCTACCTTTGGAGAAATGTTCTAACCATGTTAAGAGTGGAGCACGACTGTCTCCGTGACGCAATTGGCTAGCGCGATCAGCTGTTAACCGAAAGGTTGGAGGTTCGAGCCCTCTGGGAACGGTGTGTCGTTTTTTTTATTCGCGCTGATAGCTTTGGAGAAATTTTCTGATGGTGGTGAGAGTAGAGCACGACTACCTCCTTTGCGCAATTGGATAGCGCGTTCAGCTGTTAACCAAAAGGTTGCAGGTTCGAGCCCTCCCGAGAGCAGTGTTTCTCTTTTTTCTTTGCGCTGACAGCTATGGAGAAATGTTCTGACGGTGGTGAGAGTAGAACACGACCATCTCCGTGACGCAATTGCCTAGCGCGTTCGGCTGTTAACCAAAAGTTTGGAGGTTCGAGCCCTCAGGAGAGCGGTGTGTCTCTTTTTTTTTCTTTGCGCTGATAGCTTTGGAGAAATATTCTGACGGTGGTGAGAGTGGAGCACGACTATCTCCTTGGCGCAAATGGCTAGCGCGTTCAGCTGTTAACCAACAGGTTGGAGGTTCGAGCCCTCCCGAGAGCGGTGTGTCTCTTTTTTCTTTGCGCTGACAGCTGTGGAGAAATGTTCTGATGGTGGTGAGAGTAGAGCACGACTGTCTACGTGGCGCAATTGGCTAGCACGATCGGCTGTTAACCAGAAGGTGGGAGGTTCTAGCCCTCCGGGAACGGTGTGTCGTTTTTTTATTCGCGCTGACAGCTTTGGAGAAATTTTCTGACGGTGGTGAGAGTAGAGCACGACTACCTCCTTTGCGCAATTGGCTAGCGCGTTCAGCTGTTAACCAAAAGGTTGCAGGTTCGAGCCCTCCCGAGAGCAGTGTTTCTCTTTTTTTTGCGCTGACAGCTATGGAGAAATGTTCTGACGGTGGTGAGAGTAGAACACGACCATCTCCGTGACGCAATTGCCTAGCGCGTTCGGCTGTTAACCAAACGTTTGGAGGTTCGAGCCCTCAGGAGAGCGGTGTGTCTCTTTTTTTTGCGCTGATAGCTTTGGAGAAATGTTCTGACGGTGGTGAGAGTGGAGCACGACTATCTCCTTGGCGCAATTGGCTAGCGCGTTCAGCTGTTAACCAAAAGGTTGGAGGTTCGAGCCCTCCTGAGAGCGGTGTGTCTCTTTTTTCTTTGCGCTGACAGCTGTGGAGAAATGTTCTGACGGTGTTGAGAGTGGAGCACGACTATCTCCGTGGTGCAATTGGCTAGCGCGTTCAGCTGTTAACCAAAAGGTTGGAGGTTCGAGCCCTGCCATGAGTGGTGTGTCGCTTTTTTTTCTTTGCGCTGATATCTTTGGAGACATGTTCTGACCATGGTGAGAGTGGAGCAGGACTGTCTCCGTGACGCAATTGGCTAGCGCGATCGGCTATTAACCGAAAGCTTGGAGGTTCGAGCCCTCCGGGAACGGTGTGTCGTGTTTTTTATTCGCGCTGATAGCTTTGGAGAACGTTCTGAGGGTGGTGAGAATAGAACACGACTATCTCCTTAGCCCCATTGCCTAGCGCGTTCAGCTGTTAACCAAAAGGTTGGAGGTTCGAGCTCTCTCGGGAGCGGTTTGTCGCTTTTTTTCTTTGCGCTGATACCTTTGAGGAATAATATGACCGTGGTGAGAGATGAGCACCACTGTCTCCGTGACGCAATTGGCTAGCGCGATCGGTGTTAACCAAAAGGTTGGAGGTTCAAGCCCTCCCGTGAACGGTGTGTCGTTTTTTTTATTTGCGCTGATAGCTTTGGAGAAATGTTATGACCGTGGTGAGAGATGAGCACGACTGTCTCAGTGGCGCAATGGGCTAGCGCGATCAGCGGTTAATCAAAAGGTTGGAGGTTCGAGCCCTCCCATGAGCACTGTGTCTCTTTTTTCTTTGCGCTGACAGCTATGGAGAAATGTTCTGACGGTGGTGAGAGTGGAACACGACTATCTCCGTTACGCAATTGCCTAGCGCGTTTGGCTGTTAACCAAAAGTTTGGAGGTTCGAGCCCTCAGGAGAGCGGTGTGTCTCTTTTTTTTCTTTGCGCTGATAGCTTTGGAGAAAGTTCCTGACGGGGGTGAGAGTGGAGCACGACTATCTCCTTGGCGCAATTGGCTAGCGCGTTCAGCTGTTAACCAAAAGGTTGGAGGTTCGAGCCCTCCCGAGAGTGGTGTGTCTCTTTTTTCTTTGCGCTGACAGCTGTGGAGAAATGTTCTGACGGTGGTGAGAGTAGAGCACGACTGACTACGTGGCGCAATCGGCAGCACGATCGGCTGTTAACCAAAAGGTGGGAGGTTCGAGCCCTGCCATAAGCGGTGTGTCGCTTTTTTTGCGCTGCTACCTTTGGAGAAATGTTCTGACCATGTTGAGAGTGGAGCACGACTGTCTCCGTGACGCAATTGGCTAGCGCGATCGGCTGTTAACCGAAAGGTTGGAGGTTCGAGCCCTCCGGGAACGGTGTGTCGTTTTTTTTATTCGCGCTGATAGCTTTGGAGAAATTTTCTGACGGTGGAGAGAGTAGAGCACGACTACCTCCTTGGAGCAATTGGCTAGCGCGTTCAGCTGTTAACCAAAAGGTTGCAGGTTCGAGCCCTCCCGAGAGCAGTGTTTCTCTTTTTTCTTTGCGCTGACAGCTATGGAGAAATGTTCTGACAGTGGTGAGAGTAGAACACGACTCTTTCCGTGACGCAATTGCCTAGCGCGTTCGGCTGTTAACCAAAAGTTTGGAGGTTCGAGCCCTCAGGAGAGCGGTGTGTGTTTTTTTTCTTTGCGCTGATAGCTTTGGAGAAATGTTCTGACGGTGGTGAGAGTGGAGCACGACTATCTCCTTGGCGCAATTGGCTAGCGCGTTCAGCTATTAACCAAAAGGTTGGAGGGTCGAGCCCTCCCGAGAGCGGTGTGTCTCTTTTTTCTTTGCGCTGAAAGCTTTGGAGAAATGTTCTGACGGTGGTGAGAGTGGAGCACGACTATCTCCTTGGCGCAATTGGCTAGCGCGTTCAGCTGTTAACCAAAAGGTTGGAGGTTCGAGCCCTCCCGAGAGCGGTGTGTCTCTTTTTTCTTTGCGCTGACAGCTGTGGAGAAATGTTCTGACGGTGGTGAGAGTGGAGCACGACTATCTCCGGGGTGCAATTGGCCTGCGCGTTCAGCTGTTAACCAAAAGGTTGGAGGTTCGAGCCCTGCCATGAGTGGTGTGTTGCATTTTTTTCTTTGCGCTGATATCTTTGGAGACATGATCTGACCATGGTGAGAGTGGAGCATGACTGTCTCCGTGAAACAATTGGCTAGCGCGATCGGCTGTTAACCGAAAGGTTGGAGGTTCGAGCCCTCCGGGAACGGTGTGTCGTTTTTTTTATTCGCGCTGATAGCTTTGGAGAAATTTTCTGACGGTGGTGAGAGTAGAGCACGACTACCTCTTTGGCGCAATTGGCTAGCGCGTTCAGCTGTTAACCAAAAGGTTGCAGGTTCGAGCCCTCCCGAGAGCAGTGTTTCTCTTTTTTCTTTGCGCTGACAGCTATGGAGAAATGTTCTGACGGTGGTGAGAGTGGAACACGACTATCTCCGTGACGCAATTGCCTAGCGCGTTCGGCTGTTAACCGAAATGTTGGAGGTTTGAGCACTCCGGGAACGGTGTGTCGTTTTTTTTAATTCGCGCTGATAGCTTTGGAGAAATTTTCTGACGGTGGTGAGAGTAGAGCACGATTACCTCCCTTGCGCAATTGGCTAGCGCATTCAGCTGTTAACCAAAAGGTTGCAGGTTCGAGACCTCCCGAGAGCAGTGTTTCTCTTTTTCTTTGCTCTGGCAGCTATGGAGAAATGTTCTGACGGTGGTGAGAGTAGAACACGGCTATCTCCGTGACGCAATTGCCTAGCGCGTTCGGCTGTTAACCAAAAGTTTGGAGGTTCGAGCCCTCAGGAGAGCGGTGTGCCTTTTTTTTTCTTTGCGCTGATAGCTTTGGAGAAATGTTCTGACGGTGGTGAGAGTGGAGCACGACTGTTTCCATGGCAGAATCGGCTAGCGCGATCAACTGGTAATTGAAAGGTTGAAGGTTCGATCCCTCTCGGGAGCAGTGTGTCGCTTTTTTTCTTTGCGCTGATAGCTTTGGATAAATGTTCTAACGGTGGTGAGAGTAGAGCACGACTATCTCCTTGGCGCCATTGGCTAGCGCGTTCAGCTGTTAACCAAAAGGTTGGAGGTTCGAGCCCTCTCGAGAGCGGTGTGTCTCTTTTTTCTTTGCGCTGATAGCTTTGGAGAAATGTTCTAACGGTGGTGAGAGTAGAGCACGACTATCTCCTTGGCACCATTGGCTAGCGCGTTCAGCTGTTAACCAAAAGGTTGGAGGTTCGAGCCCTCTCGAGAGCGGTGTGTCTCTTTTTTCTTTGCGCTGACAGCTGCGGAGAAATGTTCTGAGGGTGGTGAGAGTGGAACACGACTATCTCCGTGATGCAATTGGCTAGCGCGTTCGGCTGTTATCCAAAAGGTTGGAGGTTGGAGCCCCCCGGAGAGCGGTGTGTCTCTTTTTTTTCTTTGCGCTGATAGCTTTGGAGAAATGTTCTGACGGTGGTGAGAGTGGAGAACGACTGTTTTTGTTGTACAATCGGCTAGCGCGATCAACTGTTAACCAGAAGATTGGAGGTTCGAGCCCTCCCGAGAGCGGTTTGTCTCTTTTTTCTTTGCGCTGACAGCTGTGGAGAAATGTTCTGACGGTGGTGAGAGTGGAGCACGACTGTCTACGTGGCGCAATTGGCTAGCACGATCGGCTAATAACCAAAAGGTTGGAGGTTCGAGCCCTGCTATGAGCGGTGTGTCGCTTTTTATTCTTTGCGCTGCTACCTTCGAACAAATGTTCTGACCATGGTGAGAGTGGAGCACGACTGTCTCCGTGACGCGATTGGCTAGCGCGTTCGGCTGTTAACGGAAAGGTTGGAGGTTCGAGCCCTTCCATGAGCGGTGTGTCGCTTTTTTTGCGCTGATAGCTTTGGAGAAATGTTCTGACGGTGGTGAGAGTGGAGCACGACTATCTCCGAGGCGCAATTAGCTAGCGCGTTCAGCTGTTAACCAAAAGGTTGGAAGTTCAAGCCCTCCCGAGAGTGTTGTGTTGCTTTTTTTTCGCGCTGATAGCTTTGGAGAAATGTTCTGACTGGGGTGAGAGTGGAGCACGACTATCTCCGTGGCGCAATCGGCTAGCGCGATCGGCTGTTAACCAAAAGGTTGGAGGTTCGAGCCCTCCCGAGAGCGGTGTGTCTCTTTTTTTGCGCTGATAGCTTTGTAGAAATGTTCTGACGGTGGTGAGAGTGGAGCACGAATATCTCTGTGGCACAATTGGCTAGCACGTTCGGCTGTTAACCCAAACGTTTGAGGTTCGAGCCCTCCCGAGAGTGGTGTGTATCTTTTTTTCTTTGCGCTGATAGCTTTGTAGAAATGTTCTGACAGTGGTGAGAGTGGAGCACGACTGTCTCCGTGGTGCAATCGGCTACCGCGATCGGCTGTTATCCAAAAGGTTAGAGGTTCGAGCCCTCCCGAGAGCAGTGTGTCTCTTTTTTTGCGCTGATAGCTTTGAAGAAACGTTCTGAGGGTGGTGAGAGTGGAACACGACTATCTTCGTGACGCAATTGGCTAGCGCGTTTGGCTGTTAACCAAAAGGTTGGAGGTTCGAGCCCTCCGGAGAGCGTTGTGTCTCTTTTTTTTCTTTGCGCTGATAGCTTTGGAGGAATGTTCTGACGGTGGTGAGAGTGGAGCACGACTGTTTCCGTGGCAGAATTGGCTAGCGCGATCAACTGTTAACTGAAAGGTTGGATGTTCGAGTCCTCCCGGGAGAAGTGTGTCGCTTTTTTTCTTTGCGCTGATAGCTTTGGAGAAATGTTCTAACGGTGGTAAGAGTAGAGCACGACTGTCTCCTTGGCGCCATTGGCTAGCGCGTTCAGCTGTTACCCAAAAGGTTGGAGGTTCGAGCCCTCTCGAGAGCGGTGCGTCTCCTTTTTCTTTGCGCTGACAGCTGTGGAGAAATGTTGTGACGGGGCTGAGAGTAGAGCACGACTGTCTACGTGATGCAATTGGTTAGCACGATCGGCTGTTAACCAAAAGGTTGGAGGTTCCAGCCCTGCCATGAGCCGTGTGTGGCCTTTTTTTTCTTTGCGCTGATACCTTTGGAGAAATGTTCTGACCAAGGTGAGAGTGGAGCCCGACTGTCTCCATTACGCAATTTTTTAGCACGTTCGGCTGTTAACGGAAAGGTCGGAGGTTCGAGCCCTCCCATGAGCGGTGTGTCGCTTTTTTTGCGCTGATAGCTTTGGAGAAATGTTCTGACGGTGGTGAGAGTGGAACACAACTATCTCCGTGACGCTATTGGCTAGCGCGTTTGGCTGTTAACCGAAAGGTTGGAAGTTTGAGCCCTCCCGGGAGCAGTGTGTCTGTTTTTTCTTTGCGCTGACAGCTATGGAGAAATGTTCTGACGGTGGTTAGAATGAAACACGACTATCTCCGTGACGCAATTGGCTTGCTCGTTCGGCTGTTAACCAAAAGTTGGAGGTTCGAGCCCTCCGGAGATTGGTGTGTCTCTTTTTTTTTCTTTGCGCTGATAGCTTTGGAGAAATGTTCTGACGGTGGTGAGAGAGGAGAACGACTGTTTTTGTGGCAGAATTGGCTAGCGCGATCAACTGTTAACCAAAAGGTGGGAGGTTCGAGCCCTCCCGAGAGCGGTTTGTCTCTTTTTTCTTTGCGCTGACAGCTGTGGAGAAATGTTCTGACGGTGGTGAGAGTAGAGCACGACTGTCTACGTGGCGCAATTGGCTAGCACGATCGGCTAATAACCAAAAGGTTGGAGGTTCGAGCCCTGCTATGAGCGGTGTGTCACTTTTTTTCTTTGCGCTGCTACCTTTGGAGAAATGTTCTGACCATGGTGAGAGTGGAGCACGACTGTCTCCGTGACGCAATTGGCTAGCGCGTTCGGCGGTTAACGGAAATGTTGGAGGTTCGAGCCCTTCCATGAGCGGTGTGTCGCTTTTTTGCGCTGATAGCTTTGGAGAAATGTTCTGACGGTGGTGAGAGTGGAGCACGACTAACTCCTTGGCGCAATTGGCTAGCGCGTTCAGCTGTTAACCAAAAGGTTGGAGGTTCGAGCCCTCCCGAGAGTGGTGTGTCTCTTTTTTCTTTGCGCTGACAGCTGTGGAGAAATGTTCTGACGGTGGTGAGAGTAGACCACGACTGTCTACGTGGCACAATTGGCTAGCACGATCGGCTGTTAACCAAAAGGTGGCAGGTTCGAGCTCTGCCATGAGCGGTGTGTCGCTTTTTTTTGCACTGCTACCTTTGGAGAAATGTTCTGACCATGTTGAGAGTGGAGCACGACTGTCTCCGTGACGCAATTGGCTAGCGCGATCGGCTGTTAACCGAAAGTTTGGAGGTTCGAGCCCTCAGGAGAGCGGTGTGTGTTTTTTTTCTTTGCGCTGATAGCTTTGGAGAAATGTTCTGACGGTGGTGAGAGTGGAGCACGACTATCTCCTTGGCGCAATTGGCTAGCGCGTTCAGCTATTAACCAAAAGTTTGGAGGTTCGAGCCCTCCCGAGAGCGGTGTGTCTCTTTTTTCTTTGCGCTGATAGCTCTGGAGAAATGTTCTGATGGTGGTGAGAGTGGAGCACGCTAGCCAATTGCGTGGCGCAATTGGCTAGCGCGTTCAGCTGTTAACCAAAAGGTTGGAGGTTCGAGCCCTCCCGAGAGTGGTGTGTCTCTTTTTTCTTTGCGCTGACAGCTGTGGAGAAATGTTCTGACGGTGGTGAGAGTAGAGCACGACTGTCTACGTGGCGCAATCGGCTAGCACGATCGGCTGTTAACCAAAAGGTGGGAGGTTCGAGCCCTGCCATGAGCGGTGTGTCGCTTTTTTTTTGCTCTGCTACCTTTGAAGAAATGATCTGACCATGTTGAGAGTGGAGCACGACTGTCTCCGTGACGCAATTGGCTAGCGCGATCGGCTGTTAACCGAAAGGTTGGAGGTTCGAGCCCTCCGAGAACGGTGTGTCGCTTTTTTTTATTCGCGCTGATAGCTTTGGAGAAATTTTCTGACGGTGGTGAGAGTAGAGCACGACTACCTCCTTGGAGCAATTGGCTAGCGCGTTCAGCTGTTAACCAAAAGGTTGCAGGTTCGAGCCCTCCCGAGAGCAGTGTTTCTCTTTTTTCTTTGCGCTGACAGCTATGGAGAAATGTTCTGATGGTGGTGAGAGTAGAACACGACTCTCTCCGTGACGCAATTGCCTAGCGCGTTCGGCTGTTAACCAAAAGTTTGGAGGTTCGAGCCCTCAGGAGAGCGGTGTGTGTTTTTTTTCTTTGCGCTGATAGCTTTGGAGAAATGTTCTGACGGTGGGGAGAGTGGAGCACGACTATCTCCTTGGCGCAATTGGCTAGCGCGTTCAGCTATTAACCAAAAGGTTGGAGGTTCGAGCCCTCCCGAGAGCGGTGTGTCTCTTTTTTCTTTGCGCTGATAGCTTTGGAGAAATGTTCTGACGGTGGTGAGAGTGGAGCCCGACTATCTCCGGGGTGCGATTGGCCTGCGCGTTCAGCTGTTAACCAAAAGGTTGGAGGTTTGAGCCCTGCCATGAGTGGTGTGTCGCATTTTTTTCTTTGCGCTGATATCTTTGGAGACATGTTCTGACCATGGTGAGAGTGGAGCATGACTGTCTCTGTGACGCAATTGGCAAGCGCGATCGGCTGTTAACCGAAAGGTTGGAGGTTCGAGCCTTCCGGGAACGGTGTGTCGTTTTTTTTATTCGTGCTGATAGCTTTGGAGAAATTTTCTGACGGTGGTGAGAGTAGAGCACGCTTACCTCCTTGGCGCAATTGGCTAGCGCGTTCAGCTGTTAACCAAAAGGTTGCAGGTTCGAGACCTCCCGAGAGCAGTGTTCCTCTTTTTCTTTGCTCTGACAGCTGTGGAGAAATGTTCTGACAGTGGTGAGAGTAGAGCACGACTGTCTACGTGGCGAAATTGGCTAGCACGATCGGCTGTTAACCAAAAGGTGGGAGGTTCGAGCCCTGCCATGAGCGGTGTGTCGCTTTTTTGCGCTGCTACCTTTGGAGAAATGTTCTGACCATGTTGAGAGTGGAGCACGACTGTCTCCGTGACGCAATTGGCTAGCGCGTTTGGCTGTTAACGGAAAGGTTGGAGGTTCGAGCCCTTCCATGAGCGGTGTGTCGCTTTTTTGCGCTGATAGCTTGGGAGAAATGTTCTGACGGTGGTGAGAGCGGAGCACGACTATCTCCGGGGTGCAATTGGCTAGCGCGTTCAGCTGTTAACCAAAAGGTTGGAGGTTCGAGCCCTCCCGAGAGCGGTGTGTCTCTTTTTTTCTTTGCGCTGATAGCTTTGTAGAAATGTTCTGAAGGTGGTGAGAGTGGAGCACGAATATCCGTGGCGCAATTGGCTAGCGTGTTCGGCTGTGAACCAAAACGTTGGAAGTTCGAGCCCTCCCGAGAGCGGTGTGTCTCTTTTTTTCTTTGCGTTGATAGCTTTGCAGAAACGTTCTGAGGGTGGTGAGAGTGGAACACGACTATCTCCGTGATGCAATTGGCTAGCGCGTTGGGCTGTTAACGAAAAGGTTGGAGATTCGAGCCCTCCGGAGAGCGGTGTGTCTCTTTTTTTTCTTTGCGCTGATAGCTTTGGAGGAATGTTCTGACGGTGGTGAGAGTGGAGCACGACTGTTTCCATGGCAGAATCGGCTAGCGCGATCAACTGTTAATTGAAAGGTTGAAGGTTCGAGCCCTCTCGGGAGCAGTGTGTCGCTTTTTTTCTTTGCGCTGATAGCTTTGGATAAATGTTCTAACGGTGGTGAGAGTAGAGCACGACTATCTCCTTGGCGCCATTGGCTAGCGCGTTCAGCTGTTAACCAAAAGGTTGGAGGTTCGAGCCCTCTCGAGAGCGGTGTGTCTCTTTTTTCTTTGCGCTGATAGCTTTGGAGAAATGTTCTAACGGTGGTGAGAGTGGAGCACGACTATCTCCTTGGCACCATTGGCTTGCGCGTTCAGCTGTTAACCACAAGGTTGGAGGTTCGAGCCCTCTCGAGAGCGGTGTGTCTCTTTTTTCTTTGCGCTGACAGCTGCGGAGAAATGTTCTGAGGGTGGTGAGAGTGGAACACGACTATCTCCGTAATGCAATTGGATAGCGCGTTCGGCTGTTAACCAAAAGGTTGGAGGTTGGAGCCCTCCGGAGAGCGGTGTGTCTCTTTTTTTTCTTTGCGCTGATAGCTTTGGAGAAATGTTCTGACGGTGGTGAGAGTGGAGAACGACTGTTTTTGTGGTACAATTGGCTAGCGCGATCAACTGTTAACCAGAAGATTGGAGGTTCGAGCCCTCCCGAGAGCGGTTTGTCTCTTTTTTCTTTGCGCTGACAGCTGTGGAGAAATGTTCTGACGGTGGTGAGAGTGGAGCACGACTGTCTCCGTGGTGCAATTGGCTACCGCGATCGGCTGTTAACCAAAAGGTTGGAGGTTCGAGCCCTCCCGAGAGCGGTGTGTCTCTTTTTTTTGCGCTGATAGCTTTGAAGAAACGTTCTGAGGGTGGTGAGAGTGAAACACGACTATCTCCGTGACGCAATTGGCTAGCGCGTTCGGCTGTTAACCAAAAAGTTGTTCGAGCCCTCCGGAGAGCGGTGTGTCTCTTTTTTTTCTTGGCGCTGATAGCTTTGGAGGAATGTTCTGACGGTGGTGAGAGTGGAGCACGACTGTTTCCGTGGCAGAATTGGCTAGCGCGATCAACTGTTAACTGAAAGGTTGGAGGTTCGAGTCCTCCCGGGAGAAGTGTGTCGCTTTTTTTCTTTGCGCTGATAGCTTTGGAGAAATGTTCTAACGGTGGTAAGAGTAGAGCACGACTGTCTCCTTGGCGCCATTGGCTAGCGCGTTCAGCTGTTACCCAAAAGTTTGGAGGTTCGAGCCCTCTCGAGAGCGGTGTGTCTCCTTTTTCTTTGCGCTGACAGCTGTGGAGAAATGTTGTGACGGGGCTGAGAGTAGAGCACGACTGTCTACGTGATGCAATTGGTTAGCACGGTAAAGTAAAAAGTTGGGCGAGTTGGTGCTGGTTCATGATGATACGGGGCGCAAAAAAAACGACACACAATAAGGGGCGGGGCTTGACATTCACGCGCGAAGTGCCGAAGAATGGAAAGCTGCGTTTTCTGGATTTGCAGCTGTCATTCCAACAAAAACACGTGTGTTGGATGTTTTCCCCTAGGACAGCGAAGCCGCTTCTTGATTACAGCTCTGGGCACTCTCGCCTAGTAAAAAATGGCATTGCCATGACGTGCCTAAAAACGGCGTTGGACAGATCATGCCCACATCTTATGGAGACAAGTTTTTTCGCGCAGGTGGAAAGACTAAGAGACGCGGCGTTTCCTGATAGTGTCTTAGCTGCTGCTTGCGAAAAAATAAAAAAGTCCATTAAGCAACGGCTTGGGACAGGCCTAGACACGAATGTCCCGCAGGGAAAAAAAGAGTGTCAAAAATCCCGTATATCCACTGGCTTTCGCACAGCCTTAAGAGAGTGGCTTCGAGGTATGGGGTGGATCTCGTGTTCTCCGCAGAAAACAAGGTGGGCCGCATCTGCTCAGCGGTTGGTAAGAAGACAGGTAGGCCAAAGCAGTGTGAAAAAAGAGGATGTGCCATTAAGCACGTAAGGCAGTTCGTTCCTTGCGCACGTGGTGTTGTATATAGAATACCACTGTCGTGCGGCAAGGCATACATAGGGCAAACTGGTAGATGCCTCAACGTGCGGTTGCGAGAGCACAGCAGCTCTTTAATAGGAAGGCCGTTCACGCATCTGGCGATGCATTGCAGAGGATGCGATCAGGGTAACTGTAAGCCAGTATTTGAGCAGACAACTGTAATCTACAGGCACAGGGGCTCAGCGGAGAGGGAGATTATAGAAGCCCTCTTTATCCAGAGGGAGGGGCCTGATTGCATCAGCCACCCCTCTATCAGTCTGCAGGAAGGGGAGATAGCCTATCTGCAACGTTACTTATAGGCATGCTGAGCATGTATTTTTAGTTTTTGGTCGATTCGTTGGGTTAAATTTGATGTCACTGCGGTATAAATGGTGTTTCCTGAATAAAATATTCCAGTTGCTAGTAGCGCGTCGTCCCGTGTACTTCTTCTCTGTTGTGTGTCGTTTTTTTCGCGCCCCGTATCATCATGGTTAGCACGATCGGCTGTTAACCAAAAGGTTGGAGGTTCCAGCCCTGCCATGAGCCGTGTGTGGAATTTTTTTCTTTGCGCTGATACCTTTGGAGAAATGTTCTGACCATGGTGAGAGTGGAGCCCGACTGTCTCCATTACGCAATTTTTAGCACGTTCGGCTGTTAACGAAAAGGTTGGAGGTTCGAGCCCTCCCATGAGCGGTGTGTCGGTTTTTTTGCGCTGATAGCTTTGGAGAAATGTTCTGACGGTGGTGAGAGTGGAACACGACTATCTCCGTGACGCTATTGGCTAGCGCGTTTGGCTGTTAACCGAAAGGTTGGAAGTTTGAGCCCTCCCTGGAGCAGTGTGTCGCTTTTTTTCTTTGCGCTGATAGCTGTGGAGAAACGTTCTGACAGTGGTGAGAGTAGAGAACGATTACCTCCTTGGCGCAATTGGCTAGCGCGTTCAGCTGTTAACCAAAAGGTTGGAGGTTCGAGCCCTCCCGAGAGCAGTGTGTCTCTTTTTTCTTTGCGCTGACAGCTATGGAGAAATGTTCTGACGGTGGTTAGAATGGAACACGACTATCTCCGTGACGCAATTGGCTAGCTTGTTCGGCTGTTAACCAAAAGTTTGGAGGTTCGAGCCCTCCGGAGATTGGTGTGTCTCTTTTTTTTTCTTTGCGCTGATAGCTTTGAAGAAATGTTCCGACGGTGGTGAGAGTGGAGAACGACTGTTTTTGTGGCAGAATTGGCTAGCGCGATCAACTGTTAACCAAAAGATTGGAGGTTCGAGCCCTCCCGAGAGCGGTTTGTCTCTTTTTTCTTTGCGCTGACAGCTGTGGAGAAATGTTCTGACGGTGGTGAGAGTAGAGCACGACTGTCTACGTGGCGCAATTGGCTAGCACGATCGGCTAATAACCAAAAGGTTGGAGGTTCGAGCCCTGCTATGAGCGGTGTGTCACTTTTTTTTCTTTGCGCTGCTACCTTTGGAGAAATGTTCTGACCATGGTGAGAGTGGAGCACGACTGTCTCCGTGACGCAATTGGCTAGCGCGTTCGGCGGTTAACGGAAATGTTGGAGGTTCGAGCCCTTCCATGAGCGGTGTGTCGCTTTTTTTGCGCTGATAGCTTTGGAGAAATGTTCTGACGGTGGTGAGAGTGGAGCACGATTAACTCCTTGGCGCAATTGGCTAGCGCGTTCAGCTATTAACAAAAAGTTTGGAGGTTCGAGCCCTCCCGAGAGTGGTGTGTCTCTTTTTTCTTTGCGCTGACAGCTGTGGAGAAATGTTCTGACGGTGGTGAGAGTAGAGCACGACTGTCTACGTGGCACAATCGGCTAGCACGATCGGCTGTTAACCAAAAGGTGGGAGGTTCGAGCTCTGCCATGAGCGGTGTGTCGCTTTTTTTGCACTGCTACCTTTGGAGAAATGTTCTGACCATGTTGAGATTGGAGCACGACTGTCTCCGTGACGCAATTGGCTAGCGCGATCGGCTGTTAACCGAAAGTTTGGAGGTTCGAGTCCTCAGGAGAGTGGTGTGTGTTTTTTTCTTTGCGCTGATAGCTTTGGAGAAATGTTCTGACGGTGGTGAGAGTGGAGCACGACTATCTCCTTGGCGAAATTGGCTAGCGCGTTCAGCTATCAACCAAAAGGTTGGAGGTTCGAGCCCTCCCGAGAGCGGTGTGTCTCTTTTTTCTTTGCGCTGATAGCTTTGGAGAAATGTTCTGACGGTGGTGAGAGTGGAGCACGACTATCTCCTTGGCGCAATTGGCTAGCGCGTTCAGCTGTTAACCAAAAGGTTGGAGGTTCGAGCCCTCATGAGAGCGGTGTGCCTCTTTTTTTTCTTTGCGCTAATAACTTTGGAGAAATGTTCTGACGGTGGTGAGAGTGGAGCACGACTACCTCCTTTGCGCAATTGGCTAGCGCGTTCAGCTGTTAACCAAAAGGTTGCAGGTTCGAGCCCTCCCGAGAGCAGTGTTTCTGTTTTTTCTTTGCGCTGACAGCTATGGAGAAATGTTCTGACGGTGGTGAGAGTAGAACACGACTTTCTCCTTGGCGCAATTGGCTAGCGCGTTCAGCTGTTAACCAAAAGGTTGGAGGTTCGAGCCCTGCCATGAGTGGTGTGTCGCTTTTTTTTCTTTGCGCTGATATCTTTGGAGACATGTTCTGACCATGGTGAGAGTGGAGCAGCACTGTCTCCGTGACGCAATTGGCTAGCGCGATCGGCTATTAACCGAAAGGTTGGAGGTTCGAGCCCTCCGGGAACGGTGTGTCGTTTTTTTTATTCGCGCTGATAGCTTTGGAGAACGTTCTGAGGGTGGTGAGAGTGGAACACGACTATCTCCTTAGCCCCATTGGCTAGCGCGTTCAGCTGTTAACCAAAAGGTTGGAGGTTCGAGCTCTCTCGGGAGCGGTTTGTCGCTTTTTTTCTTTGCGCTGATACCTTTGAGGAATAATATGACCGTGGTGAGAGATGAGCACCACTGTCTCCGTGACGCAATTGGCTAGCGCGATCGGCTGTTAACCGAAAGGTTGGAGGTTCGAGCCCTACCGTGAACGGTGTGTCGTTTTTTTATTTGCGCTGAGAGCTTTGGAGAAATGTTATGACCGTGGTGAGAGATGAGCACGACTGTCTCCGTGGCGCAATGGGCTAGCGCGATCAGCGGTTAACCAAAAGGTTGGAGGTTCGAGCCCTCCCATGAGCACTGCGTCTCTTTTTTCTTGCGCTGACAGCTATGGAGAAATGTTCTGACGGTGGTGAGAGTGGAACACGACTGTCTCCGTGACGCAATTGCCTAGCGCGTTCGGCTGTTAACCAAAAGTTTGGAGGTTCGAGCCCTCAGGAGAGCGGTGTGTCTCTTTTTTTTCTTTGCGCTGATAGCTTTGGAGAAATGTTCTGACGGTGGTGAGAGTGGAGCACGACTATCTCCTTGGCGCAATTGGCTAGCGCGTTCAGCTATTATCCAAAAGGTTGGAGGTTCGAGCCCTCCCGAGAGCGGTGTGTCTCTTTTTTCTTTGCGCTGATAGCTTTGGGGAAATGTTCTGACGGTGGTGAGAGTGGAGCACGACTATCTCCTTGGCGCAATTGGCTAGCGCGTTCAGCTGTTAACCAAAAGGTTGGAGGTTCGAGCCCTCCTGAGAGCGGTGTGTCTCTTTTTTCTTTGCGCTGACAGCTGTGGAGAAATGTTCTGACGGTGGTGAGAGTGGAGCACGACTATCTCCGGGGTGCAATTGGCCTGCGCGTTCAGCTGTTACCCAAAAGGTTGGAGGTTCGAGCCCTGCCATGAGTGGTGTGTCGCATTTTTTTCTTTGCGCTGATATCTTTGGAGCCATGTTCTGACCATGGTGAGAGTGGAGCATGACTGTCTCCGTGACGCAATTGGCTAGCACGATCGGCTGTTAACCGAAAGGTTGGAGGTTCGAGCCCTCCGAGAACGGTGTGTCGTTTTTTTTATTCGCGCTGATAGCTTTGGAGAAATTTTCTGACGGTGGTGAGAGTAGAGCACGATTACCTCCTTGGCGCAATTGGCTAGCGCGTTCAGCTGTTAACGAAAAGGTTGCAGGTTCGAGACCTCCCGAGAGCAGTGTTTCTCTTTTTCTTTGCTCTGACAGCTATGGAGAAATGTTCTGACGGTGGTGAGAGTAGAACACGACTATCTCCGTGACGCAATACCTAGCGCGTTCGGCTGTTAACCAAAAGTTTGGAGGTTCGAGCCCTCAGGAGAGCGGTGTGCCTCTTTTTTTTTCTTTGCGCTGATAGCTTTGGAGAAATGTTCTGACGGTGGTGAGAGTGGAGCACGACTATCTCCTTGGCGCAATTGGCCTGCGCGTTCAGCTGTTAACCAAAAGGTTGGAGGGTCGAGCCCTGCCATGCGTGGTGTGTCGCATTTTTTTCTTTGCACTGATATCTTTGGAGACATGTTCTGACCATGGTGAAAGTGGAGCATGACTGTCTCCGTGACCCAATTGGCTAGCGCGATCGGCTGTTAACCGAAAGTTGGAGGTTCGAGCCCTCCCGGAAACGGTGTGTCGTTTTTTTTATTTGCGCTGATAGCTTCGGAGAAATGTTCTGACCGTGGTGAGAGATGAGCACGACTGTCTCCGTGGCGCAATTGGCTAGCGCGATCAGCGGTTAACCAAAAGGTTGGAGGTCCGAGCCCTCCCATGAGCACTGTGTCTCTTGTTTCTTTGCGCTGACAGCTATAGAGAAATGTTCTGACAGTGGTGAAAGTGGAACACGACTATCTCCGTGATGCAATTGCCTAGCGCGTTCTGCTGTTAACCAAAAGTTTGGAGGTTCGAGCCCTCAGGAGAGCGGTGTGTCTCTTTTTTCTTTGCGCTGATAGCTTTGGAGAAATGTTCTGATGGTGGTGAGAGTGGAGCACGACTATCTCCTTGGCGCAATTGGCTAGCGCGTTCAGCTGTTAACCAAAAGGTTGGAGGTTCGAGCCCTCCCGAGAGCCGTGTGTCTCATTATTCTTTGTGCTGACAGCTGTGGAGAAATGTTCTGACGGTGGTGAGAGTAAAGCACGACTGTCTACGTGGCGCAATTGGCTAGCACGGTCGGCAGTTCACCAAAAGGTGGGAGGTTCGAGCCCTTCCATGAGCGGTGTGTCGTTTTTTTTCGCTGCTACCTTTTGAGAAATGTTCTGACCATGTTGAGAGTGGAGCACGACTGTCTCCGTGACGCAATTGGCTAGCGCGATCGGCTGTTAACCGAAAGGTTGGAGGTTCGAGCCCTCCGGGAACGGTGTGTCGTTTTTTTTTATTCGCGCTGATAGCTTTGGAGAAATTTTCTGACGGTGGTGAGAGTAGAGCACGACTACCTCCTTTGCGCAATTGGCTAGCGCGTTCAGCTGTTAACCAAAAGGTTGCAGGTTCGAGCCCTCCCGAGAGCAGTGTTTCTCTTTTTTCTTTGCGCTGACAGCTATGGAGAAATGTTCTGACGGTGGTGAGAGTAGAACACGACCATCTCCGTGACGCAATTGCCTAGCGCGTTCAGCTGTTAACCAAAAGTTTGGAGGTTCGAGCCCTCAGGAGAGCGGTGTGTCTCTTTTTTTTCTTTGCGCTGATAGCTTTGGAGAAATATTCTGACGGTGGTGAGAGTGGAGCACGACTTGGCGCAATTGGCTAGCGCGTTCACCTGTTAACCAACAGGTTGGAGGTTCGAGGCCTCCCGAGAGCGGTGTGTCTCTTTTTTCTTTGCGCTGACAGCTGTGGAGAAATGTTCTGACGGTGGTGAGAGTAGAGCACGACTGTATACGTGGCGCAATTTGCTAGCACGATCGCTGTTAACCAGAAGGTGGGAGGTTCTCGCCCTCCGGGAACGGTGTGTCGTTTTTTTATTCGCGCTGACAGCTTTGGAGAAATTTTCTGACGGTGGTGAGAGTAGAGCACGACTACCTCCTTTGCGCAATTGGCTAGCGCGTTCAGCTGTTAACCAAAAGGTTGCAGGTTCGAGCCCTCCCGAGAGCAGTGTTTCTGTTTTTTCTTTGCGCTGACAGCTATGGAGAAATGTTCTGACGGTGGTGAGAGTAGAACACGACTTTCTCCTTGGCGCAATTGGCTAGCGCGTTCAGCTGTTAACCAAAAGGTTGGAGGTTCGAGCCCTGCCATGAGTGGTGTGTCGCTTTTTTTTCTTTGCGCTGATATCTTTGGAGACATGTTCTGACCATGGTGAGAGTGGAGCAGCACTGTCTCCGTGACGCAATTGGCTAGCGCGATCGGCTATTAACCGAAAGGTTGGAGGTTCGAGCCCTCCGGGAACGGTGTGTCGTTTTTTTTATTCGCGCTGATAGCTTTGGAGAACGTTCTGAGGGTGGTGAGAGTGGAACACGACTATCTCCTTAGCCCCATTGGCTAGCGCGTTCAGCTGTTAACCAAAAGGTTGGAGGTTCGAGCTCTCGCGGGAGCGGTTTGTCGCTTTTTTTCTTTGCGCTGATACCTTTGAGGAATAATATGACCGTGGTGAGAGATGAGCACCACTGTCTCCGTGACGCAATTGGCTAGCGCGATCGGCTGTTAACCGAAAGGTTGGAGGTTCGAGCCCTACCGTGAACGGTGTGTCGTTTTTTTATTTGCGCTGAGAGCTTTGGAGAAATGTTATGACCGTGGTGAGAGATGAGCACGACTGTCTCCGTGGCGCAATGGGCTAGCGCGATCAGCGGTTAACCAAAAGGTTGGAGGTTCGAGCCCTCCCATGAGCACTGCGTCTCTTTTTTCTTGCGCTGACAGCTATGGAGAAATGTTCTGACGGTGGTGAGAGTGGAACACGACTGTCTCCGTGACGCAATTGCCTAGCGCGTTCGGCTGTTAACCAAAAGTTTGGAGGTTCGAGCCCTCAGGAGAGCGGTGTGTCTCTTTTTTTTCTTTGCGCTGATAGCTTTGGAGAAATGTTCTGACGGTGGTGAGAGTGGAGCACGACTATCTCCTTGGCGCAATTGGCTAGCGCGTTCAGCTATTATCCAAAAGGTTGGAGGTTCGAGCCCTCCCGAGAGCGGTGTGTCTCTTTTTTCTTTGCGCTGATAGCTTTGGGGAAATGTTCTGACGGTGGTGAGAGTGGAGCACGACTATCTCCTTGGCGCAATTGGCTAGCGCGTTCAGCTGTTAACCAAAAGGTTGGAGGTTCGAGCCCTCCTGAGAGCGGTGTGTCTCTTTTTTCTTTGCGCTGACAGCTGTGGAGAAATGTTCTGACGGTGGTGAGAGTGGAGCACGACTATCTCCGGGGTGCAATTGGCCTGCGCGTTCAGCTGTTACCCAAAAGGTTGGAGGTTCGAGCCCTGCCATGAGTGGTGTGTCGCATTTTTTTCTTTGCGCTGATATCTTTGGAGCCATGTTCTGACCATGGTGAGAGTGGAGCATGACTGTCTCCGTGACGCAATTGGCTAGCACGATCGGCTGTTAACCGAAAGGTTGGAGGTTCGAGCCCTCCGAGAACGGTGTGTCGTTTTTTTTATTCGCGCTGATAGCTTTGGAGAAATTTTCTGACGGTGGTGAGAGTAGAGCACGATTACCTCCTTGGCGCAATTGGCTAGCGCGTTCAGCTGTTAACGAAAAGGTTGCAGGTTCGAGACCTCCCGAGAGCAGTGTTTCTCTTTTTCTTTGCTCTGACAGCTATGGAGAAATGTTCTGACGGTGGTGAGAGTAGAACACGACTATCTCCGTGACGCAATACCTAGCGCGTTCGGCTGTTAACCAAAAGTTTGGAGGTTCGAGCCCTCAGGAGAGCGGTGTGCCTCTTTTTTTTTCTTTGCGCTGATAGCTTTGGAGAAATGTTCTGACGGTGGTGAGAGTGGAGCACGACTATCTCCTTGGTGCAATTGGCCTGCGCGTTCAGCTGTTAACCAAAAGGTTGGAGGGTCGAGCCCTGCCATGCGTGGTGTGTCGCATTTTTTTCTTTGCACTGATATCTTTGGAGACATGTTCTGACCATGGTGAAAGTGGAGCATGACTGTCTCCGTGACCCAATTGGCTAGCGCGATCGGCTGTTAACCGAAAGTTGGAGGTTCGAGCCCTCCCGGAAACGGTGTGTCGTTTTTTTTATTTGCGCTGATAGTTTCGAAGAAATGTTCTGACCGTGGTGAGAGATGAGCACGACTGTCTCCGTGGCGCAATTGGCTAGCGCGATCAGCGGTTAACCAAAAGGTTGGAGGTCCGAGCCCTCCCATGAGCACTGTGTCTCTTGTTTCTTTGCGCTGACAGCTATAGAGAAATGTTCTGACAGTGGTGAAAGTGGAACACGACTATCTCCGTGATGCAATTGCCTAGCGCGTTCTGCTGTTAACCAAAAGTTTGGAGGTTCGAGCCCTCAGGAGAACGGTGTGTCTCTTTTTTCTTTGCGCTGATAGCTTTGGAGAAATGTTCTGACGGTGGTGAGAGTAAAGCACGACTGTCTACGTGGCGCAATCGGCTAGCGCGTTCAGCTGTTAACCAAAAGGTTGGAGGTTCGAGCCCTCTCGAGAGCGGTGTGTCTCTTTTTTCTTTGCGCTGATAGCTTTGGAGAAATGTTCTAACGGTAATGAGAGTAGAGCACGACTATCTCCTTGGCACCATTGGCTAGCGCGTTCAGCTGTTAACCAAAAGGTTGGAGGTTCGAGCCCTCTCGAGAGCGGTGTGTCTCTTTTTTTCTTTGCGCTGACAGCTGCGGGGAAATGTTCTGAGGGTGGTGAGAGTAGAACACGACTATCTCCGTGATGCAATTGGCTAGCGCGTTCGGCTGTTAACCTAAAGGTTGGAGGTTCGAGCCCTCCGGAGAGCGGTGTGTCTCTTTTTTTTCTTTGCGCTGATAGCTTTGGAGAAATGTTCTGACGGTGGTTAGAGTGGAGAACGACTGTTTTTGTGGTACAATTGGCTAGCGCGATCAACTGTTAACCAGAATGTTGGAGGTTCGAGCCCTCCCGAGAGCGGTTGGTCTCTTTTTTCTTTGCGCTGACAGCTGTGGAGAAATGTTCTGACGGTGGTGAGAGTGGAGCACGACTGTCTACGTGGCGCAATTGGCTAGCACGATCGGCTAATAACCAAAAGGTTGGAGGTTCGAGCCCTGCTATGAGCGGTATGTCGCTTTTTTTCTTTGTGCTGCTACCTTCGAAGAAATGTTCTGACCATGGTGAGAGTGGAGCATGACTGTCTCCGTGACGCAATTGGCTAGCGCGATCGGCTGTTAACCGAAAGGTTGGAGGTTCGAGCCCTCCGGGAACGGTGTGTCGTTTTTTTTTATTCGCGCTGATAGCTTTGGAGAAATTTTCTGACGGGGGTGAGAGTAGAGCACGATTATCTTCTTGGCGCAATTGGCTAGCGCGTTCAGCTGTTAACCAAAAGGTTGCAGGTTCGAGACCTCCCGAGAGCAGTGTTTCTCTTTTTCTTTGCTCTGACAGCTATGGAGAAATGTTCTGACGGTGGTGAGAGTAGAACACGACAATCTCCGTGACGCAATTGCCTAGCGCGTTCGGCTGTTAACCAAAAGTTTGGAGGTTCGAGCCCTCAGGAGAGCGGTGTGCCTCTTTTTTTTTCTTTGCGCTGATAGCTTTGGAGAAATGTTCTGACGGTGGTGAGAGTGGAGCACGACTATCTCCTTGGCGCAATTGGCCTGCGCGTTCAGCTGTTAACCAAAAGGTTGGAGGGTCGAGCCCTGCCATGAGTTGTGTGTTGCATTTTTTTCTTTGCGCTGATATCTTTGGAGACATGTTCTGACCATGGTGAGAGTGGAGCATGACTCTCTCCGTGACCCAATTGCCTAGCGCGTTCTGCTGTTAACCCAAAGTTTGGAGGTTCGAGCCCTCAGGAGAGCGGTGTGTCTCTTTTTTTCTTTGCGCTGATAGCTTTGGAGAAATGTTCTGATGGTGGTGAGAGTGGAGCACGACTATCTCCTTGGCGCAATTGGCTAATGCGTTCAGCTGTTAACCAAAAGGTTGGAGGTTCGAGACCTCCCGACAGCGGTGTGTCTCTTTTTTCTTTGCGCTGACAGCTGTGGAGAAATGTTCTGACAGTGGTGAGAGTAGAGCACGACTGTCTACGTGGCGCAATTGGCTAGCACGATCGGCTGTTACCCAAAAGGTGGGAGGTTCGAGCCCTGCCATGAGCGGTGTGTCGCTTTTTTTTGCGCTGCTACCTTTGGAGAAATGTTCTGACCATGTTGAGTGTGGAGCACGACTGTCTCCGTGACGCAATTGGCTAGCGCGTTTGGCTGTTAACGGAAAGGTTGGAGGTTCGAGCCCTTCCATGAGCGGTGTGTCGCTTTTTTTCTTTGCGCTGATAGCTTTGGATACATGTTCTAACGGTGGTGAGAGTAGAGCACGACTATCTCCTTGGCGCCATTGGCTAGCGCGTTCAGCTGTTAACCAAAAGGTTGGAGGTTCGAGCCCTATCGAGAGCGGTGTGTCTCTTTTTTCTTTGCGCTGTTAGCTTTGGAGAAATGTTCTAACGGTGGTGAGAGTAGAGCACGACTATCTCCTTGGCACCATTGGCTAGCGCGTTCAGTTGTTAACCAAAAGGTTGGAGGTTCGAGCCCTCTCGAGAGCGGTGTGTCTCATTTTTCTTTGCGCTGACAGCTGCGGAGAAATGTTCTGAGGGTGTTGAGAGTAGAACACGACTATCTCCGTGATGCAATTGGCTAGCGCGTTCAGCTGTTAACCAAAAGGTTGGAGGTTCGAGCCCCCCGGAGAGCGGTGTGTCTCTTTTTTTTCTTTGCGCTGATGGCTTTGGAGAAATGTTCTGACGGTGGTGAGAATGGAGAACGACTGTTTTTGTGGTACAATTGGCTAGCGCGATCAACTGTTAACCAGAAGATTGGAGGTTCGAGCCCTCCCGAGAGCGGTTTGTCTCTTTTTTCTTTGCGCTGACAGCTGTGGAGAAATGTTCTGACGGTGGTGAGAGTGGAGCACGACTGTCTACGTGGCGCAATTGGCTAGCACGATCGGCTAATAACCAAAAGGTTGGAGGTTCGAGCCCTGCTATGAGCGGTGTGTCGCTTTTTTTTCTTTGCGCTGCTACCTTCGAAGAAATGTTCTGACCATGGTGAGAGTGGAGCACGACTGTCTCCGTGACGCAATTGGCTAGCGCGTTCGGCTGTTAACGGAAAGGTTGGAGGTTCGAGCCCTTCCATGAGCGGTGTGTCGCTTTTTTTGCGCTGATAGCTTTGGAGAAATGTTCTGGCGGTGGTGAGAGTGGAGCACGACTATCTCCGAGGTGCAATTGGCTAGCGCGTTCAGCTGTTAACCAAAAGGTTGGAGGTTCAAGCCCTCCCGAGAGTGTTGTGTTGCTTTTTTTTCGCGCTGATAGCTTTGGAGAAATGTTCTGATGGGGGTGAGTGTGGAGCACGACTATCTCCGTGGCGCAATCGGCTAGCGCGATCGGCTGTTAACCAAAAGGTTGGAGGTTCAAGCCCTCCCGAGAGCGGTGTGTCTCTTTTTTTTGCGCTGATAGCTTTGGAGAAATGTTCTGATGGTGGTGAGAGTTGAGCACGAATATCTCCGTGGCGCAATTGGCTAGCACGTTCGGCTGTTAACCAAAACGTTGGAGGTTCGAGCCCTCCCGAGAGTGGTGTGCCTCTTTTTTTCTTTGCGCTGAGAGCTCTGTAGAAATGTTCTGACGGTGGTGAGAGTGGAGCACGACTGTTTCCGTGGCAGAATTGGCTAGCGCGATAAACTGTTAACTGAAAGGTTGGAGGTTCGAGTCCTCCCGGGAGCAGTGTGTCGCTTTTTTTCTTTGCGCTGATAGCTTTGGAGAAATGTTCTAACGGTGGTAAGAGTAGAGCACGACTGTCTCCTTGGCGCCATTGGCTAGCGCGTTCAGCTGTTACCCAAAAGGTTGGAGGTTCGAGCACTCTCGAGAGCGGTGTGTCTCCTTTTTCTTTGTGCTGACAGCTGTGGAGAAATGTTGTGACGGTGCTGAGAGTAGAGCACGACTGTCTACTTGATGCAATTGATTAGCACGATCGGCTGTTAACCAAAAGGTTGGAGGTTCGAGCCCTGCCATGAGCCCTGTGTGGCCTTTTTTTGCGCTGATACCTTTGGAGAAATGTTCTGACCATGGTGAGAGTGGAGCCCGACTGTCTCCATTACGCAATTTTTTAGCACGTTCGGCTGTTAACGGAAAGGTTGGAGGTTCGAGCCCTCCCATGAGCGGTGTGTCGCTTGTTTTGCGCTGATAGCTTTGGAGAAATGTTCTGACGGTGGTGAGAGTGGAACACGACTATCTCCGTGATGCTATTGGCTAGCGCGTTTAGCTGTTAACCGAAAGGTTGGAAGTTTGAGCCCTCCCGGGAGCAGTGTGTCGCGTTTTTTCTTTGCGCTGATAGCTGTGGAGAAATGTTCTGACGGTGGTGAGAGTAGAGAACGATTACCTCCTTGGCGCAATTGGCTAGCGCGTTCAGCTGTTAACCAAAAGGTTGGAGGTTCGAGCCCTCCCGAGAGCAGTGTGTCTCTTTTTTCTTTGCGCTGACAGCTATGCAGAAATGTTCTGACGGTGGTTAGAATGGAACACGACTATCTCCGTGACGCAATTGGCTAGCTTGTTCGGCTGTTAACCAAAAGTTTGGAGGTTTGAGCCCTCCGGAGATTGGTGTGTCTCTTTTTTTTTCTTTGCGCTGAAAGCTTTGGAGAAATGTTCTGACAGTGGTGAGAGTGGAGAACGACTGTTTTTGTGGCAGAATTGGCTAGCGCGATCAACTGTTAACCAAAAGGTTGGAGATTCGAGCCCTCCCGAGAGCGGTTTGTCTCTTTTTTCTTTGCGCTGACAGCTGTGGAGAAATGTTCTGACGGTGGTGAGAGTAGAGCACGACTGTCTACGGGGCGCAATTGGCTAGCACGATCGGCTAATAACCAAAAGGTTGGAGGTTCGAGCCCTGCTATGAGCGGTGTGTCACTTTTTTTTCTTTGCGCTGCTACCTTTGGAGAAATGTTCTGACCATGGTGAGAGTGGAGCACGACTGTCTCCGTGACGCAATTGGCTAGCGCGTTCGGCTGTTAACGGAAATGTTGGAGGTTCGAGCCCTTCCATGAGCGGTGTGTCGCTTTTTTTGCGCTGATAGCTTTGGAGAAATGTTCTGACGGTGGTGAGAGTAGAGCACTAATGTCTACGTGGCGCAATTGGCTAGCACGATCGGCTGTTAACCAGAAGGTGGGAGGTTCGAGCCCTGCCATGAGCGGTGTGTCACTTTTTTGCGCTGACAGCTATAGAGAAATGTTCTGACGGTGGTGAGAGTGGAACACGACTATCTCCGTGACGCAATTGCCTAGCGCGTTCGGCTGTTAACCAAAAGTTTGGAGGTTCGAGGCCTCAGGAGAGCGGTGTGTCTCTTTTTTTTCTTTGCGCTGATAGCTTTGGAGAAATGTTCTGACGGTGGTGAGAGTGGAGCACGACTATCTCCTTGGCGCAATTGGCTAGCGCGTTCAGCTGTTAACCAAAAGGTTGGAGGTTCGAGCCCTCCCAAGAGCGGTGTGTCTCTTTTTTCTTTGCGCTGACAGCTGTGGAGAAATGTTCTGACGGTGGTGAGAGTGGAGCACGACTATCTCCGGGGTGCAGTTGGCCTGCGCGTTCAGCTGTTGACCAAAAGGTTGGAGGTTCGAGCACTGCTATGAGTGGTGTGTCGCTTTTTTTTTCTTTGCGCTGATATCTTTGGAGACATGTTCTGACCATGGTGAGAGTGGAGCATGACTGTCTCCGTGACGCAATTGGCTAGCGCGATCGGCTGTTAACCGAAAGGTTGGAGGTTCGAGCCCTCCGGGAACGGTGTGTCGTTTTTTTTATTCGCGCTGATAGCTTTGGAGAAATGTTCTGACGGTGGTGAGAGTGGAACACGACTATCTCCGTGACGCAATTGCCTAGCGCGTTCGGCTGTTAACCAAAAGTTTGGAGGTTCGAGCCCTCAGGAGAGCGGTGTGTCTCTTTTTTTTCTTTGCGCTGATAGCTTTGGAGAAATGTTCTGACGGTGGTGAGAGTGGAGCACAACTGTTTCCATGGCAGAATTGGCTAGCGCGATCAACTGTTAACTGAAAGGTTGAAGGTTCGAGCCCTCCCGGGAGCAGTGTGTCGCTTTTTTTCTTTGCGCTGATAGCTTTGGAGAAATGTTCTAACGGTGGTGAGAGTAGAGCACGACTATCTCCTTGGCGCCATTGGCTAGCGCGTTCAGCTGTTAACCAAAAGGTTGGAGGTTCGAGCCCTCCCGAGAGCAGTGTGTCTCTTTTTTCTTTGCGCTGACAGCTATGGAGAAATGTTCTGACAGTGGTTAGAGTGGAACACGACTATCTCCCTAACGCAATTGGCTAGCTTGTTCGGCTGTTAACCAAAAGTTTGGAGGTTCGAGCCCTCCGGAGAGCGGTGTGTCTCTTTTTTTTCTTTGCGCTGATAGCCTTGGATAAATGTTCTGACGGTGGTGAGAGTGGAGAACGACTGTTTTTGTGGCACAATTGGCTAGCGCGATCAACTGTTAACCAAAAGGTTGGAGGTTCGAGCCCTCCCGAGTGCGGTTTGTCTCTTTTTTCTTTGCGCTGACAGCTGTGGGGAAATGTTCTGACGGTGGTGAGAGTGGAGCACGACTGTCTACGTGGCGCATTTGGCTAGCACGATTGGCTAATAACCAAAAGGTTGGAGGTTCGAGCCCTGCTATGAGTGGTGTGTCGCTTTTTTTTCTTTGCGCTGCTACCTTCGAAGAAATGTTCTGACCATGGTGAGAGTGGAGCACGACTGTCTCCGTGACGCAATTGGCTAGCGCGTTCGGCTGTTAACGGAAAGGTTGGAGGTTCGAGCCCTTCCATGAGCGGTGTGTCGCTTTTTTGCGCTGATAGCTTTGGAGAAATGTTCTGATGGTGGTGAGAGTGGAGCACGACTATCTCCGAGGCGCAATTGGCTAGCGCGTTCAGCTGTTAACCAAAAAGTTGGAGGTTCAAGCCCTCCCGAGAGTGTTGTGTTGCTTTTTTTCGCTCTGATAGCTTTGGAGAAATGTTCTGACGGCGGTGAGAGTGGAGCACGACTATCTCCGTGGCGCAATCGGCAAGCGCGATCGGCTGTTAACCAAAAGGTTGGAGGTTCGAGCCCTCCCGAGAGCGGTGTGTCTCTTTTTTTCTTTGCGCTGATAGCTTTGTAGAAATGTTCTGACGGTGGTGAGAGTGGAGCACGAATATCTCTGTGGTACAATTGGCTAGCGCGTTCGGCTGTGAACCAAAACGTTGGAGGTTCGAGCTCTCCCATGAGAAGTGTGTCGCTTTTTTTCTTTGTGCTGATAGCTTTGAAAAAACGTTCTGAGGGTGGTGAGAGTGGAACACGACTATCTCCGTGACGTAATTGGCTAGCGCGTTCGGCTGTTAACCAAAAGGTTGGAGGTTCGAGCCCTCTAGAGAGCGGTGTGTCTCCTTTTTTTCTTTGCACTGATAGCTTTGGAGGCATGTTCTGACGGTGGTGAGAGTGGAGCACGACTGTTTCCGTGGCAGAATTGGCTAGCGCGATCAACTGTTAACTGAAAGGTCGGAGGTTCGAGTCCTCCCGGGAGCAGTGTGTCGCTTTTTTTCTTTGCGCTGATAGCTTTGGAGAAATGTTCTAACGGTGGTAAGAGTAGAGCACGACTGTCTCCTTGGCGCCATTGGCTAGCGCGTTCAGCTGTTAACCAAAAGGTTGGAGGTTCGAGCCCTCTCGAGAGTGGTGTGTCTCCTTTTTCTTTGCACGGACAACTGTGGAGAAATGTTGTGACGGTGGTGAGAGTAGAGCACGACTGTCTACGTGATGCAATTGGCTAGCACGGTCGGCTGTTAACCAAAAGGTTGGAGGTTCGAGCCCTCTCGAGAGTGGTGTGTCGCCTTTTTTTCTTTGCGCTGATACCTTTGGAGAAATGTTCTGACCATGGTGAGAGTGGAGCACGACTGTCTCCGTGACGCAATTTTTAGCACGTTCGGCTGTTAACGGAAAGGTTGGAGGTTCGAGCCCTCCCATGAGCGGTGTGTCGCTTTTTTTGCGCTGATAGCTTTGGAGAAATGTTCTGACAGTGGTGAGAGTGGAGCACGACAATCTCCGTGGCGCAATTGGCTAGCGCGATCGGCTGTTAACCAAAAGGTTGGAAGTTCGAGCCCTTCCGGGAGCAGTTTGTCGCTTTTTTTCTTTGCGCTGATAGCTGTGGAGAAATGTTCTGACGGTGGTGAGAGTAGAGAACGATTACCTCCTTGGCGCAATTGGCTAGCGCGTTCAGCTGTTAACCAAAAGGTAGGATGTTCGAGCCCTCCCGAGAGCAGTGTGTCTCTTTCTTCTTTGCGCTGACAGCTATGGAGAAATGTTTTGACGGTGGTTAGAGTGGAACACGACTATCTCCGTGACGCAATTGGCTAGCTTGTTCGGCTGTTAACCAAACGTTTGGAGGTTCGAGCCCTCCGGAGAGCGGTGTGTCTCTTTTTTTTCTTTGCGCTGATAGCTTTGGAGAAATGTTCTGACAGTGGTGAGAGTGGAGAATGACTGTTTTTGTGGCAGAATTGGCTAGCGCGATCAACTGTTAACCAAAAGGTTGGAGGTTCGAGCCCTCCCGAGAGCGGTTTGTCTCTTTTTTCTTTGCGCTGACAGCTGTGGAGAAATGTTCTGACCATGGTGAGAGTGGAGCACGACTGTCTCCGTGACGCAATTGGCTAGCGCGTTTGGCTGTTAACAGAAAGGTTGGAGGTTCGAGCCCTTCCATGAGCGGTGTGTCGCTTTTTTGCGCTGATAGCTTTGGAGAAATGTTCTGACGGTGGTGAGAGTGGAACACGACTATCTCCGTGATGCAATTGCCTAGCGCGTTCGGCTGTTAACCAAAAGGTTGGAGGTTCGAGCCCTGCCATGAGTGGTGTGTCGCATTTTTTTCTTTGCGCTGATATCTTTGGAGACATGTTCTGACCATGGTGAGATTGGAGCATGACTGTCTCCGTGACGCAATTGGCTAGCGCGATCGGCTGTTAACCGAAAGGTTGTAGGTTCGAGCCCTCCGGGAACGGTGTGTCGTTTTTTTTTTGTTCGCGCTGATAGCTTTGGAGAAATTTTCTGACGGTGGTGAGAGTAGAGCACGACTACCTCCTTGGCGCAATTGGCTAGCGCGTTCAGCTGTTAACCAAAAGGTTGCAGGTTCGAGACCTCCCGAGAGCAGTGTTTCTCTTTTTCTTTGCTCTGACAGCTATGGAGAAATGTTCTGACGGTGGTGAGAGTAGAACACGACTATCTCCGTGACGCAATTGCCTAGCGCGTTCGGCTGTCAACCAAAAGTTTGGAGGTTCGGGCCCTGAGGAGAGCGGTGTGCCTCTTTTTTTTCTTTGCGCTGATAGCTTTGGAGAAAAGTTCTGACGGTGGTGAGAGTGGAGCACGACTATCTCCTTGGCGCAAATAGCTAGCGCGTTCAGCTGTTAACCAAAAGGTTGGAGGTTCGAGCCCTCCCGAGAGCGGTGTGTCTCTTTTTTCTTTGCGCTGACAGCTGTGGAGAAATGTTCTGACGGTGGTGAGAGTGGAGCACGACTATCTCCGTGGTGCAATTGGCTAGCGCGTTCAGCTGTTAACCAAAAGGTTGGAGGTTCGAGCCCTGCCATGAGTGGTGTGTCGCTTTTTTTTCTTTGCGCTGATATCTTTGGAGACGTGTTCTGACCATGGTGAGAGTGGAGCAGCACTGTCTCCGTGACGCAATTGGCTAGCGCGATCGGCTATTAACCGAAAGGTTGGAGGTTCGAGCCCTCCGGGAACGGTGTGTCGTTTTTTTATTCGCGCTGATAGCTTTGGAGAACGTTCTGAGGGTGGTGAGAGTGGAACACGACTATCTCCTTAGCCCCATTGGCTAGCGCGTTCATCTGTTAACCAAAAGTTTGGAGATTCGAGCTCTCTCGGGAGCCGTTTGTCGCTTTTTTTCTTTGCGCTGATACCTTTGAGGAATAATATGACCGTGGTGAGAGATGAGCACCACTGTCTCCGTGACGCAATTGGCTAGCGCGATCGGCTGTTAACCGAAAGGTTGGAGGTTCGAGCCCTCCCGTGAACGGTGTGTCGTTTTTTTTATTTGCGCTGATAGCTTTGGAGAAATGTTATGACCGTGGTGAGAGATGAGCACGACTGTCTCCGTGGCGCAATGGGCTAGCGCGATCAGCGGTTAACCAAAAGGTTGGAGGTTCGAGCCCTCCCGAGAGTGGTGGTCTCTTTTTTCTTTGCGCTGACAGCTGTGGAGAAATGTTCTGACGGTGGTGAGAGTAGAGCACGACTGTCTACGTGGCGCAGTCGGCTAGCACGATCGGCTGTTAACCAAAAGGTGGGAGGTTCGAGCCCTGCCATGAGCGGTGTGTCGCTTTTTTTTGCGCTTCTTCCTTTGGAGAAATGTTCTGACCATGTTGAGAGTGGAGCACGACTGTCTCCGTGACGCAATTGGCTAGCGCGATGGGCTGTTAACCGAAAGGTTGGAGGTTCGAGCCCTCCGGGAACGGTTTGTCGTTTTTTTATTCGCGCTGATAGCTTTGGAGAAATGTTCTGACGGTGGGGAGAGTGGAGCACGACTACCTCCTTGGCGCAATTGGCTAGCGCGTTCAGCTAATAACCAAAAGGTTGGGGGTTCGAATCTCCCGAGAGCGGTGTGTCTCTTTTTTCTTTGCGCTGATAGCTTTGGAGAAATGTTCTGACGGTGGTGAGAGTGGAGCACGACTATCTCCGGGGTGCAATTGGCCTGCGCGTTCAGCTGTTAACCAAAAGGTTGGAGGTTTGAGCCCTGCCATGAGTGGTGTGCCGCATTTTTTTCTTTGCGCTGATATCTTTGGAGACATGTTCTGACCATGGTGAGAGTGGAGCATGACTGTCTCCGTGACGCAATTGTCTAGCGCGATCGGCTGTGAACCGAAAGGTTGGAGGTTGGAGCCCTCCGGGAACGATGTGTCGTTTTTTTTATTCGCGCTGATAGCTTTGGAGAAATTTTCTGACGGTGGTGAGAGTAGAGCACGATTACCTCCTTGGCGCAATTGGCTAGCGCGTTAGGCTGTTAACCAAAAGGTTGCAGGTTCGAGACCTCCCGAGAGCAGTGTTTCTCTTTTTCTTTGCTCTGACAGCTATGGAGAAATGTTCTGACGGTGGTGAGAGTAGAACACGACTATCTCCGTGACGCAATTGCCTAGCGCGTTCGGCTGTTAACCAAAAGTTTGAAGGTTCGAGCCCTCAGGAGAGCGGTGTGCCTCTTTTTTTTCTTTGCGCTGATAACTTTGGAGAAATGTTCTGACGGTGGTGAGAGTGGAGCACGACTATCTCCTTGGCGCAATTGGCTAGCGCGTTCAGCTGTTAACCAAAATGTTGGAGGTTCGAGACCTCCCGACAGCGGTGTGTCTCTTTTTTCTTTGCGCTGACAGCTGTGGAGAAATGTTCTGACAGTGGTGAGAGTGGAACACGACTATCTCCGTGATGCAATTGGCTAGCGCGTTCAGCTGTTAACGAAAAGGTTGGAGGTTCGAGCCCTCCGGAGAGCGCTGTGTCTCTTTTTTTTCTTTGCGCTGATAGCTTTGGAGGAATGTTCTGACGGTGGTGAGAGTGGAGCACGACTGTTTCCATGGCAGAATCGGCTAGCGCGATCAACTGTTAATTGAAAGTTTGAAGGTTCGAGCCCTCTCGGGAGCAGTGTGTCGCTTTTTTTCTTTGCGCTGATAGCTTTGGATAAATGTTCTAACGGTGGTGAGAGTAGAGCACGACTATCTCCTTGGCGCCATTGGCTAGCGCGTTCAGCTGTTAACCAAAAGGTTGGAGGTTCGAGCCCTCTCGAGAGCGGTGTGTCTCTTTTTTCTTTGCTCTGATAGCTTTGGAGAAATGTTCTAACGGTGGTGAGAGTAGAGCACGACTATCTCCTTGGCACCATTGGCTAGCGCGTTCAGCTGTTAACCAAAAGGTTGGAGGTTCGAGCCCTCTCGAGAGCGGTGTGTCTCTTTTTTCTTTGCGCTGACAGCTGCGGAGAAATGTTCTGAGGGTGGTGAGAGTAGAACACGACTATCTCCGTGATGCAATTGGCTAGCGCGTTCGGCTGTTAACCAAAAGGTTGTAGGGTCGAGCCCTCCGGAGAGCGGTGTGTCTCTTTTTTTTCTTTGCGATGATAGCTTCGGAGAAATGTTCTGACCATGGTGAGAGTGGAGCACGACTGTCTCCGTGACGCAATTTGCTAGCGCGTTCGGCTGTTAACGGAAAGGTTGGAGGTTCGAGCCCTTCCATGAGCGGTGTGTCGCTTTTTTTGCGCTGATAGCTTTGGAGAAATGTTCTGACGGTGGTGAGAGTGGAGCACGACTATCTCCGAGGCGCAATTGGCTAGCCCGTTCAGCTGTTAACCAAAAGGTTGGAGGTTCAAGCCCTCCCGAGAGTGTTGTGTTGCTTTTTTTTCGCGCTGATAGCTTTGGAGAAATGTTCTGACGAAGGTGAGAGTGGAGCACGACTATCTCCGTGGCGCAATCGGCTATCGCGATCGGCTGTTAACCAAAAGGTTGGAGGTTCAAGCCCTCCCGAGAGCGGTGTGTCTCTTTTTTTGCGCTGATAGCTTTGGAGAAATGTTCTGATGGTGGTGAGAGTTGAGCACGAATATCTCCGTGGCGCAATTGGCTAGCACGTTCGGCTGTTAACCAAAACGTTGGAGGTTCGAGCCCTCCCGAGAGTGGTGTGCCTCTTTTTTTCTTTGCGCTGAGAGCTTTGTAGAAATGTTCTGACGGTGGTGAGAGTGGAGCACGACTGTCTCCGTGGTGCAATTGGCTACCGCGATTGGCTGTTAACCAAAAGGTTGGAGGTTCGAGCCCTCCCGGGAGCGGTGTGTCTCTTTTTTTGCGCTGATAGCTTTGAAGAAACGTTCTGAGGGTGGTGAGAGTGGAACACGACTATCTCCGTGACGCAATTGGCTAGCGCGTTCGGCTGTTAACCAAAAGGTTGGAGGTTGGAGCCCTTCGGAGAGCGGTGTGTCTCTTTTTTTTTCTTTGCGCTGATAGCTTTGGAGGAATGTTCTGACGGTGGTGAGAGTGGAGCACGACTGTTTCCGTGGCAGAATTGGCTAGCGCGATCAACTGTTAACTGAAAGGTTGGAGGTTCGAGTCCTCCCGGGAGCAGTGTGTCACTTTTTTTCTTTGCGCTGATAGCTTTGGAGAAATGTTCTAACGGTGGTAAGAGTAGAGCACGACTGTCTCCTTGGCGCCATTGGCTAGCGCGTTCAGCTGTTACCCAAAAGGTTGGAGGTTCGAGCCCTCTCGAGAGCGGTGTGTCTCCTTTTCTTTGCGCTGACAGCTGTGGAGAAATGTTGTGACGGTGCTGAGAGTAGAGCACGACTGTCTACGTGATGCAATTGGTTAGCACGATCGGCTGTTAACCAAAAGGTTGGAGGTTCGAGCCCTGCCATGAGCCGTGTGTGGCCTTTTTTTTTGCGCTGATGCCTTTGGAGAAATGTTCTGACCATGGTGAGAGTGGAGCCCGACTGTCTCGATTACGCAATTTTTTAGCACGTTCGGCTGTTAACGGAAAGGTTGGAGGTTCGAGCCCTCCCATGAGCGGTGTGTCGCTTTTTTTGCGCTGATAGCTTTGGAGAAATGTTCTGACGGCGGTGAGAGTGGAACACGACTATCTCTGTGACGCTATTGGCTAGCGCGTTTAGCTGTTAACCGAAAGGTTGGAAGTTTGAGCCCTCCCGGGAGCAGTGTGTCGCGTTTTTTCTTTGCGCTGATAGCTGTGGAGAAATATTCTGACGGTGGTGAGAGTAGAGAACGATTACCTCCTTGGCGCAATTGGCTAGCGAGTTCAGCTGTTAACCAAAAGGTTGGAGGTTCAAGCCCTCCCGAGAGCAGTGTGTCTCTTTTTTCTTTGCGCTGATAGCTATGCAGAAATGTTCTGACGGTGGTTAGAATGGAACACGACTATCTCCGTGACGCAATTGGCTAGCTTGTTCGGCTGTTAACCAAAAGTTTGGAGGTTCGAGCCCTCCGGAGATTGGTGTGTCTCTTTTTTTTCTTTGCGCTGATAGCTTTGGAGAAATGTTCTGACAGTGGTGAGAGTTGAGAACGACTGTTTTTGTGGCAGAATTGGCTAGCGCGATCAACTGTTAACCAAAATGTTGGAGATTCGAGCCCTCCCGAGAGCGGTTTGTCTCTTTTTTCTTTGCGCTGACAGCTGTGGAGAAATGTTCTGACGGTGGTGAGAGTAGAGCACGACTGTCTACGTGGCGCAATTGGCTAGCACGATCGGCTAATAACCAAAAGGTTGGAGGTTCGAGCCCTGCTATGAGCGGTGTGTCACTTTTTTTTCTTTGCGCTGCTACCTTTGGAGAAATGTTCTGACCATGGTGAGAGTGGAGCACATCTGTCTCCGTGACGCAATTGGCTAGCGCGTTCGGCTGTTAACGGAAATGTTGGAGGTTCGAGCCCTTCCATGAGCGGTGTGTCGCTTTTTTGCGCTGATAGCTTTGGAGAAATGTTCTGACGGTGGTGAGAGTAGAGCACTAATGTCTACGTGGCGCAATTGGCTAGCACGATTGTCTGTTAACCAGAAGGTGGGAGGTTCGAGCCCTGCCATGAGCGGAGTGTCACTTTTTTTTGCGCTGACAGCTATAGAGAAATGTTCTGACGGTGGTGAGAGTGGAACACGACTATCTCCGTGACGCAATTGTCTAGCGCGTTCGGCTGTTAACCAAAAGTTTGGAGGTTCGAGGCCTCAGGAGAGCGGTGTGTCTCTTTTTTTTCTTTGCGCTGATAGCTTTGGCGAAATGTTCTGACGGTGGTGAGAGTGGAGCACGACTATCTCCTTGGCGCAATTGGGTAGCGCGTTCAGCTGTTAACCAAAAGGTTGGAGGTTCGAGCCCTCCCGAGAGTGGTGTGTCTCTTTTTTCTTTGCGCTGACAGCTGTGGAGAAATGTTCTGACGGTGGTGAGAGTAGAGCACGACTGTCTACGTGGCGCAGTCGGCTAGCACGATCGGCTGTTAACCAAAAAGTGGGAGGTTCGAGCCCTGCCATGAGCGGTGTGTCGCTTTTTTTTTCTTCGCGCTGATATCTTTGGAGACATGTTCTGACCATGGTGAGAGTGGAGCATGACTGTCTCCGTGACGCAATTGGCTAGCGCGATCGGCTGTTAACCGAAAGGTTGGAGGTTCGAGCCCTCCGGGAACGGTGTGTCGTTTTTTTTATTCGCGCTGATAGCTTTGGAGAAATGTTCTGACGGTGGTGAGAGTAGAACACGACAATCTCCGTGACGCAATTGCCTAGCGCGTTCGGCTGTTAACCAAAAGTTTGGAGGTTCGAGCCCTCAGGAGAGCGGTGTGTCTCTTTTTTTTCTTGGCGCTGATAGCTTTGGAGAAATGTTCTGACGGTGGTGAGAGTGGAGCACAACTGTTTCCATGGCAGAATTGGCTAGCGCGATCAACTGTTAACTGAAAGGTTGAAGGTTCGAGCCCTCCCGGGAGCAGTGTGTCGCTTTTTTTCTTTGCGCTGATAGCTTTGGAGAAATGTTCTAACGGTGGTGAGAGTAGAGCACGACTATCTCCTTGGCGCCATTGGCTAGCGCGTTCAGCTGTTAACCAAAAGGTTGGAGGTTCGAGCCCTCCCGAGAGCAGTGTGTCTCTTTTTTCTTTGCGCTGACAGCTATGGAGAAATGTTCTGACAGTGGTTAGAGTGGAACACGACTATCTCCCTAACGCAATTGGCTAGCTTGTTCGGCTGTTAACCAAAAGTTTGGAGGTTCGAGCCCTCCGGAGAGTGGTGTGTCTCTTTTTTTCTTTGCGCTGATAGCTTTGGATAAATGTTCTGACGGTGGTGAGAGTGGAGAACGACTGTTTTTGTGGCACAATTGGCTAGCGCGATCAACTGTTAACCAAAAGGTTGGAGGTTCGAGCCCTCCCGAGAGCGGTTTGTCTCTTTTTTCTTTGCGCTGACAGCTGTGGAGAAATGTTCTGACGGTGGTGAGAGTGGAGCACGACTGTCTACGTGGCGCATTTGGCAAGCAGGATCGGGTAATAACCAAAAGGTTGGAGGTTCGAGCCCTGCTATGAGTGGTGTGTCGCTTTTTTTTCTTTGCGCTGCTACCTTCGAAGAAATGTTCTGACCATGGTGAGAGTGGAGCACGACTGTCTCCGTGACGCAATTGGCTAGCGCGTTCGGCTGTTAACGGAAAGGTTGGAGGTTCGAGCCCTTCCATGAGCGGTGTGTCGCTTTTTTGCGCTGATAGCTTTGGAGAAATGTTCTGAGGGTGGTGAGAGTGGAACACGACTATCTCCGTGACGTAATTGGCTAGCGCGTTCGGCTGTTAACCAAAAGGTTGGAGGTTCGAGCCCTCTGGAGAGCGGTGTGTCTCCTTTTTTTTGCTTTGCGCTGATAGCTTTGGAGGCATGTTCTGACGGTGGTGAGAGTGGAGCACGACTGTTTTTGTGGCACAATTGGCTAGCGCGATCAACTGTTAACCAAAAGGTTGGAGGTTCGAGCCCTCCCGAGAGCGGTTTGTCTCTTTTTTCTTTGCGCTGACAGCTGTGGAGAAATGTTCTGACGGTGGTGAGAGTGGAGCACGACTATCTCCTTGGCGCAATTGGCTAGCACGTTCGGCTGTTAACCAAAACGTTGAAGGTTCAAGCCCTCCCGAGAGCGGTGTGTCTCTTTTTTTCTTTGCGCTGTTAGCTTTGTAGAAATGTTCTGACGGTGGTGAGAGTGGAGCACGACTGTCTCCGTGGTGCAATTGGCTACCACGATCGGCTGTTAACCAAAAGGTTGGAGGTTCGAGCCCTCCCGAGAGCGGTGTGTCTCTTTTTTTCTTTGCGCTGATAGCTTTGAAAAAACGTTCTGAGGGTGGTGAGAGTGGAACACGACTATCTCCGTGACGTAATTGGCTAGCGCGTTCGGCTGTTAACCAAACGGTTGGAGGTTCGAGCCCTCTGGAGAGCGGTGTGTCTCCTTTTTTTGCTTTGCGCTGATAGCTTTGGAGGCATGTTCTGACGGTGGTGAGAGTGGAGCACGACTGTTTCCGTGGCAGAATTGGCTAGCGCGATCAACTGTTAACTGAAAGGTTGGAGGTTCGAGTCCTCCCGGGAGCAGTGTGTCGCTTTTTTTCTTTGCGCTGATAGCTTTGGAGAAATGTTCTAACGGTGGTAAGAGTAAGCACGACTGTCTCCTTGGCGCCATTGGCTAGCGCGTTCAGCTGTTAACCAAAAGGTTGGAGGTTCGAGCCCTCTCGAGAGCGGTGTGTCTCCTTTTTCTTTGCACGGACAGCTGTGGAGAAATGTTGTGACGGTGGTTAGAGTAGAGCACGACTGCCTACGTGATGCAATTGGCTAGCACGATCGGCTGTTAACCAAAAGGTTGGAGGTTCGAGCCCTCTCGAGAGTGGTGTGTCGCCTTTTTTTTCTTTGCGCTGATACCTTTGGAGAAATGTTCTGACCATGGTGAGAGTGGAGCACGACTGTCTCCGTGATGCACTTTTTTAGCACGTTCAACTGTTAACGGAAAGGTTGGAGGTTCGAGCCCTCCCATGAGCGGTGTGTCGCTTTTTTTGCGCTGATAGCTTTGGAGAAATGTTCTGACGGTGGTGAGAGTGGAGCACGACAATCTCCGTGGCGCAATTGGCTAGCGCGATCGGCTGTTAACCAAAAGGTTGGAAGTTCGAGCCCTTCCGGGAGCAGTTTGTCGCTTTTTTTCTTTGCGCTGATAGCTGTGGAGAAATGTTCTGACGGTGGTGAGAGTAGAGAACGATTACCTCCTTGGCGCAATTGGCTAGCGCGTTCAGCTGTTAACCAAAAGGTAGGAGGTTCGAGCCCTCCCGAGAGCAGTGTGTCTCTTTTTTCTTTGCGCTGACAGCTGTGGAGAAATGTTCTGACGGTGGTGAGAGTAGAGCACGTATGTCTACGTGGCGCAATCGGCTAGCACGATCGGCTAATAACCAAAAGGTTGGAGGTTCGAGCCCTCCTATGAGCGGTGTGTCACTTTTTTTTCTTTGCGCTGCTACCTTTGGAGAAATGTTCTGACCATGGTGAGAGTGGAGCACGACTGTCTCTGAGACGCAATTGGCTAGCGCGTTCGGCTGTTAACAGAAAGGTTGGAGGTTCGAGCCCTTCCATGAGCGGTGTGTCGCGTTTTTGCGCTGATAGCTTTGGAGAAATGTTCTGACGGTGGTGAGAGTAGAGCACGACTGTCTACGTGGCGCAATTGGCTAGCACGATCGGCTGTTAACCAGAAGGTGGGAGGTTCGAGCCCTGCCATGAGCGGTGTGTCAATTTTTATTGCGCTGACAGCTATGGAGAAATGTTTTGACGGTGGTGAGGGTGGAACACGACTATCTCCGTGATGCAATTGCCTAGCGCGTTCGGCTGTTAACCAAAAGGTTGGAGGTTCGAGCCCTGCCATGAGTGGTGTGTCGCATTTTTTTCTTTGCGCTGATATCTTTGGAGACATGTTCTGACCATGGTGAGATTGGAGCATGACTGTCTCCGTGACGCAATTGGCTAGCGCGATCAGCTGTTAACCGAAAGGTTGTAGGTTCGAGCCCTCCGGGAACGGTGTGTCGTTTTTTTTATTCGCGCTGATAGGTTTGGAGAAATTTTCTGACGGTGGTGAGAGTAGAGCACGACTACCTCCTTGGCGCAATTGGCTAGCGCGTTCAGCTGTTAACCAAAAGGTTGCAGGTTCGAGACCTCCCGAGAGCAGTGTTTCTCTTTTTCTTTGCTCTGACAGCTATGGAGAAATGTTCTGACGGTGGTGAGAGTAGAACACGACTATCTCCGTGACGCAATTGCCTAGCGCGTTCGGCTGTCAACCAAAAGTTTGGAGGTTCGAGCCCTGAGGAGAGCGGTGTGCCTCTTTTTTTTCTTTGCGCTGACAGCTTTGGAGAAATGTTCTGACGGTGGTGAGAGTGGAGCACGACTATCTCCTTGGCGCAATTGGCTAGCGCGTTCAGCTGTTAACCAAAAGGTTGGAGGTTCGAGCCCTCCCGACAGCTGTGTGTCTCTTTTTTTTTGCGCTGACAGCTGTGGAGAAATGTTCTGACAGTGGTGAGAGTAGAGCACGACTGTCTACGTGGCGCAATTGGCTAGCACGATCGGCTGTTAACCAAAAGGTGGGAGGTTCGAGCCCTGCCATGAGCGGTGTGTCGCTTTTTTTTGCGCTGCTACCTTTGGAGAAATGTTCTGACCATGTTGAGAGTGGAGCACGACTGTCTCCGTGACGCAAACGGCTAGCGCGTTCGGCTGTTAACGGAAAGGTTGGAGGTTCGAGCCCTTCCATGAGCGATGTGTCGCTTTTTTTGCGCTGATAGCTTGGGAGAAATGTTCTGACGGTGGTGAGAGTGGAGCACGACTATCTCCGGGGTGCAATTGGCTAGCGCGTTCAGCTGTTAACCAAAAGGTTGGAGGTTCGAGCCCTCCCGAGAGCGGTGTGTCTCTTTTTTTCTTTGCGCTGATAGCTTTGTAGAAATGTTCTGAAGGTGGTGAGAGTGGAGCACGAATATCTCCGTGACGCAATTGGCTAGCGTGTTCGGCTGTGAACCAAAACGTTGGAAGTTCGAGCCCTCCCGAGAGCGGTGTGTCTCTTTTTTTCTTTGCGCTGATAGCTTTGCAGAAACGTTCTGAGGGCGGTGAGAGTGGAACACGACTATCTCCGTGATGCAATTGGCTAGCGCGTTCGGCTGTTAACGAAAAGGTTGGTGGTTCGAGCCCTCCGGAGAGCGGTGTGTCTCTTTTTTTTCTTTGCGCTGATAGCTCTGGAGGAATGTTCTGACGGTAGTGAGAGTGGAGCACGACTGTTTCCATGGCAGAATTGGCTAGCGCGATCAACTGTTAACTCAAAGGTTGAAGGTTCAAGCCCTCCCGGGAGCAGTGTGTCGCTTTTTTTCTTCGCGCTGATAGCTTTGGAGAAATGTTCTAACGGTGGTGAGGGTAGAGCACGACTATCTCCTTGGCGCCATTGGCTAGCGCGTTCAGCTGTTAACCAAAAGGTTGGAGGTTCGAGCCCTCTCGAGAGCGGTGTGTCTCTTTTTTCTTTGCGCTGACAGTTGCGGAGAAATGTTCTGAGGGTGGTGAGAGTGGAACACGACTATCTCCGTGATGCAATTGGCTAGCCCGTTCGGCTGTTAACCAAAGGTTGGAGGTTCGAGCCCTCTGGAGAGCGGTGTGTCTCTTTTTTCTTTGGCATACCATTGCTGTGTGCCCAGCAATGGTATGCCATGTGTAGCGAAGCGGATGGCCAACTCCATAGGGGAGGCACGTGGGCCCTCCTGCGCCACCTCATGGACGAGACCAAGAGTAAGGAACATCAACGACACCGCATGTCGCAGATCCTCCACGCCGCGGCCAACCAGCTAGGCGAAGCGGAGATGCACAAGCGGCTAAACGACAAGTACCTCCCGGCCACAAACCACGTGGAGCATCCGGAATACGACGGCGCGCCCAACCCGCTGCTCGACCGCGAGATCGAGGAGTGGGAGGTGCGCCAGGCAACGAACGCCCTGAACTGTCGCTCAGCCGCGGGACCGGACAAAGTGACAAACAAGGCTCTGCGTAACATCAGCGACGCTGCAGTCTCGGCCCTGACGAAGTACTTCAACGCCTGCTGGACGAGCGGAAGCCTTCCCAAGCAGTGGAAGACGGCCAAGACGATACTACTGCCCAAGCCCAACAAGCCGCCGGGAATAGAGGGCCTGCGCCCCATTTCGCTCACGTCCTGCGTGGGCAAGGTGTTGGAGCACGTCCTCAACAACCGGTGGCAGCGGTACTTGGAGGAGAACGGTCACTACAACGACTCCATGCTGGGATTCCGGTCTCGCCTGGGGACGCAAGACGCGATGTTGCTGCTGCAACGCGAGGTACTAGAGCCAGCCGGAGGCGTTCCGCAGAAAGACAACCGGGCCATTCTCGGCCTGGACCTGCAGAGCGCCTTCGATAAGGTGGAGCACTCGGCCATCCTTGCCTGCGTGGCAAAGCTCAACATGGGCAAGCGCACGTACGACTACGTAAGATCCTTCCTCACTCGTCGCACGGCGAGGCTAGAGGTGGGAGGCGAACGACTCGAAGAGAGGGAGCTAGGAAGCGTCGGAACCCCACAAGGGTCCGTGATATCCCCGCTTCTATTCAACATCGTGATGATCGCCGTCGCCAAGAGCCTTGACGCGCTCGAACCGAAGATCCGGTACTGCATCTATGCCGATGACGTCACGATATGGGCGACGGGCGGCAGTGACGGCGACATCGAGGCCGGACTGCAGGCAGCGATCGACGCCGTGGAGACCACGCTGAGAGACACGGGGCTGAAGTGCTCGCCACAGAAGTCCCAGTTATTGGTGCTCCCACCACCGGGAAGATGGAGAAAGCGGGCCGCGGAAGAAGCGGAACGCAACATAGTCATCCGAGCCAGCGACGGCACGCCGGTCCCGCACGTCCAGAGCCTCCGAGTACTAGGCATGTACGTGGACGCCCACCGCACGAACGGGACGGCAGCCAACCACATAGTAACGAAGATCGGGATAGCGACGAGACTCGTCAAGAGGGTCACGTCGAGGTCCCGAGGAATCCGAGAAGCGAGCCTCCTGCGACTGCTGCAGGCCTTTGCAGTTAGCCACGCAGCATACGCGGGGGCCTTTCACAAGTGGACGGAAGCGGAGAGGAAGCGAATCGACGCGGCCATCCGCAAGGCGTATGCGGGTGCCATGGGCCTGCTCAACGGCACCAAGACGACGGCCTTGCTATCTCTGGGAGCGCACAACACGCTCTCGGAGATCGGCGAGGCCCAACGTACTGCTCAATTGACGCGCCTGGGCCGCACCGCGGTCGGCAGGCGGCTGCTGGAACGAGTGGGCCTGTCCTCCCCCGAGGAACAAGACCACGAAACGTCTCCACTCACGGAGTCAACCATGCGAAGACTGGTGGTGTATCCGCTGCCAAAGAACATGGGTCCCGGCGAAAGCGAGGGACGACGAGCGGCGCGAGCCAGGGCGCTGCTGCTGCAACATCAGAACGACGAGGGCGCCGTCTACGTGGACGTGGCCAAAGTCAAGAACAAGGACGCCTACGTGGCGGCGGCGGTCGCCGCAACGACGGGCAAGATCGTCACGTCATGCAGCGTGCGTACGCGGAGCGCGAGCCAGGCCGAGGAGATGGCGATAGCCTTGGCGGCGCGCTCCCCGGGCGTGCGGACAATACTCAGTGACAGCAAGACGGCCATCCGTAGCTTCTCGCGCGGAGCCGTGTGCGGGGCGGCTGCTAGGGCGTTGGCAAGCGACGAGTCCAAGTCGAGGCTGACGCTAAAATGGTTCCCGGCTCACATGGGTCGGGACCTGATACCAGGATCTCCGAACCGCAACGAGGAGGCGGATGCCGCGGCCCGTGGTCTCGCCACGTGCCGGACCGCGGCCGCGCCCGCCTCCGAAGACACGACGGCGACCGAAGAAGAAGGCGAGGAGCAGCTGCTCGATTACGGCGACATCCTCGCGTGGTACAGGGAGCAACGGCGTGGCTTCCCGCCTCCGCACAGGGATCTTACCCGGTGGGAGGCGGTGAGGTTGCGCCAGCTCCAAACCGAGACTGTGCTGACCCCATCGCTAGCGCGACACGTGTGCCCCGAACTCTACGTGAGTGAAATGTGCAGTGTGTGCGCGAGCGCGAGAGCCACCCTGGCTCACATACTCTGGGGATGTGACGCAGACAGCGCGGACGGTCCGGTGTTACCGCCGCAAGTAGAACAGCGTGTGGGGTCTACGGACCCAGAAGACCAGCGAAGGGCCGTCCGGCAGCTCGAGGTCGCACTGGCGCTGCAAAGGCGAAAGGGGGACACCCCCAGTAACCCGAGCGGCGACGGGGCACGAAGGCCTTGAGGTCTAGGCCCGCGTGACATTAGGACTTCTAGTGTAACGTGAGATAGGGTGAACCCCACGCCCTGCGCGGCCGGAGGGAATCCCGCATGCTGGAACCCAATAAAGTTTATTCTCTCTCTCTCTCTTTTTTCTTTGCGCTGATAGCTTTGGAGGAATGTTCTGACGGTGGTGAGAGTGGAGCACGACTGTTTCCATGGCAGAAATGGCTAGCGCGATCAACTCTTAACTTAAGTTTGAAGGTTCTAGCCCTCCCGGGAGCAGTGTGTCGCTTTTTTTGCGCTGATAGCTTTGTAGAAATGTTCTGATGGTGGTGAGAGTAGAGCACGATTACTTCCTTGGCGCAATTGGCTAGCGCGTTCAGCTGTTAACCAAAGGGTTGGAGGTTCGAGCCCTCCCGAGAGCAGTGTGTCTCTTTTTTCTTTGCGCTGACAGCTATGGAGAAATGTTCTGACGGTGGTTAGAGTGGAACACGACTATCTCCCTAACGCAATTGGCTAGCTTGTTCGGCTGTTAACCAAAAGTTTGGAGGTTCGAGCCCTCCGGAGAGCGGTGTGTCTCTTTTTTTTTCTTTGCGCTGATAGCTTTGGAGAAATGTTCTGACGGTGGTGAGAGTGGAGAACGACTTTTTTTGCGCCACAATTGCCTAGCGCGAACAACTGTTAACCAGAAGGTTGGAGGTTCGAGCCCTCCCGAGAGCGGTTTGTCTCTTTTTTCTTTGCGCTGACAGCTGTGGAGAAATGTTCTGATGGTGGTGAGAGTGGAGCACGACTGTCTACGTGGCGCAATTGGCTATCACGATCGGCTAATAACCAAAAAGTTGGAGGTTCGAGCCCTGCTATGAGCGGTGTATTGCTTTTTTTCTTTGCGCTGCTACCTTCGAAGAAATGTTCTGACCATGGTGAGAGTGGAGCACGACTGTCTCCGTGACGCAATTGGCTAGCGCGTTCGGCTGTTAACGGAAAGGTTGAAGGTTCGAGCCCTTCCATGAGCGGTTTGTCGCTTTTTTGCGCTGATAGCTTTGGAGAAATGTTCTGACGGTGGTGAGAGTGGAGCACGACTATCTCCGAGGCGCGATTGGCTAGCGCGTTCAGCTGTTAACCAAAAGGTTGGAGGTTCAAGCCCTCCCGAGAGTGTTGTGTTGCTTTTTTTCGCGCTGATAGCTTTGGAGAAATGTTCTGATGGTGGTGAGAGTGGAGCACGACAATCTCCGTGGCGCAATCGGCTAGCGCGATCGGTTGTTAACCAAAAGGTTGGAGGTTCGAGCCCTCCCGAGAGCGGTGTGTCTCTTTTTTTCTTTGCGCTGATAGCTTTGTAGAAATTTTCTGACGGTAGTGAGAGTGGAGCACGAATATCTCTGTGGCACAATTGGCTAGCGCGTTCGGCTGTGAACCAAAACGTTGGAGGTTCGAGCCCTCCCATGAGAAGTGTGGCGCTTTTTTTCTTTGCGTTGATAGACTCGGAGAATTGTTCTGATGGTGGTGAGAGTTGAGCACGAATATCTCCGTGGCGCAATTGGCTAGCACGTTCGGCTGTTAACCAAAACGTTGGAGGTTCGAGCCCTCCCGAGAGCGGTGTGTCTCTTTTTTTCTTTGCGCTGATAGCTTTGTAGAAATGTTCTGACGATGGTGAGAGTGGAGCACGACTGTCTCCGTGGTGCAATTGGCTACCGCGATCGGCTGTTAACCAAAAGGTTGGAGGTTCGAGCCCTCGCGAGAGCGGTGTGTCTCTTTTTTTCTTTGCGCTGATAGCTTTGAAGAAACGTTCTGAGGGTGTAGAGAGTGGAACACGACTATCTCCGTGACGCAATTGGCTAGCGCGTTCGGCTGTTAACCAAAAGGTTGGAGGTTCGAGCCCTCCGGAGAGCGGTGTGTCTCTTTTTTTTCTTTGCGCTGATAGCTTTAGAGGAATGTTCTGACCATGGTGAGAGTGGAGCACGACTGTCTCCGTGACGCAATTGGCTAGCGCGTTCGGCTGTTAACGGAAAGGTTGAAGGTTCGAGCCCTTCCATGAGCGGTGTGTCGCTTTTTTGCGCTGATAGCTTTGGAGAAATGTTCTGACGGTGGTGAGAGTGGAGCACGACTATCTCCGAGGCGCGATTGGCTAGCGCGTTCAGCTGTTAACCAAAAGGTTGGAGGTTCAAGCCCTCCCGAGAGTGTTGTGTTGCTTTTTTTCGCGCTGATAGCTTTGGAGAAATGTTCTGATGGTGGTGTGAGTGGAGCACGACAATCTCCGTGGCGCAATCGGCTAGCGCGATCGGTTGTTAACCAAAAGGTTGGAGGTTCGAGCCCTCCCGAGAGCGGTGTGTCTCTTTTTTTCTTTGCGCTGATAGCTTTGTAGAAATTTTCTGACGGTAGTGAGAGTGGAGCACGAATATCTCTGTGGCACAATTGGCTAGCGCGTTCGGCTGTGAACCAAAACGTTGGAGGTTCGAGCCCTCCCATGAGAAGTGTGGCGCTTTTTTTCTTTGCGCTGATAGACTTGGAGAATTGTTCTGATGGTGGTGAGAGTTGAGCACGAATATCTCCGTGGCGCAATTGGCTAGCACGTTCGGCTGTTAACCAAAACGTTGGAGGTTCGAGCCCTCCCGAGAGCGGTGTGTCTCTTTTTTTCTTTGCGCTGATAGCTTTGTAGAAATGTTCTGACGATGGTGAGAGTGGAGCACGACTGTCTCCGTGGTGCAATTGGCTACCGCGATCGGCTGTTAACCAAAAGGTTGGAGGTTCGAGCCCTCGCGAGAGCGGTGTGTCTCTTTTTTCTTTGCGCTGATAGCTTTGAAGAAACGTTCTGAGGGTGTAGAGAGTGGAACACGACTATCTCCGTGACGCAATTGGCTAGCGCGTTCGGCTGTTAACCAAAAGGTTGGAGGTTCGAGCCCTCCGGAGAGCGGTGTGTCTCTTTTTTTTCTTTGCGCTGATAGCTTTAGAGGAATGTTCTGACGGTGGTGAGAGTGGAGCACGACTGTTTCAGTGGCAGAATTGGCTAGCGCGATCAACTGTTAACTGAAAGGTTGGAGGTTCGAGTCCTCCCGGGAGCAGTGTGTCGCTTTTTTTCTTTGCGCTGATAGCTTTGTAGAAATGTTCTGACGATGGTGAGAGTAGAGCACGACTGTCTTCTTGGCGCCATTGGCTAGCGCGTTCAGCTGTTAACCAAAAGGTTGGAGGTTCGAGCCCTCTCGAGAGCGGTGTGTCTCCTTTTTCTTTGCGCTGACAGCTGTGGAGAAATGTTGTGACGGTGGTGAGAGTAGAGCACGACTGTCTACGTGATGCAATTGGCTAGCACGATCGGCTGTTAACAAAAAGGTTGGAGGTTCGAGCCCTCTCGAGAGTGGTGTGTCGCCTTTTTTTCTTTGCGCTGATACCTTTGGAGAAATGTTCTGACCATGGTGAGAGTGGAGCACGACTGTCTCCGTGACGCAATTTTTTAGCACGTTCGGCTGTTAACGGAAAGGTTGGAGGTTCGAGCCCTCCAATGAGCGGTGTGTCGCTTTTTTTGCGCTGATAGCTTTGGAGAAATGTTCTGACGGTGGTGAGAGTGGAGCACGACAATCTCCGTGGCGCAATTGGCTAGCGCGTTCGGCTGTTAACCAAAAGGTTGGAGGCTCGAGCCCTCCCGAGAGCGTTGTGTCTCTTTTTTTCTTTGCGCTGATAGCTTTGGAGAAATGTTCTTAGGTTGGTGAGAGTGGAACACGACGATCTCCGTGACGCTATTGCCTAGCGCGTTCGGCTGTTAACCGAAAGGTTGGAAGTTCGAGCCCTCCCGAGAGCAGTGTGTCTCTTTTTTCTTTGCGCTGACAGCTACGGAGAAATGTTTTGACGGTGGTTAGAGTGGAACACGACTATCTCCGTGACGCTATTGGCTAGCTTGTTCGGCTGTTAACTAAAAGTTCGCAGGTTCGAGCCCTCCGGAGAGCGGTGTGTCTCTTATTTTTTCTTTGCGCTGATAGCTTTGGAGATATGTTCTGACGGTGGTGAGAGTGAAGAACGACTGTTTTTGTGGCAGAATTGGCTAGCGCGATCATCTGTTAACCAAAAGGTTGGAGGTTCGAGCCCTCCCGAGAGTGGTTTGTCTCTTTTTTCTTTGCGCTGACAGCTGTGGAGAAATGTTCTGACGGTGGTGAGAGTAGAGCACGACTGTCTACGTGGCGCAATTGGCTAGCACGGTCGGCTAATAACAAAAAGGTTGGAGGTTCGAGCCCTGCTATGTGCGGTGTGTCACTTTTTTTCTTTGCGCTGCTACCTTTGGAGAAATGTTCTGAACATGGTGAGAGTGGAGCACGACTGTCTCCGTGACGCAACTGGCTAGCGCGTTCGGCTATTAACGGAAAGGTTGGAGGTTCGAGCCCTTCCATGAGCGGTGTGTCGCTTTGTTGCGCTGATAAGCTTTGGAGAAATGTTCTGACGGTGGTGAGAGTAGAGCACGACTGTCTACATGGCGCAATTGGCTAGCACGATCGGCTGTTAACCAGAAGGTGGGAGGTTCGAGCCCTGCCATGAGCGGTGTGTCACTTGTTTTGCGCTCACAGCTATGGAGAAATGTTCTGACGGTGGTGAGAGTGGAACACGACTATCTCCGTGACGCAATTGCCTAGCGCGTCCGGCTGTTAACCAAAAGTTAGGAGGTTCGAGGCCTCAGGAGAGCGGTGTGTCTCTTTTTTTTTCTTTGCACTGATAGCTTTGTAGAAATGTTCTGATGGTGGTTAGAGTGGAACACGACTATCTCCGTGACGCAATTGGCTAGCTTGTTCGGCTGTTAACCAAAACGTTGGAGGTTCGAGCCCTCCCGAGAGCGGTGTGTCTCTTTTTTATTTGCGCTGCTAGCTTTGTAGAAATGTTCTGACGGTGGTGTGAGTGGAGCACGACTGTCTCCGTGGTGCAATTGGCTACCGCGATCGGCTGTTAACCAAAAGGTTGGAGGTTCGAGCCCTCCCGAGAGCAGTGTGTCTCTTTTTTCTTTACGCTGACAGTTATGGAGAAATGTTCTGATGGTGGTTAGAGTGGAACACGACTATCTCCGTGACGCAATTGGCTTGCTTGTTCGGCTGTTAACCAAAATTTGGAGGTTCGAGCCCTCCGGAGAGCGGTGTGTCTCTTTTTTTCTTTGCGCTGATAGCTTTGGAGAAATGTTCTGACGGTGGTGAGAGTGGAGCACGACTGTCTCCGTGGCGCAATTGGCTACCGCGATCGGCTGTTAACCAAAAGGTTGGAGGTTCGAGCCCTCCCGAGAGCGGTGTGTCTCTTTTTTTCTTTGCGCTGATAGCTTTGGAGAAATGTTCTGAAGGTGGTGAGAGTGGAGCACGAATATCTCCGTGGCGCAATTGGCTAGCGTGTTCGGCTGTGAACCAAAACGTTGGAAGTTTGAGCCCTCCCGAGAGCGGTGTGTCTCTTTTTTTCTTTGCGCTGATAGCTTTGCAGAAACGTTCTGAGTGTGGTGAGAGTGGAACACGACTATCTCCGTGATGCAATTGGCTAGCGCGTTCGGCTGTTAACGAAAAAATTGGTGGTTCGAGCCCTCCGGAGAGCGGTGTGTCTCTGTTTTTTCTTTGCGCTGATAGCTCTGGAGAATGTTCTGACGGTGGTGAGAGTAGAGCACGACTGTTTCCTTGGCAGAATTGGCTAGCGCGATCAACTGTTAACTCGAAGGTTGAAGGTTCGAGCCCTCCCGGGAGCAGTGTGTCGTTTTTTCTCTTCGCGCTGATAGCTTTGGAGAAATGTTCTAACGGTGGTGAGAGTAGAGCACGACTATCTCCTTGGCGCCATTGGCTAGTGCGTTCAGCTGTTAACCAAAAGGTTGGAGGTTCGAGCCCTCTCGAGAGCGGTGTGTCTCTTTTTTCTTTGCGCTGACAGCTGCGGAGAAATGTTCTGAGGGTGGTGAGAGTGGAACACGACTATCTCCGTGATGAAATTGGCTAGCCCGTTCGGCTGTTAACCAAAAGGTTGGAGGTTCGAGCCCTCTGGAGAGCGGTGTGTCTCTTTTGTTTCTTTGCACTGATAGCTTTGGAGGAATGTTCTGACGGTGGTGAGAGTGGAGCACGACTGTTTGCATGGCAGAATTGGCTAGCGCGATCAACTGTTAACTTAAGGTTGAAGGTTCTAGCCCTCCCGGGAGCAGTGTGCCGCTTTTTTTGCGCTGATAGCTTTGTAGAAATGTTCTGACGGTGGAGAGACTAGAGCACGATTACTTCCTTGGCGCAATTGGCTAGCGCGTTCGGCTGTTAACCAAAAGGTTGGAGGTTCGAGCCCTCCTGAGAGCAGTGTGTCTCTTTTTTCTTTGCGCTGACAGCTATGGAGAAATCTTCTGACGGTGGTTAGAGTGGAACACGACTATCTCCCTAACGCAATTGGCTAGCTTGTTCGGCTGTTAACCAAAAGTTTGGAGGTTCGAGCCCTCCGGAGAGTGGTGTGTCTCTTTTTTTCTTTGCGCTGATAGCTTTGGATAAATGTTCTGACGGTGGTGAGAGTGGAGAACGACTGTTTTTGTGGCACAATTGGCTAGCGCGATCAACTGTTAACCAAAAGGTTGGAGGTTCGAGCCCTCCCGAGAGCGGTTTGTCTCTTTTTTCTTTGCGCTGACAGCTGTGGAGAAATGTTCTGACGGTGGTGAGAGTAGAGCACGACTGTCTACGTGGCGCAGTCGGCTAGCACGATCGGCTGTTAACCAAAAAGTGGGAGGTTCGAGCCCTGCCATGAGCGGTGTGTCGCTTTTTTTTTCTTCGCGCTGATATCTTTGGAGACATGTTCTGACCATGGTGAGAGTGGAGCATGACTGTCTCCGTGACGCAATTGGCTAGCGCGATCGGCTGTTAACCGAAAGGTTGGAGGTTCGAGCCCTCCGGGAACGGTGTGTCGTTTTTTTTATTCGCGCTGATAGCTTTGGAGAAATGTTCTGACGGTGGTGAGAGTAGAACACGACTATCTCCGTGACGCAATTGCCTAGCGCGTTCGGCTGTTAACCAAAAGTTTGGAGGTTCGAGCCCTCAGGAGAGCGGTGTGTCTCTTTTTTTTCTTTGCGCTGATAGCTTTGGAGAAATGTTCTGACGGTGGTGAGAGTGGAGCACAACTGTTTCCATGGCAGAATTGGCTAGCGCGATCAACTGTTAACTGAAAGGTTGAAGGTTCGAGCCCTCCCGGGAGCAGTGTGTCGCTTTTTTTCTTTGCGCTGATAGCTTTGGAGAAATGTTCTAACGGTGGTGAGAGTAGAGCACGACTATCTCCTTGGCGCCATTGGCTAGCGCGTTCAGCTGTTAACCAAAAGGTTGGAGGTTCGAGCCCTCCCGAGAGCAGTGTGTCTCTTTTTTCTTTGCGCTGACAGCTATGGAGAAATGTTCTGACAGTGGTTAGAGTGGAACACGACTATCTCCCTAACGCAATTGGCTAGCTTGTTCGGCTGTTAACCAAAAGTTTGGAGGTTCGAGCCCTCCGGAGAGTGGTGTGTCTCTTTTTTTCTTTGCGCTGATAGCTTTGGATAAATGTTCTGACGGTGGTGAGAGTGGAGAACGACTGTTTTTGTGGCACAATTGGCTAGCGCGATCAACTGTTAACCAAAAGGTTGGAGGTTCGAGCCCTCCCGAGAGCGGTTTGTCTCTTTTTTCTTTGCGCTGACAGCTGTGGAGAAATGTTCTGACGGTGGTGATAGTGGAGCACGACTGTCTACGTGGCGCATTTGGCTAGCAGGATCGGGTAATAACCAAAAGGTTGGAGGTTCGAGCCCTGCTATGAGTGGTGTGTCGCTTTTTTTTCTTTGCGCTGCTACCTTCGAAGAAATGTTCTGACCATGGTGAGAGTGGAGCACGACTGTCTCCGTGACGCAATTGGCTAGCGCGTTCGGCTGTTAACGGAAAGGTTGGAGGTTCGAGCCCTTCCATGAGCCGTGTGTCGCTTTTTTGCGCTGATAGCTTTGGATAAATGTTCTGAGGGTGGTGAGAGTGGAACACGACTATCTCCGTGACGTAATTGGCTAGCGCGTTCGGCTGTTAACCAAAAGGTTGGAGGTTCGAGCCCTCTGGAGAGCGGTGTGTATCCTTTTTTTTGCTTTGCGCTGATAGCTTTGGAGGCATGTTCTGACGGTGGTGAGAGTGGAGCACGACTGTTTTTGTGGCACAATTGGCTAGCGCGATCAACTGTTAACCAAAAGGTTGGAGGTTCGAGCCCTCCTGAGAGCGGTTTGTCTCTTTTTTCTTTGCGCTGACAGCTGTGGAGAAATGTTCTGACGGTGGTGAGAGTGGAGCACGACTATCTCCTTGGCGCAATTGGCTAGCACGTTCGGCTGTTAACCAAAACGTTGAAGGTTCAAGCCCTCCCGAGAGCGGTGTGTCTCTTTTTTTCTTTGCGCTGTTAGCTTTGTAGAAATGTTCTGACGGTGGTGAGAGTGGAGCACGACTGTCTCCGTGGTGCAATTGGCTACCACGATCGGCTGTTAACCAAAAGGTTGGAGGTTCGAGCCCTCCCGAGAGCGGTGTGTCTCTTTTTTTCTTTGCGCTGATAGCTTTGAAAAAACGTTCTGAGGGTGGTGAGAGTGGAACACGACTATCTCCGTGACGTAATTGGCTAGCGCGTTCGGCTGTTAACCAAACGGTTGGAGGTTCGAGCCCTCTGGAGAGCGGTGTGTCTCCTTTTTTTTGCTTTGCGCTGATAGCTTTGGAGGCATGTTCTGACGGTGGTGAGAGTGGAGCACGACTGTTTCCGTGGCAGAATTGGCTAGCGCGATCAACTGTTAACTGAAAGGTTGGAGGTTCGAGTCCTCCCGGGAGCAGTGTGTCGCTTTTTTTCTTTGCGCTGATAGCTTTGGAGAAATGTTCTAACGGTGGTAAGAGTAAGCACGACTGTCTCCTTGGCGCCATTGGCTAGCGCGTTCAGCTGTTAACCAAAAGGTTGGAGGTTCGAGCCCTCTCGAGAGCGGTGTGTCTCCTTTTTCTTTGCACGGACAGCTGTGGAGAAATGTTGTGACGGTGGTTAGAGTAGAGCACGACTGCCTACGTGATGCAATTGGCTAGCACGATCGGCTGTTAACCAAAAGGTTGGAGGTTCGAGCCCTCTCGAGAGTGGTGTGTCGCCTTTTTTTTCTTTGCGCTGATACCTTTGGAGAAATGTTCTGACCATTGTGAGAGTGGAGCACGACTGTCTCCGTGATGCACTTTTTTAGCACGTTCGGCTGTTAACGGAAAGGTTGGAGGTTCGAGCCCTCCCATGAGCGGTGTGTCGCTTTTTTTGCGCTGATAGCTTTGGAGAAATGTTCTGACGGTGGTGAGAGTGGAGCACGACAATCTCCGTGGCGCAATTGGCTAGCGCGATCGGCTGTTAACCAAAAGGTTGGAAGTTCGAGCCCTTCCGGGAGCAGTTTGTCGCTTTTTTTCTTTGCGCTGATAGCTGTGGAGAAATGTTCTGACGGTGGTGAGAGTAGAGAACGATTACCTCCTTGGCGCAATTGGCTAGCGCGTTCAGCTGTTAACCAAAAGGTAGGAGGTTCGAGCCCTCCCGAGAGCAGTGTGTCTCTTTTTTCTTTGCGCTGACAGCTGTGGAGAAATGTTCTGACGGTGGTGAGAGTAGAGCACGTATGTCTACGTGGCGCAATCGGCTAGCACGATCGGCTAATAACCAAAAGGTTGGAGGTTCGAGCCCTCCTATGAGCGGTGTGTCACTTTTTTTTCTTTGCGCTGCTACCTTTGGAGAAATGTTCTGACCATGGTGAGAGTGGAGCACGACTGTCTCTGAGACGCAATTGGCTAGCGCGTTCGGCTGTTAACAGAAAGGTTGGAGGTTCGAGCCCTTCCATGAGCGGTGTGTCGCGTTTTTGCGCTGATAGCTTTGGAGAAATGTTCTGACGGTGGTGAGAGTAGAGCACGACTGTCTACGTGGCGCAATTGGCTAGCACGATCGGCTGTTAACCAGAAGGTGGGAGGTTCGAGCCCTGCCATGAGCGGTGTGTCAATTTTTATTGCGCTGACAGCTATGGAGAAATGTTCTGACGGTGGTGAGAGTGGAACACGACTATCTCCGTGATGCAATTGCCTAGCGCGTTCGGCTGTTAACCAAAAGGTTGGAGGTTCGAGCCCTGCCATGAGTGGTGTGTCGCATTTTTTTCTTTGCGCTGATATCTTTGGAGACATGTTCTGACCATGGTGAGATTGGAGCATGACTGTCTCCGTGACGCAATTGGCTAGCGCGATCAGCTGTTAACCGAAAGGTTGTAGGTTCGAGCCCTCCGGGAACGGTGTGTCGTTTTTTTTATTCGCGCTGATAGGTTTGGAGAAATTTTCTGACGGTGGTGAGAGTAGAGCACGACTACCTCCTTGGCGCAATTGGCTAGCGCGTTCAGCTGTTAACCAAAAGGTTGCAGGTTCGAGACCTCCCGAGAGCAGTGTTTCTCTTTTTCTTTGCTCTGACAGCTATGGAGAAATGTTCTGACGGTGGTGAGAGTAGAACACGACTATCTCCGTGACGCAATTGCCTAGCGCGTTCGGCTGTCAACCAAAAGTTTGGAGGTTCGAGCCCTGAGGAGAGCGGTGTGCCTCTTTTTTTTCTTTGCGCTGACAGCTTTGGAGAAATGTTCTGACGGTGGTGAGAGTGGAGCACGACTATCTCCTTGGCGCAATTGGCTAGCGCGTTCAGCTGTTAACCAAAAGGTTGGAGGTTCGAGCCCTCCCGACAGCGGTGTGTCTCTTTTTTTTTGCGCTGACAGCTGTGGAGAAATGTTCTGACAGTGGTGAGAGTAGAGCACGACTGTCTACGTGGCGCAATTGGCTAGCACGATCGGCTGTTAACCAAAAGGTGGGAGGTTCGAGCCCTGCCATGAGCGGTGTGTCGCTTTTTTTTGCGCTGCTACCTTTGGAGAAATGTTCTGACCATGTTGAGAGTGGAGCACGACTGTCTCCGTGACGCAAACGGCTAGCGCGTTCGGCTGTTAACGGAAAGGTTGGAGGTTCGAGCCCTTCCATGAGCGATGTGTCGCTTTTTTTGCGCTGATAGCTTGGGAGAAATGTTCTGACGGTGGTGAGAGTGGAGCACGACTATCTCCGGGGTGCAATTGGCTAGCGCGTTCAGCTGTTAACCAAAAGGTTGGAGGTTCGAGCCCTCCCGAGAGCGGTGTGTCTCTTTTTTTCTTTGCGCTGATAGCTTTGTAGAAATGTTCTGAAGGTGGTGAGAGTGGAGCACGAATATCTCCGTGACGCAATTGGCTAGCGTGTTCGGCTGTGAACCAAAACGTTGGAAGTTCGAGCCCTCCCGAGAGCGGTGTGTCTCTTTTTTTCTTTGCGCTGATAGCTTTGCAGAAACGTTCTGAGGGCGGTGAGAGTGGAACACGACTATCTCCGTGATGCAATTGGCTAGCGCGTTCGGCTGTTAACGAAAAGGTTGGTGGTTCGAGCCCTCCGGAGAGCGGTGTGTCTCTTTTTTTTCTTTGCGCTGATAGCTCTGGAGGAATGTTCTGACGGTAGTGAGAGTGGAGCACGACTGTTTCCATGGCAGAATTGGCTAGCGCGATCAACTGTTAACTCAAAGGTTGAAGGTTCAAGCCCTCCCGGGAGCAGTGTGTCGCTTTTTTTCTTCGCGCTGATAGCTTTGGAGAAATGTTCTAACGGTGGTGAGGGTAGAGCACGACTATCTCCTTGGCGCCATTGGCTAGCGCGTTCAGCTGTTAACCAAAAGGTTGGAGGTTCGAGCCCTCTCGAGAGCGGTGTGTCTCTTTTTTCTTTGCGCTGACAGCTGCGGAGAAATGTTCTGAGGGTGGTGAGAGTGGAACACGACCATCTCCGTGATGCAATTGGCTAGCCCGTTCGGCTGTTAACCAAAAGGTTGGAGGTTCGAGCCCTCTGGAGAGCGGTGTGTCTCTTTTTTCTTTGCGCTGATAGCTTTGGAGGAATGTTCTGACGGTGGTGAGAGTGGAGCACGACTGTTTCCATGGCAGAAATGGCTAGCGCGATCAACTCTTAACTTAAGTTTGAAGGTTCTAGCCCTCCCGGGAGCAGTGTGTCGCTTTTTTTGCGCTGATAGCTTTGTAGAAATGTTCTGATGGTGGTGAGAGTAGAGCACGATTACTTCCTTGGCGCAATTGGCTAGCGCGTTCAGCTGTTAACCAAAGGGTTGGAGGTTCGAGCCCTCCCGAGAGCAGTGTGTCTCTTTTTTCTTTGCGCTGACAGCTATGGAGAAATGTTCTGACGGTGGTTAGAGTGGAACACGACTATCTCCCTAACGCAATTGGCTAGCTTGTTCGGCTGTTAACCAAAAGTTTGGAGGTTCGAGCCCTCCGGAGAGCGGTGTGTCTCTTTTTTTTTCTTTGCGCTGATAGCTTTGGAGAAATGTTCTGACGGTGGTGAGAGTGGAGAACGACTTTTTTTGCGCCACAATTGCCTAGCGCGAACAACTGTTAACCAGAAGGTTGGAGGTTCGAGCCCTCCCGAGAGCGGTTTGTCTCTTTTTTCTTTGCGCTGACAGCTGTGTAGAAATGTTCTGATGGTGGTGAGAGTGGAGCACGACTGTCTACGTGGCGCAATTGGCTATCACGATCGGCTAATAACCAAAAAGTTGGAGGTTCGAGCCCTGCTATGAGCGGTGTATTGCTTTTTTTCTTTGCGCTGCTACCTTCGAAGAAATGTTCTGACCATGGTGAGAGTGGAGCACGACTGTCTCCGTGACGCAATTGGCTAGCGCGTTCGGCTGTTAACGGAAAGGTTGAAGGTTCGAGCCCTTCCATGAGCGGTTTGTCGCTTTTTTGCGCTGATAGCTTTGGAGAAATGTTCTGACGGTGGTGAGAGTGGAGCACGACTATCTCCGAGGCGCGATTGGCTAGCGCGTTCAGCTGTTAACCAAAAGGTTGGAGGTTCAAGCCCTCCCGAGAGTGTTGTGTTGCTTTTTTTCGCGCTGATAGCTTTGGAGAAATGTTCTGATGGTGGTGAGAGTGGAGCACGACAATCTCCGTGGCGCAATCGGCTAGCGCGATCGGTTGTTAACCAAAAGGTTGGAGGTTCGAGCCCTCCCGAGAGCGGTGTGTCTCTTTTTTTCTTTGCGCTGATAGCTTTGTAGAAATTTTCTGACGGTAGTGAGAGTGGAGCACGAATATCTCTGTGGCACAATTGGCTAGCGCGTTCGGCTGTGAACCAAAACGTTGGAGGTTCGAGCCCTCCCATGAGAAGTGTGGCGCTTTTTTTCTTTGCGTTGATAGACTTGGAGAATTGTTCTGATGGTGGTGAGAGTTGAGCACGAATATCTCCGTGGCGCAATTGGCTAGCACGTTCGGCTGTTAACCAAAACGTTGGAGGTTCGAGCCCTCCCGAGAGCGGTGTGTCTCTTTTTTTCTTTGCGCTGATAGCTTTGTAGAAATGTTCTGACGATGGTGAGAGTGGAGCACGACTGTCTCCGTGGTGCAATTGGCTACCGCGATCGGCTGTTAACCAAAAGGTTGGAGGTTCGAGCCCTCGCGAGAGCGGTGTGTCTCTTTTTTTCTTTGCGCTGATAGCTTTGAAGAAACGTTCTGAGGGTGTAGAGAGTGGAACACGACTATCTCCGTGACGCAATTGGCTAGCGCGTTCGGCTGTTAACCAAAAGGTTGGAGGTTCGAGCCCTCCGGAGAGCGGTGTGTCTCTTTTTTTTCTTTGCGCTGATAGCTTTAGAGGAATGTTCTGACCATGGTGAGAGTGGAGCACGACTGTCTCCGTGACGCAATTGGCTAGCGCGTTCGGCTGTTAACGGAAAGGTTGAAGGTTCGAGCCCTTCCATGAGCGGTGTGTCGCTTTTTTGCGCTGATAGCTTTGGAGAAATGTTCTGACGGTGGTGAGAGTGGAGCACGACTATCTCCGAGGCGCGATTGGCTAGCGCGTTCAGCTGTTAACCAAAAGGTTGGAGGTTCAAGCCCTCCCGAGAGTGTTGTGTTGCTTTTTTTCGCGCTGATAGCTTTGGAGAAATGTTCTGATGGTGGTGTGAGTGGAGCACGACAATCTCCGTGGCGCAATCGGCTAGCGCGATCGGTTGTTAACCAAAAGGTTGGAGGTTCGAGCCCTCCCGAGAGCGGTGTGTCTCTTTTTTTCTTTGCGCTGATAGCTTTGTAGAAATTTTCTGACGGTAGTGAGAGTGGAGCACGAATATCTCTGTGGCACAATTGGCTAGCGCGTTCGGCTGTGAACCAAAACGTTGGAGGTTCGAGCCCTCCCATGAGAAGTGTGGCGCTTTTTTTCTTTGCGATGATAGACTTGGAGAATTGTTCTGATGGTGGTGAGAGTTGAGCACGAATATCTCCGTGGCGCAATTGGCTAGCACGTTCGGCTGTTAACCAAAACGTTGGAGGTTCGAGCCCTCCCGAGAGCGGTGTCTCTTTTTTTCTTTGCGCTGATAGCTTTGTAGAAATGTTCTGACGATGGTGAGAGTGGAGCACGACTGTCTCCGTGGTGCAATTGGCTACCGCGATCGGCTGTTAACCAAAAGGTTGGAGGTTCGAGCCCTCGCGAGAGCGGTGTGTCTCTTTTTTCTTTGCGCTGATAGCTTTGAAGAAACGTTCTGAGGGTGTAGAGAGTGGAACACGACTATCTCCGTGACGCAATTGGCTAGCGCGTTCGGCTGTTAACCAAAAGGTTGGAGGTTCGAGCCCTCCGGAGAGCGGTGTGTCTCTTTTTTTTCTTTGCGCTGATAGCTTTAGAGGAATGTTCTGACGGTGGTGAGAGTGGAGCACGACTGTTTCAGTGGCAGAATTGGCTAGCGCGATCAACTGTTAACTGAAAGGTTGGAGGTTCGAGTCCTCCCGGGAGCAGTGTGTCGCTTTTTTTCTTTGCGCTGATAGCTTTGTAGAAATGTTCTGACGATGGTGAGAGTAGAGCACGACTGTCTTCTTGGCGCCATTGGCTAGCGCGTTCAGCTGTTAACCAAAAGGTTGGAGGTTCGAGCCCTCTCGAGAGCGGTGTGTCTCCTTTTTCTTTGCGCTGACAGCTGTGGAGAAATGTTGTGACGGTGGTGAGAGTAGAGCACGACTGTCTACGTGATGCAATTGGCTAGCACGATCGGCTGTTAACAAAAAGGTTGGAGGTTCGAGCCCTCTCGAGAGTGGTGTGTCGCCTTTTTTTCTTTGCGCTGATACCTTTGGAGAAATGTTCTGACCATGGTGAGAGTGGAGCACGACTGTCTCCGTGACGCAATTTTTTAGCACGTTCGGCTGTTAACGGAAAGGTTGGAGGTTCGAGCCCTCCAATGAGCGGTGTGTCGCTTTTTTTGCGCTGATAGCTTTGGAGAAATGTTCTGACGGTGGTGAGAGTGGAGCACGACAATCTCCGTGGCGCAATTGGCTAGCGCGATCGGCTGTTAACCAAAAGGTTGGAGGCTCAAGCCCTCCCGAGAGCGTTGTGTCTCTTTTTTTCTTTGCGCTGATAGCTTTGGAGAAATGTTCTTAGGGTGGTGAGAGTGGAACACGACGATCTCCGTGACGCTATTGGCTAGCGCGTTCGGCTGTTAACCGAAAGGTTGGAAGTTCGAGCCCTCCCGAGAGCAGTGTGTCTCTTTTTTCTTTGCGCTGACAGCTACGGAGAAATGTTTTGACGGTGGTTAGAGTGGAACACGACTATCTCCGTGACGCTATTGGCTAGCTTGTTCGGCTGTTAACTAAAAGTTCGCAGGTTCGAGCCCTCCGGAGAGCGGTGTGTCTCTTATTTTTTCTTTGCGCTGATAGCTTTGGAGATATGTTCTGACGGTGGTGAGAGTGAAGAACGACTGTTTTTGTGGCAGAATTGGCTAGCGCGATCATCTGTTAACCAAAAGGTTGGAGGTTCGAGCCCTCCCGAGAGTGGTTTGTCTCTTTTTTCTTTGCGCTGACAGCTGTGGAGAAATGTTCTGACGGTGGTGAGAGTAGAGCACGACTGTCTACGTGGCGCAATTGGCTAGCACGGTCGGCTAATAACAAAAAGGTTGGAGGTTCGAGCCCTGCTATGTGCGGTGTGTCACTTTTTTTCTTTGCGCTGCTACCTTTGGAGAAATGTTCTGAACATGGTGAGAGTGGAGCACGACTGTCTCCGTGACGCAACTGGCTAGCGCGTTCGGCTATTAACGGAAAGGTTGGAGGTTCGAGCCCTTCCATGAGCGGTGTGTCGCTTTGTTGCGCTGATAAGCTTTGGAGAAATGTTCTGACGGTGGTGAGAGTAGAGCACGACTGTCTACGTGGCGCAATTGGCTAGCACGATCGGCTGTTAACCAGAAGGTGGGAGGTTCGAGCCCTGCCATGAGCGGTGTGTCACTTGTTTTGCGCTCACAGCTATGGAGAAATGTTCTGACGGTGGTGAGAGTGGAACACGACTATCTCCGTGACGCAATTGCCTAGCGCGTCCGGCTGTTAACCAAAAGTTAGGAGGTTCGAGGCCTCAGGAGAGCGGTGTGTCTCTTTTTTTTTCTTTGCACTGATAGCTTTGTAGAAATGTTCTGACGGTGCTGAGAGTGGAGCACGACTGTCTCCGTGGTGCAATTGGCTACCGCGATCGGCTGTTAACCAAAAGGTTGGAGGTTCGAGCCCTCCCGAGAGCAGTGTGTCTCTTTTTTCTTTACGCTGACAGTTATGTAGAAATGTTCTGATGGTGGTTAGAGTGGAACACGACTATCTCCGTGACGCAATTGGCTAGCTTGTTCGGCTGTTAACCAAAACGTTGGAGGTTCGAGCCCTCCCGAGAGCGGTGTGTCTCTTTTTTATTTGCGCTGCTAGCTTTGTAGAAATGTTCTGACGGTGGTGTGAGTGGAGCACGACTGTCTCCGTGGTGCAATTGGCTACCGCGATCGGCTGTTAACCAAAAGGTTGGAGGTTCGAGCCCTCCCGAGAGCAGTGTGTCTCTTTTTTCTTTACGCTGACAGTTATGGAGAAATGTTCTGATGGTGGTTAGAGTGGAACACGACTATCTCCGTGACGCAATTGGCTTGCTTGTTCGGCTGTTAACCAAAAGTTTGGAGGTTCGAGCCCTCCCGAGAGCGGTGTGTCTCTGTTTTTCTTTGCGCTGATAGCTTTGTAGAAATGTTTTGACGGTGGTGAGAGTGGAGCACGAATATCTCTGTGGCACAATTGGCTAGCGCGTTTGGCTGTGAACCAAAACGTTGGAGGTTCGAGCCCTCCCATGAGAAGTGTGTCGCTTTTTTTCTTTGTGCTGATAGATTTGGAGAAATGTTCTGATGGTGGTGAGAATTGAGCACGAATATCTCCGTGGCGCAATTGGCTAGCACGTTCGGCTGTTAACCAAAACGTTGGAGGTTCGAGCCCTCCCGAGAGCGGTGTGTCTCTATTTTTCTTTGCGCTGATAGCTTTGTAGAAATGTACTACGGTGGTGAGAGTGGAGCACGACAATCTCCGTGGCGCAATTGGCTAGCGGATCGGCTGTTAACCAAAAGGTTGGAGGCTCGAGCCCTCCCGAGAACGGTGTGTCTCTTTTTTTTTGCGCTGATAGCTTTGGAGAAATGTTCTGAGGGTGGTGAGAGTGGAACACGACTATCTCCGTGACGCTATTGGCTAGCGCGTTCGGCTGTTAACCGAAAGGTTGGAAGTTCGGGCCCTCCCGGGAGCAGTGTGTCGCTTTTTTTCTTTGCGCTGATAGCTGTGGAGAAATGTTCTACGGTGGTGAGAGTAGAGAACGATTACCTCCTTGGCGCAATTGGCTAGCGCGTTCTGCTGTTAACCAAAAGGTTGGAGGTTCGAGCCCTCCCGAGAGCAGTGTGTCTCTTTTTTCTTTGCGCTGACAGCTATGGAGAAATGTTTTGACGGTGGTTAGAGTGGAACACGACTATCTCCGTGACGCAATTGGCTAGCTTGTTCGGCTGTTAACTAAAAGTTCGGAGGTTCGAGCCCTCCGGAGAGCGGTGTGTCTCTTATTTTTTCTTTGCGCTGATACCTTTGGAGAAATGTTCTGACGGTGGTGAGAGTGGAGAACGACTGTTTTTGTGGCAGAATTGGCTAGCGCGATCATCTGTTAACCAAAAGGTTGGAGGTTCGAGCCTTCCCGAGAGTGGTTTGTCTCTTTTTTCTTTGCGCTGACAGCTGTGGAGAAATGTTCTGACGGTGGTGAGAGTAGAGCACGACTGTCTACGTGGCGCAATTGGCTAGCACGGTCGGCTAATAACAAAAAGGTTGGAGGTTCGAGCCCTGCTATGAGCGGTGTGTCACTTTTTTCTTTGCGCTGCTACCTTTGGAGAAATGTTCTGACCATGGTGAGAGTGGAGCACGACTGTCTCCGTGACGCAATTGGCTAGCGCGTTCGGCTGTTAACGGAAAGGTTGAAGGTTCGATCCCTTCCATGAGCGGTGTGTCGCTTTTTTGCGCTGATAGCTTTGGAGAAATGTTCTGACGGTGGTGAGAGTAGAGCACGACTGTCTACGTGGCGCAATTGGCTAGCACGATCGGCTGTTAACCAGAAGGTGGGAGGTTCGAGCCCTGCCATGAGCGGTGTGTCACTTGTTTTGCGCTGACAGCTATGGAGAAATGTTCTGACGGTGGTGAGAGTGGAACACGACTATCTCCGTGACGCAATTGCCTAGCGCGTTCGGCTGTTAACCAAAAGTTTGGAGGTTCGAGGCCTCAGGAGAGCGGTGTGTCTCTTTTTTTTCTTTTCGCTGATAGCTTTGCAGAAATGTTCTGACGGTGGTGAGTGTGGAGCACGACTATCTCCTTGGCGCAATTGGCTAGCACGTTCGGCTGTTAACCAAAACGTTGAAGGTTCAAGCCCTCCCGAGAGCGGTGTGTCGCTTTTTTTCTTTGCGCTGTTAGCTTTGTAGAAATGTTCTGACGGTGGTGAGAGTGGAGCACGACTGTCTCCGTAGTGCAATTGGCTACCACGATCGGCTGTTAACCAAAAGGTTGGAGGTTCGAGCCCTCCCGAGAGCAGTGTTTCTCTTTTTTCTTTGCGCTGACAGCTATGGAGAAATGTTTTGACGGTGGTTAGAGTGGAACACGACTATCTCCGTGACGCAATTGGCTAGCTTGTTCGGCTGTTAACTAAAAGTTCGGAGGTTCGAGCCCTCCGGAGAGCGGTGTGTCTCTTCTTTTTTCTTTGCGCTGATACCTTTGGAGAAATGTTCTGACGGTGGTGAGAGTGGAGAACGACTGTTTTTGTGGCAGAATTGGCTAGCGCGATCAACTGTTAACCAAAAGGTTGGAGGTTCGAGCCTTCCCGAGAGTGGTTTGTCTCTTTTTTCTTTGCGCTGACAGCTGTGGAGATATGTTCTGACGGTGGTGAGAGTAGAGAACTACTGTCTACGTGGCGCAATTGGCTAGCACGGTCGGCTAATAACAAAAAGGTTGGAGGTTCGAGCCCTGCTATGAGCGGTGTTTCACTTTTTTCTTTGCGCTGCTACCTTTGGAGAAATGTTCTGACCATGGTGAGAGTGGAGCACGACTGTCTCCGTGACGCAATTGGCTAGCGCGTTCGGCTGTTAACGGAAAGGTTGAAGGTTCGATCCCTTCCATGAGCGGTGTGTCGCTTTTTTGCGCTGATAGCTTTGGAGAAATGTTCTGACGGTGGTGAGAGTAGAGCACGACTGTCTACGTGGCGCAATTGGCTAGCACGATCGGCTGTTAACCAGAAGGTGGGAGGTTCGAGCCCTGCCATGAGCGGTGTGTCACTTGTTTTGCGCTGACAGCTATGGAGAAATGTTCTGACGGTGGTGAGAGTGGAACACGACTATCTCCGTGACGCAATTGCCTAGCGCGTTCGGCTGTTAACCAAAAGTTTGGAGGTTCGAGGCCTCAGGAGAGCGGTGTGTCTCTTTTTTTTCTTTGCGCTGATAGCTTTGCAGAAATGTTCTGACGGTGGTGAGTGTGGAGCACGACTATCTCCTTGGCGCAATTGGCTAGCACGTTCGGCTGTTAACCAAAACGTTGAAGGTTCAAGCCCTCCCGAGAGCGGTGTGTCTCTTTTTTTCACTGCGCTGGTCCTTGTGTTCCCTTCTTCTGTGTCCTTGTGTGTGTGCGCAAAAACTTCAATTATTCGTGCTCCACTCTCACCACCGTCAGAACATTTCTACAAAGCTATCAGCGCAAAGAAAAAAGAGACACGCCGCTCTCGGGAGGGCTCGAACCTCCAACCTTTTGGTTAACAGCCGATCGCGCTAGCCAATAGCGCAACGGAGACAGTCGTGCTCCACTGTCACCACGGTCAGAAAATTTCTTCAAAGCTATCAGCGCGAAGAAAAAAAAGAGACACACCGCTCTCGGGAGGGCTCGAACCTCCAACGTTTTGGTTAACAGCCGAACGTGCTAGCTAATTGCGTCACGGAGATATTCATGCTCCACTCTCACCACCTTCAGAACATTTCTCCAAAGCTATCAGCGCAAAAAAAAGCGACACACCGCTCATTCGAGGGCTCGAACCTCCAACTTTTCCGCTAACAGGCGAACGCGCTAGCAAAATGCGTCACGGAGACAGTCGTGTTCCACTCTCACCACCCTCAGAACGTTTCTCCAAAGCTATCAGCGCAAAGAAAAAAAGAGACACACCGCTCTCGGGAGGGCTCGAACCTCCAAACGTTTGGTTAACAGCCGAACGCGCTAGCCAACTGCGCCACGGAGACAGTCGTGTTCCACTCTCACCACCGTCAGAACATTTCTACAAAGCTATCAGCGCAAAGAAAAAAAGAGACACACTGCTCTCTGGAGGGCTCGAACCTCCAACGTTTTGGTTAACAGCCGAACGCGCTAACCAATTGCGCCACGGAGATATTCGTGCTCCACTCTCACCACCTTCAGAACATTTCTCCAAAGCTATCAGCGCAAAAAAAGCGACATGCCGCTCATTGGAGGGCTCGAACCTCCAACCTTTCCGTTAACAGGCGAACGCGCTAGCGAAATGCGTCACGGAGACAGTCGTGCTTCACTCTCACCATGGTCAGAACTTTTCTCCAAAGGTAGTAGCGCAAAGAAAAAAAAGCGACACACCGCTCAAGGCAGGGCTCGAACCTCCAACCTTTTGGTTAACAGCCGATCGCGCTAGCCAGTTGCGCCACAGAGACGGTCGTGCTCCACTCTCACCTTCGTCAGAACATTTCTACAAAGCTATCAGCGCAAAGAAAAAAAGAGACACCGCTCTCGGGAGGGCTCGAACCTCCAACGTTTTGGTTCACAGCCGAACGCGCCATCAGAACAATTCTACAAAGCTATCAGCGCAAAGAAAAAAAGAGACACACCGCTCTCGGGAGGGCTTGAACCTCCAACGTTTTGGTTAACAGCTAAACGCCCTAGCCGATTGCGCCCCGGAGATAGTCGTGCTCCACTCTCACCACCGTAAGAACATTTCTCCAAAGCTATCAGCGCAAAAAAAAAGCGACACGCCGCTCATGGAAGGGCTCGAACCTCCAACTTTTCCGTTAACAGCCTAACCCGCTAGCCAATTGCGTCACGGTCGTGTTCCACTCTCACCACCCTCGGACGTTCTCCCAAGCTATCAGCGCAATGAAAAAAAGAGACACACCGCTCTCGGGAGGGCTGGAACCTCCAAACTTTTGGTTAACAGACGATCGCGCTAGCCAATTGCGCCACGGAGACAGTCGTGCTCCACTCTCACTACCGTCAGAACATTTCTACAAAGCTATCAGCGCAAAGAAAAAAAGAGACACACCGCTCTCGGGAGGGCTCGAACCTCCAACGTTTTGGTTCACAGCCGAACGCGCTAGCCAATTGCGCCACGGAGATATTCGTGCTCCACTCTCACCACCGTCACAACATTTCTACAACGCTATCAGCGCAAAGAAAAAAAGCGACACACCGCTCTCGGGAGGGCTTGAACCTCCAACGTTTCGGTTAACAGCTAAACGCGCTAGCCAATTGCGCCCCGCTGATAGTCGTGCTCCACTCTCACCACCGCCAGAACATTTCTCCAAAGCTATCAGCGCAAAAAAAGCGACACACCGCTCATGGAAGGGCTCGAACCTCCAACTTTTCCGTTAACAGCCGAACGCGCTAGCCAATTGCGTCACGGAGACAGTCGTGCTCCACTCTCACCATGGTCAGAACATTTCTCCAAAGGTAGCAGCGCAAAGAAAAAAAAGCGACACACCGCTCATGGCAGGGCTCGAACCTCCAACCTTTTGGTAATTAGCGGATCGTGCTAGCCTATTGCGCCACGTAGACAGTCGTGCTCTACTCTCACCACCGTCAGAACATTTCTCCACATGTGTCAGCGCAACGAAAAAAAACACACCGCTCTCGGGAGGGCTCGAACCTCCAACCTTTTGGTTAACAGTTGATCGCACTAGCCAATTCTGCCACGAAAACAGTCGTGCTCCACTCTCACCACCGTCAGAACATTTCTCCAAAGCTATCAGCGCAAAGAAAAAAAGCGACACACTGCTCTCCGGAGGGCTCGAACCTCCAAACTTTTGGTTAACAGCAGAACGCGCTAGCCAATTGCGTCACGGAGATAGTCGTGTTCCACTCTAACCACCGTCAGAACATTTCTCCATAGCTGTCAGCGCAAAGAAAAAAGAGACACACTGCTATCGGGAGGGCTCGAACCTCCAACCTTTTGGTTAACAGCTGAACGCGCTAGCCAATTGCGCCAAGGAGGTAGTCGTGCTCTACTCTCACCACCGTCAGAACATTTCTCCAAAGGTATCAGCGCAAAGAATAAAATGCGACACACGGCCAATGGCAGGGCTCGAACCTCCAACCTTTTGCTTAACAGCGGATCGTGCTAGCCAATTGCATCACGTAGACAGTCGTGCTCTACTCTCACCACCGTCAGAACGTTTCTCCACAGCTGTCAGCGCGAAGAAAAAAGCGACACACTGCTCCCGGGAGGGCTCGAACCTCCAACCTTTCAGTTAACAGTTGATCGCGCTAGCCAATTCTGCCACGGAAACAGTCGTGCTCCACTCTCACCACCCTCAGAACATTCCTCTAAAGCTATCAGTGCAAAGAAAAAAAGAGACACACCGCTCTCCAGAGGGCTCGAACCTCCAACCTCTTTGTTAACAGCCGAACGCGCTAGTCAATTGCGTAACGGAGATAGTCGTGTTCCACTCTCACCACCATCAGAATATTTCTACAAAGCTATCAGCGCAAAAAAAAGACACACCGCTCTCGAGAGGGCTCGAACTTCCAACGTTTTGGTTCACAGCCGAACACGCTAGCCAATTGAGCCACGGAGATATTCGTGCTCCACTCTCACCACCGTCAAAACATTTCTTCAAAGCTATCAGCGCAAAAAAAGCGACACACCGCTCATGGAAGGGCTCGAACCTCCAACCTTTCCGTTAACAGCCGAACGCGCTAGCCAATTGCGCCACGTAGACAGTCGTGCTCTACTCTCACCACCGTCAGGACATTTCTCCATAGCTGTCAGCGCAAAGAAAAAAGAGACACACTGCTTTCGGGAGGGCTCGAACCTGCAACCTTTTGGTTAACAGCTGAACGCGCTAGCCAATTGCGCCAAGGAGGTAGTCGTGCTCCACTCTCACCTCCGTCAGAACATTTCTCCAAAGCTATCAGCGCAAATAAAAAAAACGACACACCGTTACCGGGAGGGCTCGAACCTCCAACCTTTCGGTTAACAGCCGAACGTGCTAGCCAATTGCGCCACAGAGATATTCGTGCTCAACTCTCACCACCAACAGAACATTTCTCCAAATCTATCAGCGCAAAGAAAAAAAGCGACACACCGCTCATGGGAGGGCTCGAACCTCCAACGTTTTGGTTCACAGCCGAACGCGCTAGCCAATTGTGCCACGGAGATATTCGTGCTCCACTCACACCATGGTCAGAACATTTCTACAAAACTATCAGCGCCAAGAAAAAAAGAGACACCCCGCTCTCGGGAGGGCTCGAACTTCCAACCTTTTGGTTAACAGCTGAACGCGCTAGCCAATTGTGCCCCGGAGATAGTCGTGCTCTATTCTCACCACGGTCATAACATTCCTCAAAGGTATCAGCGCAAATAAAAAAAGCGACACACCGCTCTCGGGAGGGCTCGAACCACCAACCTTTTGGTTAACAGTTGATCGCGCTAGCCAATTCTGCCACGAAAACAGTCGTGCTCCACTCTCACCACCGTCAGAACATTTCTCCAAAGCTATCAGCGCAAAGAAAAAAGAGACACACCGCTCTCCGTAGGGCTCGAGCCTCCAACCTTTTGGTTAACAGCCGATCGCGCTAGCCAATTGCGCCACGGAGACAGTCGTGCTCCTCTGTCACCACGGTCAGACCATTTCTTCAAAGCTATCAGCGCGAAGAAAAAAAGAGACACACCGCTCTCGGGAGGGCTCGAACCTCCAACGTTTTGGTTAACAGCCGAACGTGCTAGCTAATTGCGTCACGGAGATATTCGGGCTCCACTCTCACCACCGTCAGAACATTTCTACAAAGCTATCAGCGCGAAGAAAAAAGCAACACACCACTCATGCGAGGGTTCAAACCTCCAACCTTTGGTTAACAGCTGATCGCGCTAGCCAAATGCGCCACGTAGACAGTTGTGTTCTACTCTCACCACCGTCAGAACATTTCTCCATAGCTGTCAGCGCGAAGAAAAAAGAGACACACCGCTCTCGAGAGGGCTCGACCTCCAAACTTTTGGTTAACAGCTGAACACGGCAGCCAATTGCGCCAAAGAGATAAACGCGCTCTACTCTCACCACCGTCAGAGCATTTCTCCATAGCTTTCACCTCAAAGAAAAAAAGCGACACACTGCTCCCGGGAGGGCTCGAACCTCCAACCTTTCAGTTAACAGTTGATTGTGCTAGCCAAATCTGCCGCGGAAACAGTCATGCTCCACTCTCACCATGTGCAGAACATTTCTTCAAAGGTAGTACCGCAAAGAAAAAAAGCGACACACCGCTCATGGCATGGCTCGAACCTCCAACCTTTTGGTTAACAGCCGATCGTGCTAGCCAATCCCGCCACGTAGACAGTCGTGCTCTACTGTCACCACCGTCAGAACATTTCTCCACAGCTGTAAGCGCAAAGAAAAAAAGAGACACACCGCTCTCGGAAGGGCTAGAACCTCCAACGTTTCGGTTCACAGCCGAACGCGCTAGCCAATTGCGCCACAGAGATAGTCGTGTTCCACTCTCACCACCCTCAGAAGGTTTCTCCAAAGCTATCAGCGCAAAGAAAAAAAGAGACACACCGCTCTCGGGAGGGCTCGAACCTCCAACCTTTTGGTTAACAGCCGATCGCGCTAGCCAATGGCGCCACGGAGACAGTCATGCTCCACTCTCACCACCGTCAGAACATTTCTACAAAGCTATCAGCGCAAAGAAAAAAAAGAGACTTACGGCTCTCCTGAGGGCTTGAACCTCCAAACTTTCGGTTGACAGCCGAACGCGCTAGGCAATTGCGTCACGGAGATAGTCGTGTTCCACTCTCACCACCGCCAGAACATTTCTCCATAGCTGTCAGCGCAAAGAAAAAGAGACACACTGCTCTCGGGAGGGCTCGAACCTCCAACCTTTTGGTTAACAGCCGATCGCGCTAGCCAATGGCGCCACGGAGACAGTCGTGTTCCACTCTCACCACCGCCAGAACATTTCTCCATAGCTGTCAGCGCAAAGAAAAAAGAGACACACTGCTCTCGGGAGGGCTCGAACCTGCAACCTTTTGGTTAACAGCTGAACGCGCCAGCCAATTGCGCCAAGGAGGTAGTCGTACTCTACTCTCACCACCGTCAGAACATTTCTCCAAAGCTATACGCGCAAATAAAAAAAACGACACACCGCTCCTGGGAGGGCTCGAACCTCCAACTTTTCGGTTAACAGCCGATCGCGCTAGCCAATAGCGCCACGGAGACAGTCGTGCTCCACTGTCTTCACGGCCAGAATATTTCTCCAAAGCTATCTGCGCGAAGAAAAAAAACAGACACACCGCTCTCGGGAGGGCTCGAACCTCCAACGTTTTGGTTAACAGCCGAACGTGCTAGCCAATTGCGCCACGGAGATATTCGTGCTCAACTCTCACAACCAACACAACATTTCTCCAAATCTATCAGCGCAAAGAAAAAAAGCAACACACCACTCACGGGAGGGCACGAACCTCCAACTTTTTGGTTGACAGCCGAACGCGCTAGCCAATTGATCCACGGAGATATTCGTGCTCCACTCTCACCACCGTCAGAACATTTCTACAAAGCTATCAGCGCAAAGAAAAAAAGAGACACACCACTCTCGGGAGGGTTCGAACCTCCAACCTTTTGGTTAACAGCCGATTGCGCTAGCCGATTGCGCCACGGAGATAGTCGTGCTCCACTCTCACCACCGTCAGAACATTTCTCCAAAGCTATCAGCGCAAAGAAAAAAAGCGACACACTGCTCCCGGGAGGGCTCGAACCTCCAACCTTTCAGTTAACAGTTGATCGCGCTAGCCAATTCTGCCACGGAAACAGTCGTGCTCCACTCTCACCACCGTCAGAACATTCTTCCAAAGCTTTCAGCGCAAAGAAAAAAAGAGACACACCGCTCTCCGGAGGGCTCGAACTTCCAACCTTTTGGTTAACAGCCAAACGCGCTAGCGAATTGTGTCACGGAGATAGTCGTGTTCCACTCTAACCACCCTCAGAACGTTCCTCCAAAGCTATCAGCGCAAAGAAAAAAGGAGACACACCGCTCTCGGGAGGGCTCGAACCTCCAACCTTTTGGTTAACAGCCGATCGCGGTAGCCAATTGCGCCACGGAGACAGTCGTGCTCCACTCTCACCACCGTCAGAAAGTTTCTACAAAGCTATCAGCGCAGAGAAAAAAAGAGACACACCGCTCTCGGGAGGGCTCGAACTTCCAACGTTTTGGTTCACAGCCTAACACGCTAGCCAATAGCGCCACGGAGATATTCGTGTTCCACTCTCACCACCGCCAGAACATTTTTCCAAAGCTATCAGCGCGAAGAAAAAAAAACAGACACACCGCTCTCGGGAAGGCTCGAACCTCCACCGTTTTGGTTAACAGCCGAACGTGCTAGCCAATTGCGCCACGGAGATATTCGTGCTCAACTCTCCCCACCAACAGAACATTTCTCCAAATCTATCAGCGCAAAGAAAAAAAGCGACACACCGCTCATGGGGGGGGGCTCGAACATCCAACTTTTTGGTTCACAGCCGAACGCGCTAGCCAATTGTGCCACGGAGATATTCGTGCTCCACTCTCACCACCGTCAGAACATTCTACAAAGCTATCAGCGAAAATAAAAAAACGACACACCGTTCCCGGGAGGGCTCGAACCCCCAACCTTTCGGTTAACAGCCGATCGCGCTAGCCAATTGCATCACGGAGACAGTCATGCTCCACTCTCACCATGGTCAGAACATTTCTCCAAAGGTATCAGCGCAAAGAAAAAAATTACGGCATATTCACGGGGTGAATGATGATGAATGGGCGAAGCTCCGGAGGTATTCATCGGTAAACTGTGAATCTACCGTGTAATTCGCCCAGTCAATCATCATGTAAGGACGTGAGAAACGCTGTGTGTGTATATACACAAATCAACTTTTATTTGTTCTTAGACGATGGATGGCTTGCGATGTCCCTTGCCTCGCGCGCTCGCACATCGGGATTCTGTCTGCGAGCGCGCGCTGCTGCCGCCTTGCGCTCTCTCCGCTGTGCAGCCTTATCCATCCGGCGACTCCGAGCGCGCGCCAACAGCGAACGGATTTTATTACAACGCTCCCCCTAGCGTACGTCGCCGCACTAAATCGAACGATTGCCTTCAACCAATGACACGCGCCATATGTTACATCATTCCTATTTTATAAGATCTCGCGTCTTTCATCAACTACAAGTACCGCTCCTAGTTTATAACATCTTGCATCTTTTCATCATCAGCTACAAGTACCACCATCTAATAAACACTACAAGAACTAAACGAGAGGTGGCTACATACAGGAGACGGTACCGCCATCTAGTGAACACTGCAAGAACTAAACTAGAGGTGGCTACATACAGGCTACAGGGGACGCACAGCCCACGCCCTAAGGAGCTTCGCCCCTAAAAAAAGCGACACACCACTCATGGGAGGGCTCGAACCTCCAACCTTTTGCTTAACAGCTGATCGCGCTAGCCAAATGCGCCACGTAGACAGTCGTGCTCTACTCTCACCACCGTCAGAACATTTCTCGATAGCTGTCAGCGCGAAGAAAAAAGAGACACACCGCTCTCGGGAGGGCTCGACCTCCAACCTTTTGGTTAACAGCTGAACACGCTAGCGAATTGCGCCAAGGAGATAAACGCGCTCTACTCTCACCATCGTCAGAGCATTTCTCCAAAGCTATCAGCTCAAAGAAAAAAAGCGACACACTGCTCCCGCGAGGGCTCGAACCTCCAACCTTTCAGTTAACAGTTGATTGTGCTAGCCAAGTCTGCCACGGAGACAGTCGTGCTCCGCTCTCACCATGGTCAGAACATTTCTCCAAAGGTGGCAGCGCAAAGAAAAAAAAGCGACACACCGCTCATGGCAGGGCTCGAACCTCCAACCTTTTGGTTAACAGCCGATCGTGCTAGCCAATCCCGCCACGTAGACAGTCGTGCTCTACTGTCACCACCGTCAGAACATTTCTCCACAGCTGTAAGCGCAAAGAAAAAAAGAGACACACCGCTCTCGGAAGGGCTAGAACCTCCAACGTTTCGGTTCACAGCCGAACGCGCTAGGCAATTGCGTCACGGAGATAGTCGTGTTCCACTCTCACCACCGCCAGAACATTTCTCCATAGCTTTCAGTGCAAAGAAAAAAGAGACACACTGCTCTCGGGAGGGCTCGAACCTCCAACCTTTTGGTTAACAGCCGATCGCGCTAGCCAATGGCGCCACGGAGACAGTCGTGTTCCACTCTCACCACCGCCAGAACAATTCTCCATAGCTGTCAGCGCAAAGAAAAAATAGACACACTGCTCTCGGGAGGGTTCGAACCTGCAACCTTTTGGTTAACAGCTGAACGCGCCAGCCAATTGCGCCAAGGAGGTAGTCGTGCTCTACTCTCACCACCGTCAGAACATTTCTCCAAAGCTATACGCGCAAATAAAAAAAACGACACACCGTTCCTGGGAGGGCTCGAACCTCCAACTTTTCGGTTAACAGCCGATCGCGCTAGCCAATAGCGCCACGGAGACAGTCGTGCTCCACTGTCACCACGGCCAGAATATTTCTCCAAAGCTATGTGCGCGAAGAAAAAAAACAGACACACCGCTCTCGGGAGGGCTCGAACCTCCAACGTTTTGGTTAACAGCCGAACGTGCTAGCCAATTGCGCCACGGAGATATTCGTGCTCAACTCTCACAACCAACAGAACATTTCTCCAAATCTATCAGCGCAAAGAAAAAAAGCGACACACCACTCACGGGAGGGCACGAACCTCCAACTTTTTGGTTACAGCCGAACGCGCTAGCCAATTGATCCACGGAGATATTCGTGCTCCACTCTCACCACCGTCAGAACATTTCTACAAAGCTATCAGCGCAAAGAAAAAAAGAGACACACCGCTCTCGGGAGGGTTCGAACCTCCAACCTTTTGGTTAACAGCCGATTGCGCTAGCCGATTGCGCCACGGAGATAGTCGTGCTCCACTCTCACCACCGTCAGAACATTTCTCCAAAGCTATCAGCGCAAAGAAAAAAAGCGACACACTGCTCCCGGGAGGGCTCGAACCTCCAACCTTTCAGTTAACAGTTGATCGCGCTAGCCAATTCTGCCACGGAAACAGTCGTGCTCCACTCTCACCACCGTCAGAACATTCTTCCAAAGCTTTCAGCGCAAAGAAAAAAAAGAGACACACCGCTCTCCGGAGGGCTCGAACTTCCAACCTTTTGGTTAACAGCCAAACGCGCTAGCGAATTGTGTCACGGAGATAGTCGTGTTCCACTCTAACCACCCTCAGAACGTTCCTCCAAAGCTATCAGCGCAAAGAAAAAAGGAGACACACCGCTCTCGGGAGGGCTCGAACCTCCAACCTTTTGGTTAACAGCCGATCGCGGTAGCCAATTGCGCCACGGAGACAGTCGTGCTCCACTCTCACCACCTTCAGAACATTTCTACAAAGCTATCAGCCCAAAGAAAAAAAGGGACACACCGCTCTCGGGAGGGTTCGAACCTCCAACCTTTTGGTTAGCAGCCGATTGCGCTAGCCGATTGCGCCACGGAGATAGTCGTGCTCCACTCTCACCACCGTCAGAACATTTCTCCAAAGCTATCAGCGCAAAGAAAAAAAGCGACACACTGCTCCCGGGAGGGCTCGAACCTCCAACCTTTCAGTTAACAGTTGATCGCGCTAGCCAATTCTGCCACGGAAACAGTCGTGCTCCACTCTCACCACCGTCAGAACATTCTTCCAAAGCTTTCAGCGCAAAGAAAAAAAGAGACACACCGCTCTCCGGAGGGCTCGAACTTCCAACCTTTTGGTTAACAGCCAAACGCGCTAGCGAATTGTGTCACGGAGATAGTCGTGTTCCACTCTAACCACCCTCAGAACGTTCCTCCAAAGCTATCAGCGCAAAGAAAAAAGGAGACACACCGCTCTCGGGAGGGCTCGAACCTCCAACCTTTTGGTTAACAGCCGATCGCGGTAGCCAATTGCGCCACGGAGACAGTCGTGCTCCACTCTCACCACCGTCAGAACATTTCTACAAAGCTATCAGCGCAGAGAAAAAAAGAGACACACCGCTCTCGGGAGGGCTCGAACTTCCAACGTTTTGGTTCACAGCCTAACACGCTAGCCAATAGCGCCACGGAGATATTCGTGCTCCACTCTCACCACCGTCAGAACATTTCTACAAAGCTATCAGCGCAAAGAAAAAAAAAGACACACCGCTCTCGGGAAGGCTCGAACCTCCAACGTTTTGGTTAACAGCCGAACGTGCTAGCCAATTGCGCCACGGAGATATTCGTGCTCAACTCTCCCCACCAACAGAACATTTCTCCAAATCTATCAGCGCAAAGAAAAAAAGCGACACACCGCTCATGGGGGGGGGGGGGCTCGAACATCCAACTTTTTGGTTCACAGCCGAACGCGCTAGCCAATTGTGCCACGGAGATATTCGTGCTCCACTCTCACCACAGCCAGAATATTTCTCCAAAGCTATCTGCGCGAAGAAAAAAAACAGACACACCGCTCTCGGGAGGGCTCGAACCTCCAACGTTTTGGTTAACAGCCGAACGTGCTAGCCAATTGCGCCACGGAGATATTCGTGCTCAACTCTTACAACCAACAGAACATTTCTCCAAATCTATCAGCGCAAAGAAAAAAAGCGACACACCACTCACGGGAGGGCACGAACCTCCAACTTTTTGGTTACAGCCGAACGCGCTAGCCAATTGATCCACGGAGATATTCGTGCTCCACTCTCACCACCGTCAGAACATTTCTACAAAGCTATCAGCGCAAAGAAAAAAAGAGACACACCGCTCTCGGGAGGGTTCGAACCTCCAACCTTTTAGTTAACAGCCGATTGCGCTAGCCGATTGCGCCACGGAGATAGTCGTGCTCCACTCTCACCACCGTCAGAACATTTCTCCAAAGCTATCAGCGCAAAGAAAAAAAGCGACACACTGCTCCCGGGAGGGCTCGAACCTCCAACCTTTCAGTTAACAGTTGATCGCGCTAGCCAATTCTGCCACGGAAACAGTCGTGCTCCACTCTCACCACCGTCAGAACATTCTTCCAAAGCTTTCAGCGCAAAGAAAAAAAAGAGACACACCGCTCTCCGGAGGGCTCGAACTTCCAACCTTTTGGTTAACAGCCAAACGCGCTAGCGAATTGTGTCACGGAGATAGTCGTGTTCCACTCTAACCACCCTCAGAACGTTCCTCCAAAGCTATCAGCGCAAAGAAAAAAGGAGACACACCGCTCTCGGGAGGGCTCGAACCTCCAACCTTTTGGTTAACAGCCGATCGCGGTAGCCAATTGCGCCACGGAGACAGTCGTGCTCTACTCTCACCACCTTCAGAACATTTCTACAAAGCTATCAGCCCAAAGAAAAAAAGGGACACACCGCTCTCGGGAGGGTTCGAACCTCCAACCTTTTGGTTAACAGCCGATTGCGCTAGCCGATTGCGCCACGGAGATAGTCGTGCTCCACTCTCACCACCGTCAGAACATTTCTCCAAAGCTATCAGCGCAAAGAAAAAAAGCGACACACTGCTCCCGGGAGGGCTCGAACCTCCAACCTTTCAGTTAACAGTTGATCGCGCTAGCCAATTCTGCCACGGAAACAGTCGTGCTCCACTCTCACCACCGTCAGAACATTCTTCCAAAGCTTTCAGCGCAAAGAAAAAAAGAGACACACCGCTCTCCGGAGGGCTCGAACTTCCAACCTTTTGGTTAACAGCCAAACGCGCTAGCGAATTGTGTCACGGAGATAGTCGTGTTCCACTCTAACCACCCTCAGAACGTTCCTCCAAAGCTATCAGCGCAAAGAAAAAAGGAGACACACCGCTCTCGGGAGGGCTCGAACCTCCAACCTTTTGGTTAACAGCCGATCGCGGTAGCCAATTGCGCCACGGAGACAGTCGTGCTCCACTCTCACCACCGTCAGAACATTTCTACAAAGCTATCAGCGCAGAGAAAAAAAGAGACACACCGCTCTCGGGAGGGCTCGAACTTCCAACGTTTTGGTTCACAGCCTAACACGCTAGCCAATAGCGCCACGGAGATATTCGTGCTCCACTCTCACCACCGTCAGAACATTTCTACAAAGCTATCAGCGCAAAGAAAAAAAGAGACACACCGCTCTCGGGAGGGCTCGAACCTCCAACCTTTTGGTTAGCAGCTGAACGCGCTAGCCAATTGCACCCCGGAGATAGTCGTGTTCCACTCTCACCACCGCCAGAACATTTTTCCAAAGCTATCAGCGCGAAGAAAAAAAAACAGACACACCGCTCTCGGGAAGGCTCGAACCTCCAACGTTTTGGTTAACAGCCGAACGTGCTAGCCAATTGCGCCACGGAGATATTCGTGCTCAACTCTCCCCACCAACAGAACATTTCTCCAAATCTATCAGCGCAAAGAAAAAAAGCGACACACCGCTCATGGGGGGGGGGGGCTCGAACATCCAACTTTTTGGTTCACAGCCGAACGCGCTAGCCAATTGTGCCACGGAGATATTCGTGCTCCACTCTCACCACCGTCAGAACATTCTACAAAGCTATCAGCGAAAATAAAAAAACGACACACCGTTCCCGGGAGGGCTCGAACCCCCAACCTTTCGGTTAACAGCCGATCGCGCTAGCCAATTGCGTCTCGGAGACAGTCATGCTCCACTCTCACCATGGTCAGAACATTTCTCCAAAGGTATCAGCGCAAAGAAAAAAATTACGGCATATTCACGGGGTGAATGATGATGAATGGGCGAAGCTCCGGAGGTATTCATCGGTAAACTGTGAATCTACCGTGTAATTCGCCCAGTCGATCATCATGTAAGGACGTGAGAAACGCTGTGTGTGTATATACACAAATCAACTTTTATTTGTTCTTAGACGATGGATGGCTTGCGATGTCCCTTGCCTCGCGCGCTCGCACATCGGGATTCTGTCTGCGAGCGCGCGCTGCTGCCGCCTTGCGCTCTCTCCGCTGTGCAGCCTTATCCATCCGGCGACTCCGAGCGCGCGCCAACAGCGAACGGATTTTATTACAACGCTCCCCCTAGCGTACGTCGCCGCACTAAATCGAACGATTGCCTTCAACCAATGACACGCGCCATATGTTACATCATTCCTATTTTATAAGATCTCGCGTCTTTCATCAACTACAAGTACCGCTCCTAGTTTATAACATCTTGCATCTTTTCATCATCAGCTACAAGTACCACCATCTAGTAAACACTACAAGAACTAAACGAGAGGTGGCTACATACAGGAGACGGTACCGCCATCTAGTGAACACTGCAAGAACTAAACTAGAGGTGGCTACATACAGGCTACAGGGACGCACAGCCCACGCCCTAAGGAGCTTCGCCCCTAAAAAAAGCGACACACCACTCATGGGAGGGCTCGAACCTCCAACCTTTTGCTTAACAGCTGATCGCGCTAGCCAAATGCGCCACGTAGACAGTCGTGCTCTACTCTCACCACCGTCAGAACATTTCTCGATAGCTGTCAGCGCGAAGAAAAAAGAGACACACCGCTCTCGGGAGGGCTCGACCTCCAACCTTTTGGTTAACAGCTGAACACGCTAGCGAATTGCGCCAAGGAGATAAACGCGCTCTACTCTCACCATCGTCAGAGCATTTCTCCAAAGCTATCAGCTCAAAGAAAAAAAGCGACACACTGCTCCCGGGAGGGCTCGAACCTCCAACCTTTCAGTTAACAGTTGATTGTGCTAGCCAAGTCTGCCACGGAGACAGTCGTGCTCCGCTCTCACCATGGTCAGAACATTTCTCCAAAGGTGGCAGCGCAAAGAAAAAAAAGCGACACACCGCTCATGGCAGGGCTCGAACCTCCAACCTTTTGGTTAACAGCCGATCGTGCTAGCCAATCCCGCCACGTAGACAGTCGTGCTCTACTGTCACCACCGTCAGAACATTTCTCCACAGCTGTAAGCGCAAAGAAAAAAAGAGACACACCGCTCTCGGAAGGGCTAGAACCTCCAACGTTTCGGTTCACAGCCGAACGCGCTAGCCAATTGCGCCACAGAGATAGTCGTGTTCCACTCTCACCACCCTCAGAAGGTTTCTCCAAAGCTATCAGCGCAAAGAAAAAAAGAGACACACCGCTCTCGGGAGGGCTCGAACCTCCAACCTTTCAGTTAACAGTTGATCGCGCTAGCCAATTCTGCCACGGAAACAGTCGTGCTCCACTCTCACCACCGTCAGAACATTCTTCCAAAGCTTTAAGCGCAAAGAAAAAAAAGAGACACACCGCTCTCCGGAGGGCTCGAACTTCCAACCTTTTGGTTAACAGCCAAACGCGCTGGCGAATTGTGTCACGGAGATAGGCGTGTTCCACTCTAACCACCCTCAGAACGTTCCTCCAAAGCTATCAGCGCAAAGAAAAAAGGAGACACACCGCTCTCGGGAGGGCTCGAACCTCCAACCTTTTGGTTAACAGCCGATCGCGGTAGCCAATTTCGCCACGGAGACAGTCGTGCTCCACTCTCACCACCGTCAGAACATTTCTACAAAGCTATCAGCGCAGAGAAAAAAAGAGACACACCGCTCTCGGGAGGGCTCGAACTTCCAACGTTTTGGTTCACAGCCTAACACGCTAGCCAATAGCGCCACGGAGATATTCGTGCTCCACTCTCACCACCGTCAGAACATTTCTACAAAGCTATCAGCGCAAAGAAAAAAAGAGAGACACCGCTCTCGGGAGGGCTCGAACCTCCAACCTTTTGGTTAGCAGCTGAACGCGCTAGCCAATTGCACCCCGGAGATAGTCGTGTTCCACTCTCACCACCGCCAGAACATTTTTCCAAAGCTATCAGCGCGAAGAAAAAAAAACAGACACACCGCTCTCGGGAAGGCTCGAACCTCCAACGTTTTGGTTAACAGCCGAACGTGCTAGCCAATTGCGCCACGGAGATTTTTTTTTTTTTCTTTATTGCCGGCTTCGCACAAAAGAAATACAATTTACGATCACATTTAAACAAGTTTAAAAAACACCAGCCTGGCTGTGACTGGTTTCATTTAAAACTGCTTCATTGTAGCCAACACATTCAACAACGACACCCATTCGGGTCTTTCTTCTCTGGAAGATAACACGTCTCTTATGTATACAATACTTTCCGTGAAGTATTCATGCGCACATCGGGCATCTTTATCTACGTGTCTTACTGCCATTCTAGTTCGCCACACGCTGTGAAGCACAAGCAACGGAAACATATCATAAGGCACACCATCCTCATTTTCTACAGCCAAGAATCTAATACCGTGTGGTGTGATAGGCAAGTCCTTTTTCAAAGTACGCTGCAGAATGTCCCACAGAAAAACAGCATCCCAGCAATCAAGAAAAATGTGGTTGACAGTCTCGGGTTTCTTACAGATAAGGCAGTCCATCGACCACGGAACAAAGAAACCCTTTTCTTGTAACCATGGTTTTACGGGCAATGTTCCGCTGTGCAGCTGAAAAAAAAATGTCTTTGCACTTGCGCGTACGGTCATCATTTTCACTCTCTTCAATACGTCACGTTCAGCACCAACCTGGTATACTGATCTGTAGATAGGCTGAGGCAGCATTACGTCACGTAAATCTCTGTAAAGACGTTTTCTCTTTACAACAGATAAATATTCCATTGAAAATCTCACTTTCAGTATTTCATATGCCATTATAACTTCTCTTAAATATCCGCGTAGGTTACATTTCACAGACATACTTGATACCACATAATCAGGAATCTTATTAGAAAGTACAATTTGTAGAAATGTTCTCACAAACGGGTTACATTGGTCGCGTAAAAAAATATATCTAGACACAATTTGCTTGAGGAAGAGGTGAGCCAATCCTAAACCGCCATTTCTTAGTGAATGAAATAAGTTTGTTCGACTCGTACGCTCCCAAACCGACCCCCAAACAAACACAGCTAAGACTCGATGCAATTTCTGCACATTTGCTCTTGACATAAATAGGAACTGCAGAACATACCATACTTTGCAAACAATGAACCAATTGCATGCAGTCGCTCTAGAAAACATAGAAAGTTCCCTACCACCCCAGTTTCTTGTCTTCTCACGAGTGCTCTCACATATCTCTTTCCAGTAATCATCCGTGTTTTTGTAATGCTGGAGGGGTACTCCGAGATACTTCGTCGGTACAAGTGACCAGTTCATATTTGCAAAGTTTTGTGGGGTGGTCTCCCAAGAACCATGCCACAAGCCTAGGCATTTGTCCCAGTTTACTGCACTGCCTGTCATCTTGCAAAAAAAGGCCACATGACGTATCACTTCACTGACACTTTCCTTATCGCTACAAAACACGGCGATATCGTCGGCATATGTTAGCATTTTAACTTCACTGTTCATTAGCTGATACCCTTTTATTGTTTCATTGCTAATAATCTTCATGCAGAAAGGTTCCATATATATTGCAAATAATAAAGCCGAAATGGGATCACCTTGCCGCACACCGTTTGTCACTTGAAAGCTTTCAGTAAGTCGCCCATTAATTACAATACTCGTAAAGCACTCTCTATAGGCCATTTTTACCCCGTCCAAAATGACAGACCCTACATTAACATATTCTAATATCAAAAAAAGGATATCATGATTTACACGGTCAAAGGCTTTTTCCAGATCTAATTGCAACATTGCAACCTTGCTACCAAACACATCGCAACTCTCCAGCACGCTTCTCGCTACATGAACATTTGTATTTATTGTGCGTCCTTTTATACCACAAGTCTGGTGTGGTCCAACTAGTATTTTCATCATCCTTTGCAACCTGCCTGCAAGAACCTTCATAAACACTTTATAGTCTGTGTTGGCTAAACTGATTGGTCGGTACGACTTGACGGACAATAATTTTTTGGGGTCGTCAGTTTTCGGTATGAGTATTACGTGCGTCTTTTTAAATGAGCCGGGCAGAACCTTTAATCTTATAGCCTCCGTGAAGACACGATGTAAGGCATCAGAAATAACACCTTTAAAAGTCTTGTACAATGCGGCACCAAATCCATCAGGTCCCGGTGCTTTGCCAGCCGCTAGGTCATCAATAGCCTTTTCTATTTCGGACACTTCAATCGCTATCTCCAGCTGCTCTCTCTCGTTATCAGAGAGCTTTGGTATCAAATGCAGAAACTGAGCCTCAAACCCTTCCTCTGCCTTCACTTTTCGGCCAAGTATGCCTCGGAAATATTCGACAAATACTTGCTCAATTGCTGTCGCTTCACGTACAATACCGCTATCAGTTGCAATCGCTTTGATTTCATTTCGCTTGGCGTATCTTTTTTCATCCCCAAGTGCACGCTTTGTTGGTGTTTCGCCGAGAGATAATTTTTCTGCACGTGCCCTTATCACCGCCCCTCTATATTTTTCAATGTCAATTGCCTCCAATTGGTTTTTAATCTGCCTTATTTCTTTTGTGTACTTTCCTGGCATTTTACTTTCTAGACTCAATGCGAAGTCTAACTGACATTGCAAATCTTTTTCTTTTTCCTTTTTGGCTCTATGTAACACACCGGATCTTTCTATGGCTTTCATCTTTGTTACCTCCTTAAAACGCTCCCAGGCTTCAATCACGTTCGCTTGAGGCTCAGCTAACATTTTGTTAATGGAATCCTGCACAGCTTCAACGAACAATTCATCTTTTAATAATAAGTCGTTTAATTTCCACACATCCCAGTTAAAGCGTGTCTTCTTCTGTTTATACCCTATAGTGAACATTACTAAACTGTGGTCACTGAAAGACACACTTTTTACTTCATAATTCGAACATACTCGCATTAACTCTACTGACACATAGGCTCTGTCTAGCCTCGCATGGCTTTCGTTCTGAAAGTGTGTGAAGTGCTCTTCTGCAGAGAGCACATCACCAACATCTTCGAGATGACAATCTTGTACAATAGTGCAGAGTAGCGTTGCACTTTGGTCTTTTATGGCTGCTTTTTTTGCTCTGTCCTGAGGGTTGCAAACACAATTAAAGTCGCCGAGCATAATGACAATCCTGCCACAGCTAAGAAAAGTCTGTAAATTCTCAAACAATAATTTACGTTCAACTTCTTTGTTCGGTGCGTAAACACAGACAACTCGCCATTTTTTATTATTATATGTAAAATCGCAAACTATGAATCTCCCAGTACTAGACACAGTTACAGTCTCCTCAACTATACCAATAGAATTTTTAAGGAACAGTGCACAACCCGCCGACATTCCAACGGCATGAGACACACACACATCGTACCGGGCTCTAAAAGGGGACACCATTCGGTCAGTCTGATCTTGCCCTTCAACTTTTGTTTCCTGAATGGCAATAACATCGAGATCACGTTCAAGCATCAAACGACTTAATTGATACTGCCTTCGTCGAGCGGCAAGTCCCCTGACATTGAGAGTCGCAACTCTCAATTCTGCTTCGACGCTCATAGCCATTAGGACGTGAATGGCCGTCCCGGCCACATGGTTCTCACCTCTGATACTCCTTTATCACCATCAGGTCCAAGGTTCGATATGGTCTGATAGGTCCCCTCTCTTTTGATCACAAAAGTAGAGCGCCGCGCACGTTTCACGCAGCACATTATGCACACTTCACCACTGCGCTCCATTTGTTGGTGCTTCCGCCGGGTCAATACTTGTGTCACTTAATCCAGACCCCCACCTTACGGGGGCTTTTGATCTGAAGGGGGCCCCGCTGAAGGCCCCTTCTGTTGATGATCTGTCAGTCGCTGATGCAACGTCTGCTGATTCGGCACTGGTTGCTGCTGCGGCGGTTGTGTCTGTTGCACCTGGGTTGGTGGGAGGTTCTCGGCTATTCGACGTTCGCTGAGGATGTTAGGTGCCGGTCTACGGCGCACGTTCATCGCCTTGGCCGGTGGTTCCTCCACTTCTTTCGTTGTAGCAGCCTTCTGGCCTTCCGCCTCTTCCCTGGGCCTTTTACATGTATTTGACGTGTCCATGTTTTCCGACATTTCTTCCTGTGCTGCAAGCGCCGTTATATCTTGTGTGTTCCTCGTGGATTGCACGTCTTTTGTAGAACCCTTGTCTTTGTTAAACGTCGTCTCAGCACCTGTGGGGCGTGGCGTAAGGGGCGTCAACTTGGGTTTCGGTTCCTCCCGACGCGCCCCTATCAGCTCTTCTGCTTCAGCCTCGTCCATGTGATGCTCGGAAAGTTCTTCGCCTCCCGCGGGCCCTGCTACACTTGCATATGTTCTCATACAGCCGCTCTCATTATGCCCAAAACGCCGACACACTGTACAACGTGGGGCTCGGCAATCCCTCCTAATATGACCTGTTCCGCGGCAACGCAGGCATAGCGGTGCTCTTCCCGCGACGACAACTAGCGTGAGGTCTCCGGCAATCCGCAACTGATGTGGGAGGTCATCCACCGTGAGGCCAGCTTTGAGCCTGATGCTCACCACTCGCGTCGAAGAGCCTTTGTCGGTGCATCCATACACGCGCCAGCGCTCTCGCACTATTTCGTTCACCTTGCCATAAGGAGCCAACGCTGCCCTCACCTCGTCGTCAGGAACGTTAAACAATAGCCAGTGTATCTTCAGCTTCGTATCCTGGTGGTTAGGGTCGATAGTGATACAGCGCTGGTTCTTCACCACAATGTCCCCAGCAGCGAGTATTCTCTTCTTGCCCTCCTCGTCCTTGAAAGTGATGGCCCAAACATGATTCATTTGGTACGCCCCCAAGGCAGCAACCTCGGGAAGCAAAGCCAAACGAATAAGAGCGTCCCTGAAATCCTCAACGCGATACGGCCGCGCCTTGATATCAGCGTGCAAAAAGACAGTATGCAGCGTTGAATCATTTGATGGCAGTCGGGGCAAAATAATCTGATAATCCTGTGACGATTCGTCCATGTTCCTGGTACCACGACCGAGCTGGGCCGTTGATGCCGCTCCGATATCGCCGGAGCTCATGCCGCCACGTCCGTACACTACGGTGGCCGGAAGTGGACATTGCGCCACGGAGACAGTCTTGCTCCACTCTCACCACCGTCAGAACATTTATACAAAGCTATCAGCGCAAAAAAAGAGACACACCGCTCTCGGGAGGGCTAGAACCTCCAACCTTTTGGTTAACAGCCGATCTTGCTAGCCAATCGCGCCACGTAGACAGTCGTGCTCTACTGTCACCACTATCAGAACATTTCTCCACAGCTGTCAGCGCAAAGAAAAAAGAGACACGGCGCTCTCGGGAGGGCTCGAACCTATAACCTTTTGGTTAACAGCTGAACGCGCTAGCCAATTGCGCCAAGGAGATAGTCGTGCTCTACTCTCACCACAGTCAGAACATTTCTCCAAAGCTACCAGCCCAAAGAAAAAAAAGAGACACACCGCTCTCCTGAGGGCTCGAACCTCCAATTTTTTGGTTAACAGCCGAACGCGCTAGGCGACTCCGTCACGGAGATAGCCATGTTCCACTGTCACCACCGTCAGAACATTTCTCCAAAGCTAACAGCGCAAAGAAAAAAGAGACACACCGCTCTCGGGAAGACTCGAACCTCCAACGTTTTGGTTCACAGCCGGACGCGCTAGCCAATTGCGCCACGGAGATATTCGTGCTCCACTCTCCCCACCAACAGAACATTTCTCCAAATCTATCAGCGCAAAGAAAAAAAGCGACACACCGCTCATGGGGGGGCTCGAACCTCCAACTTTTTGGTTCACAGCCGAACGCGCTAGCCAATTGTGCCACGGAGATATTCGTGCTCCACTCTCAACACCGTCAGAAAATTCTACAAAGCTATCAGCGAAAATAAAAAAACGACACACCGTTCCCGGGAGGGCTCGAACCTCCAACCTTTCAGTTAACAGCCGATCGCGCTAGCCAATTGCGTCACGGAGACAGTCATGCTCCACTCTCACCATGGTCAGAACATTTCTCCAAAGGTATCAGCGCAAAGAAAAAAATTACGGCATATTCACGGGGTGAATGATGATGAATGGGCGAAGCTCCGGAGGTATTCATCGGTAAACTGTAAATCTACCGTGTAATTCGCCCAGTCCATCATCATGTAAGGACGTGAGAAACGCTGTGTGTGTATATACACAAATCAACTTTTATTTGTTCTTAGACGATGGATGGCTTGCGATGTCCCTTGCCTCGCGCGCTCGCACATCGGGATTCTGTCTGCGAGCGCGCGCTGCTGCCGCCTTGCGCTCTCTCCGCTGTGCAGCCTTATCCATCCGGCGACTCCGAGCGCGCGCCAACAGCGAACGGATTTTATTACAACGCTCCCCCTAGCGTACGTCGCCGCACTAAATCGAACGATTTCCTTCAACCAATGACACGCGCCATATGTTACATCATTCCTATTTTATAAGGTCTCGCGTCTTTCATCAACTACAAGTACCGTTTCCTAGTTTATAACATCTTGCATCTTTTCATCATCAGCTACAAGTACCACCATCTAGTAAACACTACAAGAACTAAACGAGAGGTGGCTACATACAGGAGACGGTACCGCCATCTAGTGAACACTGCAAGAACTAAACTAGAGGTGGCTACATAGAGGCTACAGGAGACGCACAGCCCACGCCCTAAGGAGCTTCGCCCCAAAAAAAAGCGACACACCACTCATGGGAGGGCTCGAACCTCCAACCTTTTGCTTAACAGCTGATCGCGCTAGCCAAATGCGCCACGTAGACAGTCGTGCTCTACTCTCACCACCGTCAGAACATTTCTCGATAGCTGTCAGCGCGAAGAAAAAAGAGACACACCGCTCTCGAGAGGGCTCGACCTCCAACCTTTTGGTTAACAGCTGAACACGCTAGCGAATTGCGCCAAGGAGATAAACGCGCTCTACTCTCACCATCGTCAGAGCATTTCTCCAAAGCTATCAGCTCGAAGAAAAAAAGCGACACACTGCTCCCGGGAGGGCTCGAACCTCCAACCTTTCAGTTAACAGTTGATTGTGCTAGCCAAGTCTGCCACGGAGACAGTCGTGCTCCGCTCTCACCATGTTCAGAACATTTCTCCAAAGGTGGCAGCGCAAAGAAAAAAAAGCGGCACACCGCTCATGGCAGGGCTCGAACCTCCAACCTTTTGGTTAACAGCCGATCGTGCTAGCCAATTGCGCCACGTAGACAGTCGTGCTCTACTCTCACCACCATCAGAACATTTCTCCACAGCTGTCAGCGCAAAGAAAAAAGAGAGACACACTGCTCTCGGGAGGGCTCGAACCTGCAACCTTTTGGTTAACAGCTGAACGCGCTAGCCAAGAGCGCCACGGAGATAGTCGTGTTCCACTCTCACCACCTTCAAACATTTCTCCAAAGCTATCAGTGCGAAGAAAAAAAAGAGACACACCGCTCTCGGGAGGGCTCGAACCTCCAACGTTTGGGTTAACAGCCGAACGTGCTAGCCAGTTGCGCCACGGAGATATTCGTGCTCAACTCTCCCCACCAACAGAACATTTCTACAAAGCTATCAGCGCAAAGAAAAAAAGAAACACACCGCTCTCGGGAGGGCTCGAACCTCCAACCTTTTGGTTAGCAGCTGAACGCGCTAGCCAATTGCACCCCGGAGATAGTCGTGTTCCACTCTCACCACGGCCAGAACATTTTTCCAAAGCTATCAGCGCGAAGAAAAAAAAACAGACACACCGCTCTCGGGAAGGCTCGAACCTCCAACGTTTTGGTTAACAGCCGAACGTGCTAGCCAATTGCGCCACGGAGATATTCGTGCTCAACTCTCCCCACCAACAGAACATTTCTCCAAATCTATCAGCGCAAAGAAAAAAAGCGACACACCGCTCATGGGGGGGCTCGAACCTCCAACTTTTTGGTTCACAGCCGAAAGCGCTAGCCAATTGTGCCACGGAGATATTCGTGCTCCACTCTCACCACCGTCAGAACATTCTACAAAGCTATCAGCGAAAATAAAAAAAACGACACACCGTTCCCGGGAGGGCTCGAACCTCCAACCTTTCAGTTAGCAGCCGATCGCGCTAGCCAATTGCGTCACGGAGACAGTCATGCTCCACTCTCACCATGGTCAGAACATTTCTCCAAAGGTATCAGCGCAAAGAAAAAAATTACGGCATATTCACGGGGTGAATGATGATGAATGGGCGAAGCTCCGGAGGTATTCCTCGGTAAACTGTGAATCTACCGTGTAATTCGCCCAGTCCATCATCATGTAAGGACGTGAGAAACGCTTTGTGTGTATATACACAAATCAACTTTTATTTGTTCTTAGACGATGGATGGCTTGCGATGTCCCTTGCCTCGCGCGCTCGCACATCGGGATTCTGTCTGCGAGCGCGCGCTGCTGCCGCCTTGCGCTCTCTCCGCTGTGCAGCCTTATCCATCCGGCGACTCCGAGCGCGCGCCAACAGCGAACGGATTTTATTACAACGCTCCCCCTAGCGTACGTCGCCGCACTAAATCGAACGATTGCCTTCAACCAATGACACGCGCCATATGTTACATCATTCCTATTTTATAAGATCTCGCGTCTTTCATCAACTACAAGTACCGCTTTCTAGTTTATAACATCTTGCATCTTTTCATCATCAGCTACAAGTACCACCATCTAGTAAACACTACAAGAACTAAACGAGAGGTGGCTACATACAGGAGACGGTACCGCCATCTAGTGAACACTGCAAGAACTAAACTAGAGGTGGCTACATACAGGCTACAGGGGACGCACAGCCCACGCCCTAAGGAGCTTCGCCCCTAAAAAAAGCGACACACCACTCATGGGAGGGCTCGAACCTCCAACCTTTTGCTTAACAGCTGATCGCGCTAGCCAAATGCGCCACGTAGACAGTCGTGCTCTACTCTCACCACCGTCAGAACATTTCTCGATAGCTGTCAGCGCGAAGAAAAAAGAGACACACCGCTCTCAGGAGGGCTCGACCTCCAACCTTTTGGTTAACAGCTGAACACGCTAGCGAATTGCGCCAAGGAGATAAACGCGCTCTACTCTCACCATCGTCAGAGCATTTCTCCAAAGCTATCAGCTCAAAGAAAAAAAGCGACACACTGCTCCCGGGAGGGCTCGAACCTCCAACCTTTCAGTTAACAGTTGATTGTGCTAGCCAAGTCTGCCACGGAGACAGTCGTGCTCCGCTCTCACCATGTTCAGAACATTTCTCCAAAGGTGGCAGCGCAAAGAAAAAAAAGCGACACACCGCTCATGGCAGGGCTCGAACCTCCAACCTTTTGGTTAACAGCCGATCGTGCTAGCCAATTGCGCCACGTAGACAGTCGTGCTCTACTCTCACCACGATCAGAACATTTCTCCACAGCTGTCAGCGCAAAGAAAAAAGAGAGACACACTGCTCTCGGGAGGGCTCGAACCTGCAACCTTTTGGTTAACAGCTGAACGCGCTAGCCAAGAGCGCCACGGAGACAGTCGTACTCCACTGTCACCACGGCCAGAACATTTTTCCAAAGCTATCAGCGCAAAGAAAAAAAGAGACACACCGCTCTCGGGAGGGCTCGAACCTCCAACCTTTTGGTTAACAGCTGAACGCGCTAGCCAATTGCACCCCGGAGATAGTCGTGTTCCACTCTCACCACGGCCAGAACATTTTTCCAAAGCTATCAGCGCAAAGAAAAAAAGAGACACACCGCTCTCGGGAGGGCTCGAACCTCCAACGTTTTGGTTAACAGCCGAACGTGCTAGCCAATTGCGCCACGGAGATATTCGTGCTCAACTCTCCCCACCAACAGAACATTTCTCCAAATCTATCAGCGCAAAGAAAAAAAGCGACACACCGCTCATGGGGGGGCTCGAACCTCCAACTTTTTGGTTCACAGCCGAACGCGCTAGCCAATTGTGCCACGGAGATATTCGTGCTCCACTCTCACCACCGTCAGAAAATTCTACAAAGCTATCAGCGAAAATAAAAAAAACGACACACCGTTCCCGGGAGGGCTCGAACCTCCAACCTTTCAGTTAACAGCCGATCGCGCTAGCCAATTGCGTCACGGAGACAGTCATGCTCCACTCTCACCATGGTCAGAACATTTCTCCAAAGGTATCAGCGCAAAGAAAAAAATTACGGCATATTCACGGGGTGAATGATGATGAATGGGCGAAGCTCCGGAGGTATTCATCGGTAAACTGTAAATCTACCGTGTAATTCGCCCAGTCCATCATCATGTAAGGACGTGAGAAACGCTGTGTGTGTATATACACAAATCAACTTTTATTTGTTCTTAGACGATGGATGGCTTGCGATGTCCCTTGCCTCGCGCGCTCGCACATCGGGATTCTGTCTGCGAGCGCGCGCTGCTGCCGCCTTGCGCTCTCTCCGCTGTGCAGCCTTATCCATCCGGCGACTCCGAGCGCGCGCCAACAGCGAACGGATTTTATTACAACGCTCCCCCTAGCGTACGTCGCCGCACTAAATCGAACGATTTCCTTCAACCAATGACACGCGCCATATGTTACATCATTCCTATTTTATAAGGTCTCGCGTCTTTCATCAACTACAAGTACCGTTTCCTAGTTTATAACATCTTGCATCTTTTCATCATCAGCTACAAGTACCACCATCTAGTAAACACTACAAGAACTAAACGAGAGGTGGCTACATACAGGAGACGGTACCGCCATCTAGTGAACACTGCAAGAACTAAACTAGAGGTGGCTACATAGAGGCTACAGGAGACGCACAGCCCACGCCCTAAGGAGCTTCGCCCCTAAAAAAAAGCGACACACCACTCATGGGAGGGCTCGAACCTCCAACCTTTTGCTTAACAGCTGATCGCGCTAGCCAAATGCGCCACGTAGACAGTCGTGCTCTACTCTCACCACCGTCAGAACATTTCTCGATAGCTGTCAGCGCGAAGAAAAAAGAGACACACCGCTCTCGGGAGGGCTCGACCTCCAACCTTTTGGTTAACAGCTGAACACGCTAGCGAATTGCGCCAAGGAGATAAACGCGCTCTACTCTCACCATCGTCAGAGCATTTCTCCAAAGCTATCAGCTCAAAGAAAAAAAGCGACACACTGCTCCCGGGAGGGCTCGAACCTCCAACCTTTCAGTTAACAGTTGATTGTGCTAGCCAAGTCTGCCACGGAGACAGTCGTGCTCCGCTCTCACCATGTTCAGAACATTTCTCCAAAGGTGGCAGCGCAAAGAAAAAAAAGCGACACACCGCTCATGGCAGGGCTCGAACCTCCAACCTTTTGGTTAACAGCCGATCGTGCTAGCCAATTGCGCCACGTAGACAGTCGTGCTCTACTCTCACCACCATCAGAACATTTCTCCACAGCTGTCAGCGCAAAGAAAAAAGAGAGACACACTGCTCTCGGGAGGGCTCGAACCTGCAACCTTTTGGTTAACAGCTGAACGCGCTAGCCAAGAGCGCCACGGAGATAGTCGTGTTCCACTCTCACCACCTTCAAACATTTCTCCAAAGCTATCAGTGCGAAGAAAAAAAAGAGACACACCGCTCTCGGGAGGGCTCGAACCTCCAACGTTTGGGTTAACAGCCGAACGTGCTAGCCAATTGCGCCACGGAGATATTCGTGCTCAACTCTCCCCACCAACAGAACATTTCTACAAAGCTATAAGCGCAAAGAAAAAAAGAAACACACCGCTCTCGGGAGGGCTCGAACCTCCAACCTTTTGGTTAGCAGCTGAACGCGCTAGCCAATTGCACCCCGGAGATAGTCGTGTTCCACTCTCACCACCGCCAGAACATTTTTCCAAAGCTATCAGCGCGAAGAAAAAAAAACAGACACACCGCTCTCGGGAAGGCTCGAACCTCCAACGTTTTGGTTAACAGCCGAACGTGCTAGCCAATTGCGCCACGGAGATATTCGTGCTCAACTCTCCCCACCAACAGAACATTTCTCCAAATCTATCAGCGCAAAGAAACAAAGCGACACACCGCTCATGGGGGGGCTCGAACCTCCAACTTTTTGGTTCACAGCCGAACGCGCTAGCCAATTGTGCCACGGAGATATTCGTGCTCCACTCTCACCACCGTCAGAACATTCTACAAAGCTATCAGCGAAAATAAAAAAAACGACACACCGTTCCCGGGAGGGCTCGAACCTCCAACCTTTCAGTTAGCAGCCGATCGCGCTAGCCAATTGCGTCACGGAGACAGTCATGCTCCACTCTCACCATGGTCAGAACATTTCTCCAAAGGTATCAGCGCAAAGAAAAAAATTACGGCATATTCACGGGGTGAATGATGATGAATGGGCGAAGCTCCGGAGGTATTCATCGGTAAACTGTGAATCTACCGTGTAATTCACCCAGTCCATCATCATGTAAGGACGTGAGAAACGCTGTGTGTGTATATACACAAATCAACTTTTATTTGTTCTTAGACGATGGATGGCTTGCGATGTCCCTTGCCTCGCGCGCTCGCACATCGGGATTCTGTCTGCGAGCGCGCGCTGCTGCCGCCTTGCGCTCTCTCCGCTGTGCAGTCTTATCCATCCGGCGACTCCGAGCGCGCGCCAACAGCGAACGGATTTTATTACAACGCTCCCCCTAGCGTACGTCGCCGCACTAAATCGAACGATTGCCTTCAACCAATGACACGCGCCTTATGTTACATCATTCCTATTTTATAAGATCTCGCGTCTTTCATCAACTACAAGTACCGCTTTCTAGTTTATAACATCTTGCATCTTTTCATCATCAGCTACAAGTACCACCATCTAGTAAACACTACAAGAACTAAACGAGAGGTGGCTACATACAGGAGACGGTACCGCCATCTAGTGAACACTGCAAGAACTAAACTAGAGGTGGCTACATACAGGCTACAGGGGACGCACAGCCCACGCCCTAAGGAGCTTCGCCCCTAAAAAAAGCGACACACCACTCATGGGAGGGCTCGAACCTCCAACCTTTTGCTTAACAGCTGATCGCGCTAGCCAAATGCGCCACGTAGACAGTCGTGCTCTACTCTCACCACCGTCAGAACATTTCTCGATAGCTGTCAGCGCGAAGAAAAAAGAGACACACCGCTCTCGGGAGGGCTCGACCTCCAACCTTTTGGTTAACAGCTGAACACGCTAGCGAATTGCGCCAAGGAGATAAACGCGTTCTCCTCTCACCATCGTCAGAGCATTTCTCCAAAGCTATCAGCTCAAAGAAAAAAAGCGACACACTGCTCCCGGGAGGGCTCGAACCTCCAACCTTTCAGTTAACAGTTGATTGTGCTAGCCAAGTCTGCCACGGAGACAGTCGTGCTCCGCTCTCACCATGTTCAGAACATTTCTCCAAAGGTGGCAGCGCAAAGAAAAAAAAGCGACACACCGCTCATGGCAGGGCTCGAACCTCCAACCTTTCGGTTAACAGCCGATCGTGCTAGCCAATTGCGCCACGTAGACAGTCGTGCTCTACTCTCACCACGATCAGAACATTTCTCCACAGCTGTCAGCGCAAAGAAAAAAGAGAGACACACTGCTCTCGGGAGGGCTCGAACCTGCAACCTTTTGGTTAACAGCTGAACGCGCTAGCCAAGAGCGCCACGGAGACAGTCGTACTCCACTGTCACCACGGCCAGAACATTTTTCCAAAGCTATCAGCGCAAAGAAAAAAAGAGACACACCGCTCTCGGGAGGGCTCGAACCTCCAACGTTTGGGTTAACAGCCGAACGTGCTAGCCAATTGCGCCACGGAGATATTCGTGCTCAACTCTCCCCACCAACAGAACATTTCTCCAAATCTATCAGCGCAAAGAAAAAAAGCGACACAGCGCTCATGGGGGGCTCGAACCTGCAACCTTTTGGTTAACAGCCGATCGCGCTAGCCGATTGCGCCACGGAGATAGTCGTGCTCCACTCTCACCACCGTCAGAACATTTCTCCAAAGCTATCAGCGCGAAGAAAAAAGCAACACACCACTCATGCGAGGGCTCGAACCTCTACGTTTTGGTTAACAGCTGATCGCGCTAGCCAATTGCGCCACGGAGACAGTCGTGCTCATCTCTCACCACGGTCAGAACATTTCTCCAAAGCTATCAGCGAAAAGAAAAAAACGACACACCGTTCCCGGGAGTGCTCGAACCTCCAACCTTTCGCTTAACAGCCGGTCGCGCTAGCCAATTGCGTAACGGAGACAGTCATGCTCCACTCTCACCATGGTCAGAACATTTCTCCAAAGGTATCAGCGCAAAGAAAAAAAAGCGACACACCACTCATGGGAGGGCTCAAACCTCCAACCTTTGGTTAACAGCTGATCGCGCTAGCCAAATGCGCCACGTAGACAGTCGTGCTCTACTCTCACCATCGTCAGAACATTTCTCCATAGCTGTCAGCGCGAAGAGAAAAGAGACACACCGCTCTCGAGAGGGCTCGACCTCCAAACTTCTGGTTAACAGCTGAACACGCCAGCCAATTGCGCCAAAGAGATAAACGCGCTCTACTCTCACCACCGTCAGAGCATTTCTCCAAAGCTTTCACCTCAAAGAAAAAAAGCGACACACTGCTCCCGAGAGGGCTCGAACCTCCAACCTTTCAGTTAACAGTTGATTGTGCTAGCCAAATCTGCCACGGAAACAGTCATGCTCCACTCTCACCATGTTCAGAACATTTCTTCAAAGGTAGTAGCGCAAAGAAAAAAGCGACACACCGCTCATGGCAGGGCTCGAACCTCCAACCTTTTGGTTAACAGCCGATCGTGCTAGCCAATCCCGCCACGTAGACAGTCGTGCTATACTGTCACCACCGTCAGAACATTTCTCCACAGCTGTAAGCGCAAAGAAAAAAAGAGACACACCGCTCTCGGAAGGGCTAGAACCTCCAACGTTTCGGTTCACAGCCGAACGCGCTAGCCAATTGCGCCACAGAGATAGTCGTGTTCCACTCTCACCACCCTCAGAACATTTCTCCAAAGCTATCAGCGCAAAGAAAAAAGAGACACACCGCTCTCGGTAGGGCTCGAGCCTCCAACCTTTTGGTTAACAGCCGATCGCGCTAGCCAATTGCGCCACGGAGACAGTCGTGCTCCACTCTAACCACCGTCAGAACATTTCTCCATAGCTGTCAGCGCAAAGAAAAAAGAGACACACTGCTCTCGGGAGGGCTCGAACCTCCAACCTTTTGGTTAACAGCTGAACGCGCTAGCCAATTGCACCAAGGAGGTAGTCGTGCTCTACTCTCACCACCGTCAGAACATTTCTCCAAAGCTATCAGCGCAAAGAAAAAAAGCGACACACTGCTCCCGGGAGGGCTCGAACTTCCAACCTTTTGGTTAACAGCCAAACGCGCTAGCCAATTGCGTCACGGAGATAGTCGTGTTCCACTCTCACCACCCTCAGAACATTTCTCCAAAGCTATCAGCGCAAAGAAAAAAGAGACACACCGCTCTCGGTAGGGCTCGAGCCTCCAACCTTTTGGTTAACAGCCGATCGCGCTAGCATATTGCGTCACGGAGATATTCGGGCTCCACTCTCACCACCGTCAGAACATTTCTACAAAGCTATCAGCGCGAAGAAAAAAGCAACACACCACTCATGGGAGAGCTCGAACCTCCAAACTTTTGGTTAACAGCTGATCGCGCTAGCCAATTGCGCCACGGAGACAGTCGTGCTCATCTCTCACCACGGTCAGAACATTTCTCCATAGCTATCAGCGAAAATAAAAAAAACGACACACCGTTCCCGGGAGGGCTCGATCCTCAAACCTTTCGGTTAACAGCCGATCGTGCTAGCCAATTGCGTCATGGAGACAGTCATGCTCCACTCTCATCATGGTCAGAACATTTCTCCAAAGGTATCAGCACAAAGAAAAAAAGCGACACACCACTCATGGCAGGGCTCGAACCTCCAAACTTTTGGTTAACAGCCGATCGCGCTAGCCAAATGCGCCACGTAGACAGTCGTGCTCTACTCTCATCACCATCAAAACATTTCTCTATAGCTGTCATCGCAAAGAAAAAAGAGACACACCGCTCTCGGGAGGGCTCGAACCTCCAACCTTTCAGTTAACAGTTGATTGCGCTAGCCAAATCTGCCATGGAAACAGTCGTGATCCACTCTCACCCCCATCAGAACACTCCTCGAAAGCTATCAGCGCAAAGAAAAAAAACAGACACACTGCTCTCCGGAGGGCTCGAACCTCCGACCTTTCGGCTAACAGCCGAACGCGCTATCCAATTGCGTCACGGAGATAGTCGTGTTCCTCTCTCACCACCCTCAGAACGTTTCTCCAAAGCTATCAGCGCAAAGAAAAAAAGAGACACACCGCTCTCGGGAGGTCTTGAACCTTCAAACTTTTGGTTAACAGCCGAACGCGCTTGCCAATTGCGCCACGGAGACAGTCGTGCTCCACTCTCACCACCGTCAGAACATTTCTTCAAAGCTATCAGCGCAAAAAAGCGACGCACCGCTCATGGAAGGGCTCGAACCTCCAACCTTTCCGTTAACAGCCGAACGCGCTAGCCAATTGCGTCACGGAGACAGTCGTGCTCCGCTCTCACCATGGTCAGAACATTTCTCCAAAGGTAGCAGCGCAAAGAAAAAAAAGCGACAAACCGCTCATGGCAGGGCTCGAACCTCCAACCGTTTGGTTAACAGCCGATCGCGGTAGCCAATTGCGCCACGGAGACAGTCGTGCTCCACTCTCACCACCGTCAGAACATTTCTATAAAGCTATCAGTGCAAAGAAAAAAAGAGACACACCACTCTCGGGAGGGCTCTAAATCCAACGTTTTGGTTCACAGCCGAACACGCTAGCCAATAGCGCCACAGAGATATTCGTGCTCCACTCTCACCACCGTCAGAACATTTCTACAAATCTATCAGCGCAAAGAAAAAAAGAGACACACAGCTCTCTGGAGGGCTCGAACCTCCAACCTTTTGGTTAACAGCCGAACGCGCTAGCCAATTGCGTCACGGAGACAGTCGTGCTCCGCTCTCACCATGGTCAGAACATTTCTCTAAAGGTAGCAGCGCAAAGAAAAAAAGCGACACACCGCTCATGGCAGGGCTCGAACCTCCAACTTTTTGGTTAACAGCCGATTGTGCTAGCCAATTGCGCCACGGAGATATTCGTGCTCAACTCTCACCACCAACAGAACATTTCTCCAAATCTATCAGCGCAAAAAAAAAAGCGACACACCACTCATGGGAGGCCTCGAACCTGCAACCTTTTGGTTAACAGCTGAACGCGCTAGCCAATTGCGCCAAGGAGGTAGTCGTGCTCTACTCTCACCACCGTCAGAACATTTCTCCAAAGCTATCAGCGCAAATAAAAAAAACGACACACCGTTCCCGGGAGGGCTCCAACCTCCAACCTTTTGGTTAACAGCCGATCGCGCTAGCCAATGGTGCCACGGAGACAGTCGTGCTTCACTGTCACCACGGCCAGAACATTTCTTCAAAGCTATCAGCGCGAAGAAAAAAAAGAGACACACCGCGCTCGGGAGGGCACGAACCTCCAACGTTTTGGTTAACAGCCGAACGTGCTAGCTAATTGCGTCACGGAGATATTCGGGCTCCACTCTCACCCCCGTCAGAACAATTCTACAAAGCTATCAGCACAAAGAAGAAAAGAGACACACCACTCCCGGGAGGACTCGAACCTCCAACCTTTTGGTTAACAGCTGAACGCGCTAGCCAATTGCGCCCGGAGATAGTCGTGCTCCAATCTCACCACCGTCAGAACATTTCTCCAAAGCTATCAGCATAAAAAAAACCGACACACCGCTCATGGGAGGGCTCGAACTTCCAACCTTTCCGTTAACAGCCGAACGTGCTAGCCTATTGCGTCACAGAGACAGTCGTGCTCCACTCTCACCATGGTCAGAACGTTTCTCCAAAGGTATCAGCGCAAATAAAAAAGGCGACACACCACTCATGGCAGGGCTCGAACCTCCAACCTTTTGGTTAACAGCTGAATGCGCTAGCCAATGGCGCCAAGGAGATAGTCGTGCTCTACTCTCACCACCGTCAGAACATTTCTCGAAAGCTATCAGCGAAAGAAAAAAAGCGACACACTGCTCCCGGGAGGGCTCGAACCTCCAACCTTTCAGTTAACAGTTGATTGCGCTAGCCAATTCCGCCACGGAAACAGGCGTGCTCCACTCTCACCGCCGTCAGAACATTCCTCCAAAGCTATCAGCGCAAAGTAAAAAAAGAGACACACCGCTCTCCGGAGGGCTCGAACCTCCAACCTTTTGGTTGATAGCCGAACGCGCTAGCCAATTGCGTCATGGAGATAGTCGTGTTCCACTCTCACCACCCTCAGAACGTTTCTCCAAAGCTATCAGCGCAAAGAAAAAAAGAGACACACCACTCTCGGGAGGGCTCGTACCTCCAACCTTTTGGTTAACAGCCGATCGTGGTAGCCCATTGCGCCACGAAGACAGTCGTGCTCCACTCTCACCTCCGTCACAACATTTCTCCAAAGCTATCAGCGCAAAAAAAGCGACACACCGCTCATGGAAGGGCTCGAACCCCCAACCTTTCCGTTAACAGCCTAACGTGCTTAAAAATTGCGTCACGGAGACAGTCGTGCTCCACTCTCACCATGGTCAGAACATTTCTCCAAAGGTATCAGCGCAAAGAATAAAAGGCGACACACGGCTCATGGCAGGGCTCGAACCTCCAACCTTTTGGTTAACAGCCGATCGTGCTAGCCAATTGCATCACGTAGACAGTCGTGCTCTACTCTCACCACCGTCAGAACATTTTTCCACAGCTGTCAGCGCAAAGAAAAAAGAGACACACCGCTCTCGAGAGGGCTCGAACCTCCAACCTTTTGGTTAAAAGCTGAACGCGCTAGGCAATGGCGCCAAGGAGATAGTCATGCTCTACTCTCACCACCGTCAGAACATTTCTCCAAAGCTATCAGCGGAAAGAAAAAAAGCGACACACTGCTCCCGGGAGGGCTCGAACCTCCAACCTTTCAGTTAACAGTTGATCGCGCTAGCCAATTCTGCCACGGAAACAGTCGTGCTCTACTCTCACCACCGTCAGAACACTCTTCCAAAGCTTTCAGCGCAAAGAAAAAAAAGAGACACACCGCTCTCCGGAGGGCTCGAACTTCCAACCTTTTGGTTAACAGCCGAACGCGCTAGCGAATTGTGTCACGGAGATAGTCGTGTTCCACTCTAACCACCCTCAGAACGTTTCTCCAAAGCTATCAGCGCAAAGAAAAAAAGAGACACACCGCTCACGGGAGGGCTCGAACTTCCAACGTTTTGGTTCACAGCCTAACAAGCTAGCCAATAGCGCCACGGAGATATTCGTGCTCCACTCTCACCACCGTCAGAACATTTCTACAAAGCTATTAGCGCAAAGAAAAAAAAGAGACACACCGCTCTCGGGAGGGCTCGAACCTCTAACCTTTTGGTTAGCAGCTGAACGCGCTAGCCAATTGCACCCCGGAGGTAGTCGTGTTCCACTCTCACCACCGCCAGAACATTTCTCCATAGCTGTCAGCGCAAAGAAAATAGAGACACACTGCTCTCGGGAGGGCTCGAACCTGCAACCTTTTGGTTAACAGCTGAACGCGCTAGCCAAGAGCGCCACGGAGACAGTCGTGCTCCACTGTCACCACGGCCAGAACATTTTTCCAAAGCGATCAGCGCGAAGAAAAAAAGACACACCGCTCTCGGGAGGGCTCGAACCTCCAACGTTTTGGTTAACAGCCGAACGTGCTAGCCAATTGCGCCACGGAGATATTCGTGCTCAACTCTCCCCACCAACAGAACATTTCTCCAAATCTATCAGCGCAAAGAAAAAAAGGGACACACCGCTCATGGGGGGGCTCGAACCTCCAACTTTTTGGTTCACAGCCGAACGCGCTAGCCAATTGTGCCACGGAGATATTCGTGCTCCACTCTCACCACCGTCAGAACATTCTACAAAGCTATCAGCGAAAATAAAAAAACGACACACCGTTCCCGGGAGGGCTCGAACCTCCAACCTTTCGGTTAACAGCTGAACGCGCTAGCCAATCGCGCCTCGGAGATAGTCGTGCTCCACTCTCACCACCGTCAGAACATTTCTCCAAAGCTATCAGCGCAAAAAAGCGACACACCGCTCATGGAAGGGCTCGAACCTTCAACCTTTCCGTTAACAGCCGAACGCGCTAGCCAATTGCGTCACGGAGACAGTCGTGCTCCACTCTCACCATGGTCAGAACATTCCTCTAAAGCTATCAGCGCAAAGATAAAAAGAGACACACCGCTCTCCGGAGGGCTCGAACCTCCAACCTTTTGGTTAACAGCCGAACGCGCTAGCCAATTGCGGCACGGAGACAGTCATGCTCCACTCTCACCATGGTTAGAACATTTCTCCAAAGGTATCAGCGCAAAGAAAAAAATTACGGCATATTCACGGGGTGAATGATGATGAATGGGCGAAGCTCCGGAGGTATTCATCGGTAAACTGTGAATCTACCGTGTAATTCGCCCAGTCGATCATCATGTAAGGACGTGAGAAACGCTGTGTGTGTATATACACAAATCAACTTTTATTTGTTCTTAGACGATGGGTGGCTTGCGATGTCCCTTGCCTCGCGCGCTCGCACATCGGGATTCTGTCTGCGAGCGCGCGCTGCGGCCGCCTTGCGCTCTCTCCGCTGTGCAGCCTTATCCATCCGGCGACTCCGAGCGCGCGCCAACAGCGAACGGATTTTATTACAACGCTCCCCCTAGCGTACGTCGCCGCACTAAATCGAACGATTGCCTTCAACCAATGACACGCGCCATATGTTACATCATTCCTATTTTATAAGATGTCGCGTCTTTCATCAACTACAAGTACCGCTTTCTAGTTTATAACATCTTGCATCTTTTCATCATCAGCTACAAGTCCCACCATCTAGTAAACACTACAAGAACTAAACGAGAGGTGGCTACATACAGGAGACGGTACCGCCATCTAGTGAACACTGCAAGAACTAAACTAGAGGTGGCTACATACAGGCTACAGGGGACGCACAGCCCACGCCCTAAGGAGCTTCGCCCCTAAAAAAAGCGACACACCACTCATGGGAGGGCTCGAACCTCCAACCTTTTGCTTAACAGCTGATCGCGCTAGCCAAATGCGCCACGTAGACAGTCGTGCTCTACTCTCACCCCCGTCAGAACATTTCTCGATAGGTGTCAGCGCGAAGAAAAAAGAGACACACCGCTCTCGGGAGGGCTCGACCTCCAACCTTTTGGTTAACAGCTGAACACGCTAGCGAATTGCGCCAAGGAGATAAACGCGCTCTACTCTCACCATCGTCAGAGCATTTCTCCAAAGCTATCAGCTCAAAGAAAAAAAGCGACACACTGCTCCCGGGAGGGCTCGAACCTCCAACCTTTCAGTTAACAGTGTATTGTGCTAGCGAAATCTGCCACGGAGACAGTCGTGCTCCGCTCTCACCATGGTCAGAACATTTCTCCAAAGGTGGCAGCGCAAAAAAAAAAAGAGACTTACCGCTCTCCTGAGGGCTTGAACCTCCAAACTTTTGGTTGACAGCCGAACGCGCTAGGCAATTGCGTCTCGGAGATAGTCGTGTTCCACTCTCACCACCGCCAGAACATTTCTCCATAGCTGTCAGCGCAAAGAAAAAAGAGACACACTTCTCTCGGGAGGGCTCGAACCTCCAACCTTTTGGTTAACAGCCGATCGCGCTAGCCAATGGCGCCACGGAGACAGTCGTGTTCCACTCTCACCACCGCCAGAACATTTCTCCATAGCTGTCAGCGCAAAGAAAAAAGAGACACACTGCTCTCGGGAGGGCTCGAACCTGCAACCTTTTGGTTAACAGCTGAACGCGCCAGCCAATTGCGCCAAGGAGGTAGTCGTGCTCTACTCTCACCACCGTCAGAACATTTCTCCAAAGCTATACGCGCAAATAAAAAAAACGACACACCGTTCCTGGGAGGGCTCGAACCTCCAACTTTTCGGTTAACAGCCGATCGCGCTAGCCAATAGCGCCACGGAGACAGTCGTGCTCCACTGTCACCACGGCCAGAATATTTCTTCAAAGCTATCTGCGCGAAGAAAAAAAACAGACACACCGCTCTCGGGAGGGCTCGAACCTCCAACGTTTTGGTTAACAGCCGAACGTGTTAGCCAATTGCGCCACGGAGATATTCGTGCTCAACTCTCACAACCAACAGAACATTTCTCCAAATCTATCAGCGCAAAGAAAAAAAGCGACACACCACTCACGGGAGGGCACGAACCTCCAACTTTTTGGTTGACAGCCGAACGCGCTAGCCAAATTGATCCACGGAGATATTCGTGCTCCACTCTCACCACCGTCAGAACATTTCTACAAAGCTATCAGCGCAAAGAAAAAAAGAGACACACCGCTCTCGGGAGGGTTCGAACCTCCAACCTTTTGGTTAATAGCCGATTGCGCTAGCCGATTGCGTCACGGATATAGTCGTGCTCCACTCTCACCACCGTCAGAACATTTCTCCAAAGCTATCAGCGCAAAGAAAAAAAGCGACACACTGCTCCCGGGAGGGCTCGAACCTCCAACCTTTCAGTTAACAGTTGATCGCGCTAGCCAATTCTGCCACGGAAACAGTCGTGCTCCACTCTCACCACCGTCAGAACATTCTTCCAAAGCTTTCAGCGCAAAGAAAAAAAAGAGACACACCGCTCTCCGGAGTGCTTGAACTTCCAACCTTTTTGGTTAACAGCCAAACGCGCTAGCGAATTGTGTCACGGAGATAGTCGTGTTCCACTCTAACCACCCTCAGAACGTTCCTCCAAAGCTATCAGCGCAAAGAAAAAAGGAGACACACTGCTCTCGGGAGAGCTCGAACCTCCAAACTTTTGGTTAACAGCCGATCGCGGTAGCCAATTGTGCCACGGAGACAGTCGTGTTCCACTCTCACCACCGCCAGAACATTTTTCCAAAGCTATCAGCGCGAAGAAAAAAAAACAGACACACCGCTCTCGGGAAGGCTCGAACCTCCAACGTTTTGGTTAACAGCCGAACGTGCTAGCCAATTGCGCCACGGAGATATTCGTGCTCAACTTTCCCCACCAACAGAACATTTCTCCAAATCTATCAGCGCAAAGAAAAAAGCGACACACCGCTAATGGGGGGGCTCGAACCTCCAACTTTTTGGTTCACAGCCGAACGCGCTAGCCAATTGTGCCACGGAGATACTCGTGCTCCACTCTCACCACCGTCAGAACATTCTACAAAGCTATCAGCGAAAATAAAAAAACGACACACCGTTCCCGGGAGGGCTCGAACCTCCAACCTTTCGGTTAACAGCCGATCGCGCAAGCCAATTGCGTCACGGAGACAGTCATGCTCCACTCTCACCATGGTCAGAACATTTCTCCAAAGGTATCAGCGCAAAGAAAAAAATTACGGCATATTCACGGGGTGAATGATGATGAATGGGCGAAGCTCTGGAGGTATTCATCGGTAAACTGTGAATCTACCGTGTAATTCGCCCAGTCGATCATCATGTAAGGACGTGAGAAACGCTGTGTGTGTATATACACAAATCAACTTTTATTTGTTCTTAGACGATGGATGGCTGGCGATGTCCCTTGCCTCGCGCGCTCGCACATCGGCATTCTGTCTGCGAGCGCGCGCTGCTGCCGCCTTGCGCTCTCTCCGCTGTGCAGCCTTATCCATCCGGCGACTCCGAGCGCGCGCCAAAAGCGAACGGATTTTATTACAACGCTCCCCCTAGCGTACGTCGCCGCACTAAATCGAACGATTGCCTTCAACCAATGACACGCGCCATATGTTACATCATTCCTATTTTATAAGATCTCGCGTCTTTCATCAACTACAAGTACCGCTTCCTAGTTTATAACATCTTGCATCTTTTCATCATCAGCTACAAGTACCACCATCTAATAAACACTACAAAAACTAAACGAGAGGTGGCTACATACAGGACACGGTACCGCCATCTAGTGAACACTGCAAGAACCAGACTAGAGGTGGCTACATACAGGCTACATGGGACGCACAGCCCACGCCCTAAGGAGCTTCGCCCCTAAAAAAAGCGACACACCACTCATGGGAGGGCTCGAACCTCCAACCTTTTGCTTAACAGCTGATCGCGCTAGCCAAATGCGCCGCGTAGACAGTCGTGCTCTACTCTCACCACCGTCAGAACATTTCTCGATAGCTGTCAGCGCGAAGAAAAAAGAGACACACCGCTCTCGGGAGGGCTCGACCTCCAACCTTTTGGTTAACCGCTGAACACGCTAGCGAATTGCGCCAAGGAGATAAACGCGCTCTACTCTCACCATCGTCAGAGCATTTCTCCAAAGCTATCAGCTCAAAGAAAAAAAGCGACACACTGCTCCCGGGAGGGCTCGAACCTCCAACCTTTCAGTTAACAGTTGATTGTGCTAGCCAAGTCTGCCACGGAGACAGTCGTGCTCCGCTCTCACCATGGTCAGAACATTTCTCCAAAGGTGGCAGCGCAAAGAAAAAAAAGCGACACACCGCTCATGGCAGGGCTCGAACCTCCAACCTTTTGGTTAACAGCCGATCGTGCTAGCCAATTGCGCCACGTAGACAGTCGTGCTCTACTCTCACCACCATCAGAACATTTCTCCACAGCTGTCAGCGCAAAGAAAAAAGAGAAACACACCGCTCTCGGGAGGGCTCGAACCTCCAACCTTTTGGTTAACAGCTGAATGCGCTAGCCAATTGCGCCAAGGAGATAGTCGTGCTCCACTCTCACCACCGTCAGAACATTTCTCCAAAGCTATCAGCGCAAAGAAAAAAAAAGACACACCGCTCTCCTGAAGGCTTGAACCTCGAAACTTTTGGTTTAACAGCCGAACGCGCTAGGCAATTGCGTCACGGATATAGTCGTGTTCCACTCTCACCACCGCCAGAAAATTTCTCCATAGCTGTCAGCGCAAAGAAAAAAGAGACACACTGCTCTCGGGAGGGCTCGAACCTGCAACCTTTTGGTTAACAGCCGATCGCGCTAGCCGATTGCGCCACGGAGATAGTCGTGCTCCACTCTCACCACCGTCAGAACATTTCTCCAAAGCTATCAGCGCGAAGAAAAAAGCAACACACCACTCATGCGAGGGCTCGAACCTCTACGTTTTGGTTAACAGCTGATCGCGCTAGCCAATTGCGCCACGGAGACAGTCGTGCTCATCTCTCACCACGGTCAGAAAATTTCTCCAAAGCTATCAGCGAAAAGAAAAAAACGACACACCGTTCCCGGGAGTGCTCGAACCTCCAACCTTTCGCTTAACAGCCGATCGCGGTAGCCAATTGCGTCACGGAGACAGTCATGCTCCACTCTCACCATGGTCAGAACATTTCTCCAAAGGTATCAGCGCAAAGAAAAAAAAGCGACACACCACTCATGGGAGGGCTCAAACCTCCAACCTTTGGTTAACAGCTGATCGCGCTAGCCAAATGCGCCACGTAGACAGTCGTGCTCTACTCTCACCACCGTCAGAACATTTCTCCATAGCTGTCAGCGCGAAGAAAAAAGAGACACACCGCTCTCGAGAGGGCTCGACCTCCAAACTTTTGGTTAACAGCTGAACACGCCAGCCAATTGCGCCAAAGAGATAAACGCGCTCTACTCTCACCACCGTCAGAGCATTTCTCCAAAGCTTTCAACTCAAAGAAAAAAAGCGACACACTGCTCCCGGGAGGGCTCGAACCTCCAACCTTTCAGTTAACAGTTGATTGTGCTAGCCAAATCTGCCGCGGAAACAGTCATGCTCCACTCTCACCATGTGCAGAACATTTCTTCAAAGGTAGTAGCGCAAAGAAAAAAAGCGACACACCGCTCATGGCAGGGCTCGAACCTCCAACCTTTTGGTTAACAGCCGATCGTGCTAGGCAATCCCGCCAAGTAGACAGTCGTGCTCTACTGTCACCACCGTCAGAACATTTCTCCACAGCTGTAAGCGCAAAGAAAAAAAGAGACACACTGCTCTCGGAAGGGCTAGAACCTCCAAAGTTTCGGTTCACAGCCGAACGCGCTAGCCAATTGCGCCACAGAGATAGTCGTGTTCCACTCTCACCACCCTCAGAAGATTTCTCCAAAGCTATCAGCGCAAAGAAAAAAAGAGACACACCGCTCATGGCAGGGCTCGAACCTCCAACCTTTTGGTTAACAGCCGATCGTGCTAGGCAATCCCGCCAAGTAGACAGTCGTGCTCTACTGTCACCACCGTCAGAACATTTCTCCACAGCTGTAAGCGCAAAGAAAAAAAGAGACACACTGCTCTCGGAAGGGCTAGAACCTCCAAAGTTTCGGTTCACAGCCGAACGCGCTAGCCAATTGCGCCACAGAGATAGTCGTGTTCCACTCTCACCACCCTCAGAAGATTTCTACAAAGCTATCAGCGCAAAGGAAAAAAGAGACACACCGCTCTCGGGAGGGTTCGAACCTCCAACCTTTTGGTTAACAGCCGATTGCGCTAGCCGATTGCGCCACGGAGATAGTCGTGCTCCACTCTCACCACCGTCAGAACATTTCTCCAAAGCTATCAGCGCAAAGAAAAAAAGCGACACACCGCTCTCGGGAGGGCTCGAACCTCCAACCTTTTGGTTAGCAGCTGAACGCGCTAGCCAATTGCACCCCGGAGATAGTCGTGTTCCACTCTCACCACCGCCAGAACATTTCTCCATAGCTGTCAGCGCAAAGAAAATAGAGACACACTGCTCTCGGGAGGGCTCGAACCTGCAACCTTTTGGTTAACAGCTGAACGCGCTAGCCAAGAGCGCCACGGAGACAGTCGTGCTCCACTGTCACCACGGCCAGAACATTTTTCCAAAGCTATCAGCGCGAAGAAAAAAAGACAAACCGCTCTCGGGAGGGCTCGAACCTCCAACGTTTTGGTTAACAGCCGAACGTTCTAGCCAATTGCGCCACGGAGATATTCGTGCTCAACTCTCCCCACCAACAGAACATTTCTCCAAATCTATCAGCGCAAAGAAAAAAAGCGACACACCGCTCATGGGGGGGCTCGAACCTCCAACTTTTTGGTTCACAGCCGAACGTGCTAGCCAATTGTGCCACGGAGATATTCGTGCTCCACTCTCACCACCGTCAGAACATTCTACAAAGCTATCAGCGAAAATAAAAAAACGACACACCGTTCCCGGGAGGGCTCGAACCTCCAACCTTTCGGTTAACAGGCGATCGCGCTAGCCAATTGCGTCACGGAGACAGTCATGCTCCACTCTTACAATGGTCAGAACATTTCTCCAAAGGTATCAGCGCAAAGAAAAAAATTACGGCATATTCACGGGGTGAATGATGATGAATGGGCGAAGCTCGGGAGGTATTCATTGGTAAACTGTGAATCTACCGTGTAATTCGCCCAGTCGATCATCATGTAAGGACGTGAGAAACGCTGTGTGTTTATATACACAAATCAACTTTTATTTGTTCTTAGACGATGGATGGCTGGCGATGTCCCTTGCCTCGCGCGCTCGCACATCGGGATTCTGTCTGCGAGCGCGCGCTGCGGCCGCCTTGCGCTCTCTCCGCTGTGCAGCCTTATCCATACGGCGACTCCGAGCGCGCGCCAACAGCGAACGGATTTTATTACAACGCTCCCCCTAGCGTACGTCGCCGCACTAAATCGAACGATTGCCTTCAACCAATGACACGCGCCATATGTTACATCATTCCTATTTTATAAGATCTCGCGTCTTTCATCAACTACAAGTACCGCTTTCTAGTTTATAACATCTTGCATCTTTTCATCATCAGCTACAAGTACCACCATCTAGTAAACACTACAAGAACTAAACGAGAGGTGGCTACATACAGGACACGGTACCGCCATCTAGTGAACACTGCAAGAACCAGACTAAAGGTGGCTACATACAGGCTACAGGGGACGCACAGCCCACGCCCTAAGGAGCTTCGCCCCTAAAAAAAGCGACACACCACTCTTGGGAGGGCTCGAACCTCCAACCTTTTGCTTAACAGCTGATCGCGCTAGCCAAATGCGCCACGTAGACAGTCGTGCTCTACTCTCACCACCGTCAGAACATTTCTCGATAGCTGTCAGCGCGAAGAAAAAAGAGACACACCGCTCTCGGGAGGGCTCGACCTCCAACCTTTTGGTTAACCGCTGAAGACGCTAGCGAATTGCGCCAAGGAGATAAACGCGCTCTACTCTCACCATCGTCAGAGCATTTCTCCAAAGCTATCAGCTCAAAGAAAAAAAGCGACACACTGCTCCCGGGGGGGCTCGAACCTCCAACCTTTCAGTTAACAGTTGATTGTGCTAGCCTAGTCTGCCACGGAGACAGTCGTGCTCCGCTCTCACCATGGTAAGAACATTTCTCCAAAGGTGGCAGCGCAAAGAAAAAAAAGCGACACACCGCTCATGGCAGGGCTCGAACCTCCAACCTTTTGGTTAACAGCCGATCGTGCTAGCCAATTGCGCCACGTAGACAGTCGTGCTCTACTCTCACCACCATCAGAACATTTCTCTACAGCTGTCAGCGCAAAGAAAAAAGAGAGACACACCGCTCTCGGGAGGGCTCGAACCTCCAACCTTTTGGTTAACAGCTGAATGCGCTAGCCAATTGCGCCAAGGAGATAGTCGTGCTCCACTCTCACCACCGTCAGAACATTTCTCCAAAGCTATCAGCGCAAAGAAATAAAAAGACACACCGCTCTCCTGAAGGCTTGAACCTCCAAACTTTTGGTTTAACAGCCGAACGCGCTAGGCAATTGCGTCACGGATATAGTCGTGTTCCACTCTCACCACCGCCAGAAAATTTCTCCATAGCTGTCAGCCCAAAGAAAAAAGAGACACACTGCTCTCGGGAGGGCTCGAACCTGCAACCTTTTGGTTAACAGCCGATCGCGCTAGCCGATTGCGCCACGGAGATAGTCGTGCTCCACTCTCACCACCGTCAGAACATTTCTCCAAAGCTATCAGCGCGAAGAAAAAAGCAACACACCACTCATGCGAGGGCTCGAACCTCTACGTTTTGGTTAACAGCTGATCGCGCTAGCCAATTGCGCCACGGAGACAGTCGTGCTCATCTCTCACCACGGTCAGAACATTTCTCCAAAGCTATCAGCGAAGAGAAAAAAACGACACACCGTTCCCGGGAGTGCTCGAACCTCCAACCTTTCGCTTAACAGCCGATCGCGGTAGCCAATTGCGTCACGGAGACAGTCATGCTCCACTCTCACCATGGTCAGAACATTTCTCCAAAGGTATCAGCGCAAAGAAAAAAAAGCGACACACCACTCATGGGAGGGCTCAAACCTCCAACCTTTGGTTAACAGCTGATCGCGCTAGCCAAATGCGCCACGTAGACAGTCGTGCTCTACTCTCACCACCGTCAGAACATTTCTCCATAGCTGTCAGCGCGAAGAAAAAAGAGACACACCGCTCTCGAGAGGGTTCGACCTCCAAACTTTTGGTTAACAGCTGAACACGCCAGCCAATTGCGCCAAAGAGATAAACGCGCTCTACTCTTACCACCGTCAGAGCATTTCTCCAAAGCTTTCAACTCAAAGAAAAAAAGCGACACACTGCTCCCGGGAGGGTTCGAACCTCCAACCTTTCAGTTAACAGTTGATTGTGCTAGCCAAATCTGCCGCGGAAACAGTCATGCTCCACTCTCACCATGTGCAGAACATTTCTTCAAAGGTAGTAGCGCAAAGAAAAAAAGCGACACACCGCTCATGGCAGGGCTCGAACCTCCTACCTTTTGGTTAACAGCCGATCGTGCTAGGCAATCCCGCCAAGTAGACAGTCGTGCTCTACTGTCACCACCGTCAGAACATTTCTCCACAGCTGTAAGCGCAAAGAAAAAAAGAGACACACTGCTCTCGGAAGGGCTAGAACCTCCAAAGTTTCGGTTCACAGCCGAACGCGCTAGCCATTTGCGCCACAGAGATAGTCGTGTTCCACTCTCACCACCCTCAGAAGATTTCTCCAAAGCTATCAGCGCAAAGAAAAAAAGAGACACACCGCTCTCGGGAGGGCTCGAACCTCCAACCTTTTGGTTAACAGCCGATCGCGCTAGCCAATGGCGCCACGGAGACAGTCGTGCTCCACTCTCACCACCGTCAGAACATTTCTACAAAGCTATCAGCGCAAAGAAAAAAAAGAGACTTACCGCCCTCCTGGGGGCTTGAACCTCCAAACTTTTGGTTGACAGCCGAACGCGCTAGGCAATTGCGTCACGGAGATAGTCGTGTTCCACTCTCACCACCGCCAGAACATTTCTCCATAGCTGTCAGCGCAAAGAAAAAAGAGACACACTGCTCTCGGGAGGGCTCGAACCTCCAACCTTTTGGTTAACAGCTGATCGCGCTAGCCAATGGCGCCACGGAGACAGTCGTGCTCCACTCTCACCACCGTCAGAACATTTCTACAAAGCTATCAGCGCAAAGAAAAAAAAGAGACTTACCACTCTCCTGAGGGCTTGAACCTCCAAACTTTTGGTTGACAGCCGAACGCGCTAGGCAATTGCGTCACGGAGATAGTCGTGTTCCACTCTCACCACCGCCAGAACATTTCTCCATAGCTGTCAGCGCAAGGAAAAAAGAGACACACTGCTCTCGGGAGGGCTCGAACCTCCAACCTTTTGGTTAACAGCCGATCGCGCTAGCCAATGGCGCCACGGAGACAGTCGTGTTCCACTCTCACCACCGCCAGAACATTTCTCCATAGCTGTCAGCGCAAAGAAAAAAAGCGACATACCACTCACGGGAGGGCACGAACCTCCAACTTATTGGTTGACAGCCGAACGCGCTAGCCAATTGTGCCACGGAGATATTCGTGCTCCACTCTCACCACCGTCAGAACATTTCTACAGAGCTATCAGCGCAAAGGAAAAAAGAGACACACCGCTCTCGGGAGGGTTCGAACCTCCAACCTTTTGGTTAACAGCCGATTGCGCTAGCCGATTGCGCCACGGAGATAGTCGTGCTCCACTCTCACCACCGTCAGAACATTTCTCCAAAGCTATCAGCGCAAAGAAAAAAAGCGACACACCGCTCTCGGGAGGGCTCGAACCTCCAACCTTTTGTTTAGCAGCTGAACGCGCTAGCCAATTGCACCCCGGAGATAGTCGTGTTCCACTCTCACCACGGCCAGAACATTTTTCCAAAGCTATCAGCGCGAAGAAAAAAAGACAAACCGCTCTCGGGAGGGCTCGAACCTCCAACGTTTTGGTTAACAGCCGAACGTTCTAGCCAATTGCGCCACGGAGATATTCGTGCTCAACTCTCCCCACCAACGGAACATTTCTCCAAATCTATCAGCGCAAAGAAAAAAAGCGACACACCGCTCATGGGGGGCTCGAACCTCCAACTTTTTGGTTCGCAGCCGAACGTGCTAGCCAATTGTGCCACGGAGATATTCGTGCTCCACTCTCACCACCGTCAGAACATTCTACAAAGCTATGAGCGAAAATAAAAAAACGACACACCGTTCCCGGGAGGGCTCGAACCTCCAACCTTTCGGTTAACAGGCGATCGCGCTAGCCAATTGCGTCACGGAGACAGTCATGCTCCACTCTCACAATGGTCAGAACATTTCTCCAAAGGTATCAGCGCAAAGAAAAAAATACGGCATATTCACGGGGTGAATGATGATGAATGGGCGAAGCTCCGGAGGTATTCATCGGTAAACTGTGAATCTACCGTGTAATTCGCCCAGTCGATCATCATGTAAGGACGTGAGAAACGCTGTGTGTGTATATACACAAATCAACTTTTATTTGTTATTAGACGATGGATGGCTTTCGATGTCCCTTGCCTCGAGCGCTCGCACATCGGGATTCTGTCTGCGAGCGCGCGCTGCGGCCGCCTTGCGCTCTCTCCGCTGTGCAGCCTTATCCATCCGGCGACTCCGAGCGCGCGCCAACAGCGAACGGATTTTATTACAACGCTCCCCCTAGCGTACGTCGCCGCACTAAATCGAACGATTGCCTTCAACCAATGACACGCGCCATATGTTACATCATTCCTTTTTATAAGATCTCGCGTCTTTCATCAACTACAAGTACCGCTTTCTAGTTTATAACATCTTGCATCTTTTCATCATCAGCTACAAGTACCACCATCTAGTAAACACTACAAGAACTAAACGAGAGGTGGCTACATACAGGAGACGGTACCGCCATCTAGTGAACACTGCAAGAACTAAACTAGAGGTGGCTACATACAGGCTACAGGGGACGCACAGCCCACGCCCTAAGGAGCTTCGCCCCTAAAAAAAAGCGACACACCACTCATGGGAGGGCTCGAACCTCCAACCTTTTGCTTAACAGCTGATCGCGCTAGCCAAATGCGCCACGTAGACAGTCGTGCTCTACTCTCACCACCGTCAGAACATTTCTCGATAGCTGTCAGCGCGAAGAAAAAAGAGACACACCGCTCTCGGGAGGGCTCGACCTCCAACCTTTTGGTTAACAGCTGAACACGCTAGCGAATTGCGCCAAGGAGATAAACGCGCTCTACTCTCACCATCGTCAAAGCATTTCTCCAAAGCTATCAGCTCAAAGAAAAAAAGCGACACACTGCTCCCGGGAGGGCTCGAACCTCCAACCTTTCAGTTAACAGTTGATTGTGCTAGCCAAGTCTGCCACGGAGACAGTCGTGCTCCGCTCTCACCATGGTCAGAACATTTCTCCAAAGGTGGCAGCGCAAAGAAAATAAGCGACACACCGCTCATGGCAGGGCTCGAACCTCCAAACTTTTGGTTAACAGCCGATCGTGCTAGCCAATTGCGCCACGTAGACAGTCGTGCTCTACTCTCACCACAATCAGAACATTTCTCCACAGCTGTCAGCGCAAAGAAAAAAGAGAGACACACCGCTCTCGGGAGGGCTCGAACCTCCAACCTTTTGGTTAACAGCTGAATGCGCTAGCCAATTGCGCCAAGGAGATAGTCGTGCTCCACTCTCACCACCGTCAGAACATTTCTCCAAAGCTATCAGCGCAAAGAAAAAAAAAGACACACCGCTCTCCTGAAGGCTTGAACCTCCAAACTTTTGGTTTAACAGCCGAACGCGCTAGGCAATTGCGTCACGGATATAGTCGTGTTCCACTCTCACCACCGCCAGAAAATCTCTCAAGAGCTGTCAGCGCAAAGAAAAAAGAGACACACTGCTCTCGGGAGGGCTCGAACCTGCAACCTTTTGGTTAACAGCCGATCGCGCTAGCCGATTGCGCCACGGAGATAGTCGTGCTCCACTCTCACCACCGTCAGAACATTTCTCCAAAGCTATCAGCGCGAAGAAAAAAGCAACACACCACTCATGTGAGGGCTCGAACCTCTACGTTTTGGTTAACAGCTGATCGCGCTAGCCAATTGCGCCACGGAGACAGTCGTGCTCATCTCTCACCACCGTCAGAGCATTTCTCCAAAGGTTTCACCTCAAAGAAAAAAAGGGACACACTGCTCCCGGGAGGGCTCGAACCTCCAACCTTTCAGTTAACAGTTGATTGTGCTAGCCAAATCTACCGCGGAAACAGTCATGCTCCACTCTCACCATGTTCAGAAAATTTCTTCAAAGGTAGTAGCGCAAAGAAAAAAAGCGACACACCGCTCATGGCAGGGCTCGAACCTCCAACCTTTTGGTTAACAGCTGATCGTGCTAGCCAATCCCGCCACGTAGACAGTCGTGCTCTACTGTCACCACCGTCAGAACATTTCTCCACAGCTGTAAGCGCAAAGAAAAAAAGAGACACACCGCTCTCGGAAGGGCTAGAACCTTCAACGTTTCGGTTCACAGCCGAACGCGCTAGCCAATTGCGCCACAGAGATAGTCGTGTTCCACTCTCACTACCCTCAGAACATTTCTCCAAAGCTATCAGCGCAAAGAAAAAAGAGACACACCGCTCTCGGTAGGGCTCAAGCCTCCAACCTTTTGGTCAACAGCCGATCGCGCTAGCCAATTGCGCCACGGAGACAATCGTGCTCCACTCTAACCACCGTCAGAACATTTCTCGATAGCTGTCAGCGCAAAGAAAAAAGAGACACACTGCTCTCGGGAGGGCTCGAACCTCCAACCTTTTGGTTAACAGCTGAACGCGCTAGCCAATTGCACCAAGGAGGTAGTCGTGCTCTACTCTCACCACCGTCAGAACATTTCTCCAAAGCTATCAGCGCAAAGAAAAAAAGCGACACACTGCTCCCGGGAGGGCTCGAACTTCCAACCTTTTGGTTAACAGCCAAACGCGCTAGCCAATTGCGTCCCGGCGATAGTCGTGTTCCACTCTCACCACCCTCAGAACATTTCTCCAAAGCTATCAGCGCAAAGAAAAAAGAGACACACCGCTCTCGGTAGGGCTCGAGCCTCCAACCTTTTGGTTAACAGCCGATCGCGCTAGCTAATTGCGTCACGGAGATATTCGGGCTCCACTCTCACCACCGTCAGAACATTTCTACAAAGGTATCAGCGCGAAGAAAAAAGCAACACACCACTCATGGGTGGGCTCGAACCTCCAAACTTTTGGTTAACAGCTTATCGCGCTAGCCAATTGCGCCACGGAGACAGTCGTGCTCATCTCTCACCACGGTCAGAACATTTCTCCATAGCTATCAGCGAAAATAAAAAAACGGCACACCGTTCCCGGGTGGGCTCGATCCTCAAACCTTTCGGTTAACAGCCGATCGTGCTAGCCAATTGCGTCATGGAGACAGTCATGCTCCACTCTCATCATGGTCAGAACATTTCTCCAAAGGTATCAGCACAAAGAAAAAAAAAGCGACACACCACTCATGGCAGGGCTCGAACCTCCAAACTTTTGGTTAACAGCCGATCGTGCTAGCCAAATGCGCCACGTAGACAGTCGTGCTCTACTCTCATCACCATCAGAACATTTCTCCATAGCTGTCATGGCAAAGAAAAAAAGAGACACACCGCTCTCGGGAGGGCTCGAACCTCCAACCTTTCAGTTAACAGTTGATTGCGCTAGCCAAATCTGCCACGGAAACAGTCGTGATCCACTCTCACCCCCATCAGAACACTCCTCGAAAGCTATCAGCGCAAAGAAAAAAAAACAGACACACCGCTCTCCGGAGGGCTCGAACCTCCGACCTTTTGGTTAACAGCCGAACGCGCTATCCAATTGCGTCACGGAGATAGTCGTGTTCCTCTCTCACCACCCTCAGAACGTTTCTCCGAAGCTATCAGCGCAAAGAAAAAAAAGAGACACACCGCTCTCGGGAGGTCTTGAACCTTCAAACTTTTGGTTAACAGCCGAACGCGCTTGCCAATTGCGCCACGGAGACAGTCGTGCTCCACTCTCACCACCGTCAGAACATTTCTACAACGCTATCAGCGCAAAGAAAAAAAGAGACACACTCCTCTCGGGAGGGCTAGAACCTCCAACGTTTGGTTCACAGCCGAACGCGCTAGCCAATTGCGCCACGGAGATAGTCGTGCTCCACTCTCACCACCTTCAGAACATTTCTCCAAAGCTATCAGCGCAAAGAAAAAAGAGACACACTGCTCTAGGGAGGGCTCGAACCTCCAACCTTTTGGTTAACAGCTGAATGCGCTAGCCAATTGCGCCAAGGGGATAGTCGTGCTCTACTCTCATCACCGTCAGAACATTTCTCCGAAGCTATCAGCGCAAAGAAAAAAAGCGACACACTGCTCCCGGGAGGGCTTGAACCTCCAACCTTTCAGTTAACCGTTGATCGCGCTAGCCAATTCTTCCAAGGAAACAGTCGTGCTCCACTCTCACCACCGTCAGAACATTTCTCCAAAGCTATCAGCGCAAAGAAAAAAAAGAGACACACCGCTCTCCTGAGGGCTCGAACCTCCAAACTTTTGGTTAACAGCCGAACGCGCTAGGCAATTGCGTCACAGAGATAGTCGTGTTCCACTCTCACCACCGTCAGAACATTTCTGCATAGCTGTCAGCACAAAGAAAAAAGAGACACACTGCTCTCGGGAGGGCTCGAACCTCCAACATTTTGGTTAACAGCTGAACACGCTAGCCAATTGCGCCAAGGAGGTAGTCGTGCTCTACTTTCACCACCGTCAGAACATTTCTGCCAAGGCCCCGCCACGGTGGTCTAGTGGCTAAGGTACCCGGCTGCTGACCCGCAGGTCGCGGGTTCAAATCCCGGCTGTGGCGGCTACTTTACCGATGGAGGCGGAAATGTTGTAGGCCCGTGTACTCAGATTTGGGTGCACGTTAAAGAAACCCAGGTGGTCAAAATTTCCGGAGCCCTCCACTACGGCGTCTCTCATAATCAAATAGTGGTTTTGAGACGTTAAACCCCACAAATCAAATCAATCAACATTTCTGCAAAGCTATCAGCGCAAATAAGAAAAACGACACACCGTTCCCAGGAGGGCTCCAACCTCCAACCTTTCGGTTAACAGCCTATCGCGCCAGCCAATAGCGCCACGGAGACCGTCGTGCTCCACTGTCACCACGGTCAGAACATTTCTTCAAAGCTATCAGCGCGAAGAAAAAAAAGAGACACACCGCTCTCGGGAGGGCTCGAACCTCCAACGTTTTGGTGAACAGCCGAACGTGCTAGCTAATTGCGTCACGGAGATATTCGGGATCCACTCTCACCACCGTCAGAACATTTCTACAAAGCTATCAGCACAAAGAAAAAAAGAGACACACCACTCTCGGGAGGACTCGAACCTCCAACCTTTTGGTAAACCACCTGAACGCGCTAGCCAATTGCGCCCCGGAGATCGTCGTGCTCCACTCTCACAACGGTCAGAACATTTGTCCAAAGCTATCAGCGTAAAAAAGCGACACACCGCTCATGGGAGGGCTCGAACTTCCAACCTTTCCGTTAACAGCCGAACGTGCTAGCCAATTGCGTCACGGAGACACTCGTGCTCCACTTTCACCATGGTCAGAACGTTTTTCCAAAGGTATCAGCGCAAATAAAAAAAGGCTACACACCGCTCATGGCAGGGCTCGAACCTCCACCTTTTGGTTAACAGCCGATCGTGCTAGCCAATTGCATCACGTAGACAGTCGTGTTACACTCTAACCACCGTCAGAACATTTCTCCATAGCTGTCAGCGCAAAGAAAAAAGAGACACACTGCTCTCGGGAGGGCTCGAACCTCCAACCTTTTGGTTAACAGCCGATCGCGCTAGCCAATGGCGCCACGGAGACAGTCGTGCTCCACTCTCACCACCGTCAGAACATTTCTACAAAGCTATCAGCGCAAAGAAAAAAAAGAGACTTACCGCCCTCCTGGGGGCTTGAACCTCCAAACGTTTGGTTGACAGCCGAACGCGCTAGGCAATTGCGTCACGGAGATAGTCGTGTTCCACTCTCACCACCGCCAGAACATTTCTCCATAGCTGTCAGCGCAAAGAAAAAAGAGACACACTGCTCTCGGGAGGGCTCGAACCTCCAACCTTTTGGTTAACAGCCGATCGCGCTAGCCAATGGCGCCACGGAGACAGTCGTGTTCCACTCTCACCACCGCCAGAACATTTCTCCATAGCTGTCAGCGCAAAGAAAAAAAGCGACATACCACTCACGGGAGGGCACGAACCTCCAACTTATTGGTTGACAGCCGAACGCGCTAGCCAATTGTGCCACGGAGATATTCGTGCTCCACTCTCACCACCGTCAGAACATTTCTACAAAGCTATCAGCGCAAAGAAAAAAAGAGACACACCGCTCTCGGGAGGGTTCGAACCTCCAACCTTTTGGTTAACAGCCGATTGCGCTAGCCGATTGCGCCACGGAGATAGTCGTGCTCCACTCTCACCACCGTCAGAACATTTCTCCAAAGCTATCAGCGCAAAGAAAAAAAGCGACACACCGCTCTCGGGAGGGCTCGAACCTCCAACCTTTTGTTTAGCAGCTGAACGCGCTAGCCAATTGCACCCCGGAGATAGTCGTGTTCCACTCTCAACACCGCCAGAACATTTCTCCATAGCTGTCAGCGCAAAGAAAATAGAGACACACTGCTCTCGGGAGGGCTCGAACCTGCAACCTTTTGGTTAACAGCTGAACGCGCTAGCCAAGAGCGCCACGGAGACAGTCGTGCTCCAGTGTCACCACGGCCAGAACATTTTTCCAAAGCTATCAGCGCGAAGAAAAAAAGACAAACCGCTCTCGGGAGGGCTCGAACCTCCAACGTTTTGGTTAGCAGCCGAACGTTCTAGCCAATTGCGCCACGGAGATATTCGTGCTCAACTCTCCCCACCAACAGAACATTTCTCCAAATCTATCAGCGCAAAGAAAACAAGCGACACACCGCTCATGGGGGGGCTCGAACCTCCAACTTTTTGGTTCACAGCCGAACGTGCTAGCCAATTGTGCCACGGAGATATTCGTGCTCCACTCTCACCACCGTCAGAACATTCTACAAAGCTATCAGCGAAAATAAAAAAACGACACACCGTTCCCGGGAGGGCTCGAACCTCCAACCTTTCGGTTAACAGGCGATCGCGCTAGCCAATTGCGTCACGGAGACAGTCATGCTCCACTCTCACAATGGTCAGAACATTTCTCCAAAGGTATCAGCGCAAAGAAAAAAATTACGGCATATTCACGGGGTGAATGATGATGAATGGGCGAAGCTCCGGAGGTATTCATCGGTAAACTGTGAATCTACCGTGTAATTCGCCCAGTCGATCATCATGTAAGGACGTGAGAAACGCTGTGTGTGTATATACACAAATCAACTTTTATTTGTTATTAGACGATGGATGGCTTTCGATGTCCCTTGCCTCGCGCGCTCGCACATCGGGATTCTGTCTGCGAGCGCGCGCTGCGGCCGCCTTGCGCTCTCTCCGCTGTGCAGCCTTATCCATCCGGCGACTCCGAGCGCGCGCCAACAGCGAACGGATTTTATTACAACGCTCCCCCTAGCGTACGTCGCCGCACTAAATCGAACGATTGCCTTCAACCAATGACACGCGCCATATGTTACATCATTCCTATTTTATAAGATCTCGCGTCTTTCATCAACTACAAGTACCGCTTTCTAGTTTATAACATCTTGCATCTTTTCATCATCAGCTACAAGTACCACCATCTAGTAAACACTACAAGAACTAAACGAGAGGTGGCTACATACAGGAGACGGTACCGCCATCTAGTGAACACTGCAAGAACTAAACTAGAGGTGGCTACATACAGGCTACAGGGGACGCACAGCCCACGCCCTAAGGAGCTTCGCCCCTAAAAAAAAGCGACACACCACTCATGGGAGGGCTCGAACCTCCAACCTTTTGCTTAACAGCTGATCGCGCTAGCCAAATGCGCCACGTAGACAGTCGTGCTCTACTCTCACCACCGTCAGAAAATTTCTCGATAGCTGTCAGCGCGAAGAAAAAAGAGACACACCGCTCTCGGGAGGGCTCGACCTCCAACCTTTTGGTTAACAGCTGAACACGCTAGCGAATTGCGCCAAGGAGATAAACGCGCTCTACTCTCACCATCGTCAAAGCATTTCTCCAAAGCTATCAGCTCAAAGAAAAAAAAGCGACACACTGCTCCCGGGAGGGCTCGAACCTCCAATCTTTCAGTTAACAGTTGATTGTGCTAGCCAAGTCTGCCACGGAGACAGTCGTGCTCCGCTCTCACCATGGTCAGAACATTTCTCCAAAGGTGGCAGCGCAAAGAAATTAAGCGACACACCGCTCATGGCAGGGCTCGAACCTCCAACCTTTTGGTTAACAGCCGATCGTGCTAGCCAATTGCGCCACGTAGACAGTCGTGCTCTACTCTCACCACAATCAGAACATTTCTCCACAGCTGTCAGCGCAAAGAAAAAAGAGAGACACACCGCTCTCGGGAGGGCTCGAACCTCCAACCTTTTGGTTAACAGCTGAATGCGCTAGCCAATTGAGCCAAGGAGATAGTCGTGCTCCACTCTCACCACCGTCAGAACATTTCTCCAAAGCTATCAGCGCAAAGAAAAAAAAAGACACACCGCTCTCCTGAAGGCTTGAACCTCCAAACTTTTGGTGTAACAGCCGAACGCGCTAGGCAATTGCGTCACGGATATAGTCGTGTTCCACTCTCACCACCGCCAGAAAATCTCTCAAGAGCTGTCAGCGCAAAGAAAAAAGAGACACACTGCTCCCGGGAGGGCTCGAACCTCCAACCTTTCAGTTAACAGTTGATTGTGCTAGCCAAATCTACCGCGGAAACAGTCATGCTCCACTCTCACCATGTTCAGAACATTTCTTCAAAGGTAGTAGCGCAAAGAAAAAAAGCGACACACCGCTCATGGCAGGGCTCGAACCTCCAACCTTTTGGTTAACAGCTGATCGTGCTAGCCAATCCCGCCACGTAGACAGTCGTGCTCTACTGTCACCACCGTCAGAACATTTCTCCACAGCTGTAAGCGCAAAGAAAAAAAGAGACACACCGCTCTCGGAAGGGCTAGAACCTCCAAAGTTTCGGTTCACAGCCGAACGCGCTAGCCAATTGCGCCACAGAGATAGTCGTGTTCCACTCTCACCACCCTCAGAACATTTCTCCAAAGCTATCAGTGCAAAGAAAAAAGAGACACACCGCTCTCGGTAGGGCTCAAGCCTCCAACCTTTTGGTTAACAGCCGATCGCGCTAGCCAATTGCGCCACGGAGACAGTCGTGCTCCACTCTAACCACCGTCAGAACATTTCTCGATAGCTGTCAGCGCAAAGAAAAAAGAGACACACTGCTCTCGGGAGGGCTCGAACCTCCAACCTTTTGGTTAACAGCTGAACGCGCTAGCCAATTGCACCAAGGAGGTAGTCGTGCTCTACTCTCACCACCGTCAGAACATTTCTCCAAAGCTATCAGCGCAAAGAAAAAAAGCGACACACTGCTCCCGGGAGGGCTCGAACTTCCAACCTTTTGGTTAACAGCCAAACGCGCTAGCCAATTGCGTCACGGCGATAGTCGTGTTCCACTCTCACCACCCTCAGAACATTTCTCCAAAGCTATCAGCGCAAAGAAAAAAGAGACACACCGCTCTCGGTAGGGCTCGAGCCTCAAACCTTTCGGTTAACAGCCGATCGTGCTAGCCAATTGCGTCATGGAGACAGTCATGCTCCACTCTCATCATGGTCAGAACATTTCTCCAAAGGTATCAGCACAAAGAAAAAAAAGCGACACACCACTCATGGCAGGGCTCGAACCTCCAAACTTTTGGTTAACAGCCGATCGTGCTAGCCAAATGCGCCACGTAGACAGTCGTGCTCTACTCTCATCACCATCAGAACATTTCTCCATAGCTGTCATCGCAAAGAAAAAAAGAGACACACCGCTCTCGGGAGGGCTCGAACCTCCAACCTTTCAGTTAACAGTTGATTGCGCTAGCCAAATCGGCCACGGAAACAGTCGTGATCCACTCTCACCCCCATCAGAACACTCCTCGAAAGCTATCAGCGCAAAGAAAAAAAACAGACACACCGCTCTCCGGAGGGCTCGAACCTCCGACCTTTTGGTTAACAGCCGAACGCGCTATCCAATTGCGTCACGGAGATAGTCGTGTTCCTCTCTCACCACCCTCAGAACGTTTCTCCGAAGCTATCAGCGCAAAGAAAAAAAAGAGACACACCGCTCTCGGGAGGTCTTGAACCTTCAAACTTTTGGTTAACAGCCGAACGCGCTTGCCAATTGTGCCACGGAGACAGTCGTGCTCCACTCTCACCACCGTCAGAACATTTCTACAACGCTATCAGCGCAAAGAAAAAAAGAGACACACTCCTCTCGGGAGGGCTAGAACCTCCAACGTTTGGTTCACAGCCGAACGCGCTAGCCAATTGCGCCACGGAGATAGTCGTGCTCCACTCTCACCACCTTCAGAACATTTCTCCAAAGCTATCAGCGCAAAGAAAAAAGAGACACACTGCTCTAGGGAGGGCTCGAACCTCCAACCTTTTGGTTAACAGCTGAATGCGCTAGCCAATTGCGCCAAGGGGATAGTCGTGCTCTACTCTCGTCACCGTCAGAACATTTCTCCAAAGCTATCAGCGCAAAGAAAAAAAGCGACACACTGCTCCCGGGAGGGCTTGAACCTCCAACCTTTCAGTTAACCGTTGATCGCGCTAGCCAATTCTTCCAAGGAAACAGTCGTGCTCCACTCTAACCACCGTCAGAACATTTCTCCAAAGCTATCAGCGCAAAGAAAAAAAAGAGACACACCGCTCTCCTGAGGGCTCGAACCTCCAAACTTTTGGTTAACAGCCGAACGCGCTAGGCAATTGCGTCACAGAGATAGTCGTGTTCCACTCTCACCACCGTCAGAACATTTCTGCATAGCTGTCAGCACAAAGAAAAAAGAGACACACTGCTCTCGGGAGGGCTCGAACCTCTAACATTTTGGTTAACAGCTGAACACGCTAGCCAATTGCGCCAAGGAGGTAGTCGTGCTCTACTTTCACCACCGTCAGAACATTTCTGCCAAGGCCCCGCCACGGTGGTCTAGTGGCTAAGGTACCCGGCTGCTGACCCGCAGGTCGCGGGTTCAAATCCCGGCTGTGGCGGCTACTTTTCCGATGGAGGCGGAAATGTTGTAGGCCCGTGTACTCAGATTTGGGTGCACGTTAAAGAAACCCAGGTGGTCAAAATTTCCGGAGCCCTCCACTACGGCGTCTCTCATAATCAAATAGTGGTTTTGAGACGTTAAACCCCACAAATCAAATCAATCAACATTTCTGCAAAGCTATCAGCGCAAATAAGAAAAACGACACACCGTTCCCAGGAGGGCTCCAACCTCCAACCTTTCGGTTAACAGCCTATCGCGCCAGCCAATAGCGCCACGGAGACCGTCGTGCTCCACTGTCACCACGGTCAGAACATTTCTTCAAAGCTATCAGCGCGAAGAAAAAAAAGAGACACACCGCTCTCGGGAGGGCTCGAACCTCCAACGTTTTGGTGAACAGCCGAACGTGCTAGCTAATTGCGTCACGGAGATATTCGGGATCCACTCTCACCACCGTCAGAACATTTCTACAAAGCTATCAGCACAAAGAAAAAAAGAGACACACCACTCTCGGGAGGACTCGAACCTCCAACCTTTTGGTAAACCAGCTGAACGCGCTAGCCAATTGCGCCCCGGAGATCGTCGTGCTCCACTCTCACAACGGTCAGAACATTTCTCCAAAGCTATCAGCGTAAAAAAGCGACACACCGCTCATGGGAGGGCTCGAACTTCCAACCTTTCCGTTAACAGCCGAACGTGCTAGCCAATTGCGTCACGGAGACACTCGTGCTCCACTTTCACCATGGTCAGAACGTTTCTCCAAAGGTATCAGCGCAAATAAAAAAAGGCGACACACCGCTCATGGCAGGGCTCGAACCTCCATTTTTGGTTAACAGCCGATCGTGCTAGCCAATTGCATCACGTAGACAGTCGTGTTCCACTCCTACCACCGTCAGAACATTTCTCCATAGCTGTCAGCGCAAAGAAAAAAGAGACACACTGCTCTCGGGAGGGCTCGAACCTCCAACCTTTTGGTTAACAGCTGAACGCGCTAGCCAATTGCACCAAGGAGGTAGTCGTGCTCTACTCTCACCACCGTCAGAACATTTCTCCAAAGCTATCAGCGCAAAGAAAAAAAGCGACACACTGCTCCCGGGAGGGCTCGAACTTCCAACCTTTTGGTTAACAGCCAAACGCGCTAGCCAATTGCGTCACGGAGATAGTCGTGTTCCACTCTCACCACCCTCAGAACATTTCTCCAAAGCTATCAGCGCAAAGAAAAAAGAGACACACCGCTCTCGGTAGGGCCCGAGCCTCCAACCTTTTGGTTAACAGCCGATCGCGCTATCCAATTGCGCCACGGACCCAGTCGTGCTCCACTGTCACCACGGTCAGACCATTTCTTCAAAGCTATCAGCGCGAAGAAAAAAAAGAGACACACCACTCTCGGGAGGGCTCGAACCTCCAACGTTTTGGTTAACAGCCGAACGTGCTAGCTAATTGCGTCACGGAGATATTCGGGCTCCACTCTCACCACCGTCAGAACATTTCTACAAAGCTATCAGCGCGAAGAAAAAAGCAACACACCACTCATGGGAGGGCTCGAACCTCCAAACTTTTGGTTAACAGCTGATCGCGCTAGCCAATTGCGCCACGGAGACAGTCGTGCTCATCTCTCACCACGGTCAGAACATTTCTCCATAGCTATCAGCGAAAATAAAAAAAACGACACACCGTTCCCGGGAGGGCTCGATCCTCCAACCTTTCGGTTAACAGCCGATCGTGCTAGCCAATTGCGTCATGGAGACAGTCATGCTCCACTCTCATCATGGTCAGAACATTTCTCCAAAGGTATCAGCACAAAGAAAAAAAAGCGACACACCACTCATGGCAGGGCTCGAACCTCCAAACTTTTGGTTAACAGCCGATCGTGCTAGCCAAATGCGCCACGTAGACAGTCGTGCTCTACTCTCATCACCATCAGAACATTTCTCCATAGCTGTCATCGCAAAGAAAAAAGAGACACACCGCTCTCGGGAGGGCTCGAACCTCCAACCTTTCAGTTAACAGTTGATTGCGCTAGCCAAATCTGCCACGGAAACAGTCGTGATCCACTCTCACCCCCATCAGAACACTCCTCGAAAGCTATCAGCGCAAAGAAAAAAAAACAGACACACCGCTCTCCGGAGGGCTCGAACCTCCGACCTTTTGGTTAACAGCCGAACGCGCTATCCAATTGCGTCACGGAGATAGTCGTGTTCCTCTCTCACCACCCTCAGAACGTTTCTCCAAAGCTATCAGCGCAAAGAAAAAAAGAGACACACAGCTCTCGGGAGGTCTTGAACCTTCAAACTCTTGGTTAACAGCCGAACGCGCTTGCCAATTGCGCCACGGAGACAGTCGTGCTCCACTCTCACCACCGTCAGAACATTTCTACAACGCTATCAGCGCAAAGAAAAAAAGAGACACACTGCTCTCGGGAGGGCTAGAACCTCCAACGTTTGGTTCACAGCCGAACGCGCTAGCCAATTGCGCCACGGAGATATTCGTGCTCCACTCTCACCACCTTCAGAACATTTCTCCAAAGCTATCAGCGCAAAAAAAAGAGACACACTGCTCTCGGGAGGGCTCGAACCTCCAACCTTTTGATTAACAGCTGAATGCGCTAGCCAACTGCGCCAAGAGGATAGTCGTGCTCTACTCTCATCACCGTCAGAACATTTCTCCAAAGCTATCAGCGCAAAGAAAAAAAGCGACACACTGCTCCCGGGAGGGCTTGAACCTCCAACCTTTCAGTTAACCGTTGATCGCGCTAGCCAATTCTTCCAAGGAAACAGTCGTGCTCCACTCTCACCACCGTCAGAACATTTCTCCAAAGCTATCAGCGCAAAGAAAAAAAAGAGACACACCGCTCTCCTGAGGGCTCGAACCTCCAAACTTTTGGTTAACAGCCGAACGCGCTAGGCAATTGCGCCACAGAGATAGTCGTGTTCCACTCTCACCACCGTCAGAACATTTCTCCATAGCTGTCAGCACAAAGAAAAAAGAGACACACTGCTCTCGGGAGGGCTCGAACCTCCAATATTTTGGTTAACAGCTGAACACGCTAGCCAATTGCGCCAAGGAGGTAGTCGTGCTCTACTTTCACCACCGTCAGAACATTTCTGCAAAGGCCCCGCCACGGTGGTCTAGTGGCTAAGGTACCCGGCTGCTGACCCGCAGGTCGCGGGTTCAAATCCCGGCTGTAGCGGCTGCTTTTCCGATGGAGGCGGAAATGTTGTAGGCCCGTGTACTCAGATTTGGGTGCACGTTAAAGAACCCCAGGTGGTCAAAATTTCCGGAGCCCTCCACTACGGCGTCTCTCATAATCAAATAGTGGTTTTGAGACGTTAAACCCCACAAATCAAATCAATCAACATTTCTGCAAAGCTATCAGCGCAAATAAGAAAAACGACACACCACTCATGGGAGGCCTCGAACCTCCAACCTTTTGCTTAACAGCTGATCGCGCTAGCCAAATGCGCCACGTAGACAGTCGTGCTCTACTCTCACCACCGTCAGAACATTTCTCGATAGCTGTCAGCGCGAAGAAAAAAGAGACACACCGCTCTCGGGAGGGCTCGACCTCCAACCTTTTGGTTAACAGCTGAACACGCTAGCGAATTGCGCCAAGAAGATAAACGCGCTCTACTCTCACCATCGTCAGAGCATTTCTCCAAAGCTATCAGCTCAAAGAAAAAAAGCGACACACTGCTCCCGGGAGGGCTCGAACCTCCAACCTTTCAGTTAACAGTTTATTGTGCTAGCCAAGTCTGCCACGGAGACAGTCGTGCTCCGCTCTCACCATGGTCAGAACATTTCTCCAAAGGTGGCAGCGCAAAGAAAAAAAAGCGACACACCGCTCATGGCAGGGCTCGAACCTCCAACCTTTTGGTTAACAGCCGATCGTGCTAGCCAATTGCGCCACGTAGACAGTCGTGCTCTACTCTCACCACCATCAGAACATTTCTCCACAGCTGTCAGCGCAAAGAAAAAAGAGAGACACACCGCTCTCGGGAGGGCTCAAACCTCCAACCTTTTGGTTAACAGCTGAATGCGCTAGCCAATTGCGCCAAGGAGATAGTCGTGCTCCACTCTCACCACCATCAGAACATTTCTCCAAAGCTATCAGCGCAAAGAAAAAAAAAGACACACCGCTCTCCTGAAGGCTTGAACCTCCAAACTTTTGGTTTAACAGCCGAACGCGCTAGGCAATTGCGTCACGGATATAGTCGTGTTCCACTCTCACCACCGCCAGAAAATTTCTCCATAGCTGTCAGCGCAAAGAAAAAAGAGACACACTGCTCTCGGGAGGGCTCGAACCTGCAACCTTTTGGTTAACAGCCGATCGCGCTAGCCGATTGCGCCACGGAGATAGTCGTGCTCCACTCTCACCACCGTCAGAACATTTCTCCAAAGCTATCAGCGCGAAGAAAAAAGCAACACACCACTCATGCGAGGGCTCGAACCTCTACGTTTTGGTTAACAGCTGATCGCGCTAGCCAATTGCGCCACGGAGACAGTCGTGCTCATCTCTCACCACGGTCAGAACATTTCTCCAAAGCTATCAGCGAAAAGAAAAAAACGACACACCGTTCCCGGGAGTGCTCGAACCTCAAACCTTTCGCTTAACAGCCGATTGCGCTAGCCAATTGCGTCACGGAGACAGTCATGCTCCACTCTCACCATGGTCAGAACATTTCTCCAAAGGTATCAGTGCAAAGAAAAAAAAGCGACACACCACTCATGGGAGGGCTCAAACCTCCAACCTTTGGTTAACAGCTGATCGCGCTAGCCAAATGCGCCACGTAGACAGTCGTGCTCTACTCTCACCACGGTCAGAACATTTCTCCAAAGCTATCAGCGAAAATAAAAAAACGACACACCGTTCCCGGGAGGGCTCGAACCTCCAACCTTTCGGTTAACAGCCGATCGCGCTAGCCAATTGCGTCACGGAGACAGTCACGCTCCACTCTCACCATGGTCAGAACATTTCTCCATAGGTATCAGCGCAAAGAAAAAAAAGCGACACACCACGCATGGGAGGGTTCAAACCTCCAACCTTTGGTTAACAGCTGATCGCGCTAGCCAAATGCGCCACGTAGACAGTCGTGCTCTACTCTCAACACCGTCAGGACATTTCTCCATAGCTGTCAGCGCGAAGAAAAAAGAGACACGCCGCTCTCGAGAGGGCTCGCCCTCCAAACTTTTGGTTAAAGCTGAACACGCCAGCCAATTGCGCCAAAGAGATAAACGCGCTCTACTCTCACCACCGTCAGAGCATTTCTCCAAAGCTTTCACCTCAAAGAAAAAAAGCGACACACTGCTCCCGGGAGGGCTCGAACCTCCAACCTTTCAGTTAACAGTTGATTGTGCTAGCCAAATCTGCCGCGGAAACAGTCATGCTCCACTCTCACCATGTGCAGAACATTTCTTCAAAGGTAGTAGCGCAAAGAAAAAAAGCGACACACCGCTCATGGCAGGGCTCGAACCTCCAACCTTTTGGTTAACAGCCGATCGTGCTAGCCAATCCCGCCACGTAGACAGTCGTGCTCTACTGTCACCACCGTCAGAACATTTCTCCACAGCTGTAAGCGCAAAGAAAAAAAGAGACACACCGCTCTCGGAAGGGCTAGAACCTCCAACGTTTCGGTTCACAGCCGAACGCGCTAGCCAATTGCGCCACAGAGATAGTCGTGTTCCACTCTCACCACCCTCAGAAGGTTTCTCCAAAGCTATCAGCGCAAAGAAAAAAAGAGACACACCGCTCTCGGGAGGGCTCGAACCTCCAACCTTTTGGTTAACAGCCGATCGCGCTAGCCAATGGCGCCACGGAGACAGTCGTGCTCCACTCTCACCACCGTAAGAACATTTCTACAAAGCTATCAGCGCAAAGAAAAAAAAGAGACTTACCGCTCTCCTGAGGGCTTGAACCTCCAATCTTTTGGTTGACAGCCGAACGCGCTAGGCAATTGCGTCACGGAGATAGCCGTGTTCCACTCTCACCACCGCCAGAACATTTCTCCATAGCTTTCAGCGCAAAGAAAAAAGAGACACACTGCTCTCGGGAGGGCTCGAACCTCCAACCTTTTGGTTAACAGCTGATCGCGCTAGCCAATGGCGCCACGGAGACAGTCGTGCTCCACTCTCACCACCGTCAGAACATTTCTACAAAGCTATCAGCGCAAAGAAAAAAAAGAGACTTACCGCTCTCCTGAGGGCTTGAACCTCCAAACTTTTGGTTGACAGCCGAACGCGCTAGGCAATTGCGTCACGGAGACAGTCGTGTTCCACTCTCACCACCGCCAGAACATTTCTCCATAGCTGTCAGCGCAAAGAAAAAAAGCGACACACCACCCACGGGAGGGCACGAACCTCCAACTTTTTGGTTGACAGCCGAACGCGCTAGCCAATTGTGCCACGGAGATATTCGTGCTCCGCTCTCACCACCGTCAGAACATTTCTACAAAGCTATCAGCGCAAAGAAAAAAAGCGACACACCGCTCATGGGGGGGCTCGAACCTCCAACTTTTTGGTTCACAGCCGAACGCGCTAGCCAATTGTGCCACGGAGATATTCGTGCTCCACTCTCACCACCGTCAGAACATTCTACAAAGCTATCAGCGAAAATAAAAAACGACACACCGTTCCCGGGAGGGCTCGAGCCTCCAACCTTTCGGTTAACAGGCGATCGCGCTAGCCAATTGCGTCACGGAGACAGTCCTGCTCCACTCTCACAATGGTCAGAACATTTCTCCAAAGGTATCAGCGCAAAGAAAAAAAATTACGGCATATTCACGGGGTGAATGATGATGAATGGGCGAAGCTCCGGAGGTATTCATCGGTAAACTGTGAATCTACCGTGTAATTCGCCCAGTCGATCATCATGTAAGGACGTGAGAAACGCTGTGTGTGTATATACAAAAATCAACTTTTATTTGTTCTTAGACGATGGATGGCTTGCGATGTCCCTTGCCTCGCGCGCTCGCACATCGGGATTCTGTCTGCGAGCGCGCGCTGCTGCCGCCTTGCGCTCTCTCCGCTGTGCAGCCTTATCCATCCGGCGACTCCGAGCGCGCGCCAACAGCGAACGGATTTTATTACAACGCTCCCCCTAGCGTACGTCGCCGCACTAAATCGAACGATTGCCTTCAACCAATGACACGCGCCATATGTTACATCATTCCTATTTTATAAGATCTCGCGTCTTTCATCAACTACAAGTACCGCTTTCTAGTTTATAACATCTTGCATCTCTTCATCATCAGCTACAAGTACCACCATCTAGTAAACACTACAAGAACTAAACGAGAGGTGGCTACATACAGGAGACGGTACCGCCATTTAGTGAACACTGCAAGAACTAAACTAGAGGTGGCTACATACAGGCTACAGGGGACGCACAGCCCACGCCCTAAGGAGCTTCGCCCCTAAAAAAAAGCGACACACCACTCATGAGAGGGCTCGAACCTCCAACCTTTTGCTTAACAGCTGATCGCGCTAGCCAAATGCGCCACGTAGACAGTCGTGCTCTACTCTCACCACCGTCAGAACATTTTTCGATAGCTGTCAGCGCGAAGAAAAAAGAGACACACCGCTCTCGGGAGGGCTCGACCTCCAACCTTTTGGTTAACAGCTGAACACGCTAGCGAATTGCGCCAAGGAGATAAACGCGCTCTACTCTCACCATCGTCAAAGCATTTCTCCAAAGCTATCAGCTCAAAGAAAAAAAGCGACACACTGCTCCCGGGAGGGCTCGAACCTCCAACCTTTCAGTTAACAGTTGATTGTGCTAGCCAAGTCTGCCACGGAGACAGTCGTGCTCCGCTCTCACCATGGTCAGAACATTTCTCCAAAGGTGGCAGCGCAAAGAAAAAAAAGCGACACACCGCTCATGGCAGGGCTCGAACCTCCAACCTTTTGGTTAACAGCCGATCGTGCTAGCCAATTGCGCCACGTAGACAGTCGTGCTCTACTCTCACCACCATCAGAACATTTCTCCACAGCTGTCAGCGCAAAGAAAAAAGAGAGACACACCGCTCTCGGGAGGGCTCGAACCTCCAACCTTTTGGTTAACAGCTGAATGCGCTAGCCAATTGTGCCAAGGAGATAGTCGTGCTCCACTCTCACCACCGTCAGAACATTTCTCCAAAGCTATCAGCGCAAAGAAAAAAAAAGACACACCGCTCTCCTGAAGGCTTGAACCTCCAAACTTTTGGTTTAACAGCCGAACGCGCTAGGCAATTGCGTCACGGATATAGTCGTGTTCCACTCTCACCACCGCCAGAAAATCTCTCAAGAGCTGTCAGCGCAAAGAAAAAAGAGACACACTGCTCTCGGGAGGGCTCGAACCTGCAACCTTTTGGTTAACAGCCGATCGCGCTAGCCGATTGCGCCACGGAGATAGTCGTGCTCCACTCTCACCACCGTCAGAACATTTCTCCAAAGCTATCAGCGCGAAGAAAAAAGCAACACACCACTCATGCGAGGGCTCGAACCTCTACGTTTTGGTTAACAGCTGATCGCGCTAGCCAATTGCGCCACGGAGACAGTCGTGCTCATCTCTCACCACCGTCAGAGCATTTCTCCAAAGCTTTCACCTCAAAGAAAAAAAGCGACACACTGCTCCCGGGAGGGCTCGAACCTCCAACCTTTCAGTTAACAGTTGATTGTGCTAGCCAAATCTACCGCGGAAACAGTCATGCTCCACTCTCACCATGTTCAGAACATTTCTTCAAAGGTAGTAGCGCAAAGAAAAAAAGCGACACACCGCTCATGGCAGGGCTCGAACCTCCAACCTTTTGGTTACCAGCCGATCGTGCTAGCCAATCCCGCCACGTAGACAGTCGTGCTCTACTGTCACCACCGTCAGAACATTTCTCCACAGCTGTAAGCACAAAGAAAAAAAGAGACACACCGCTCTCGGAAGGGCTAGAACCTCCAACGTTTCGGTTCACAGCCAAACGCGCTAGCCAATTGCGCCACAGAGATAGTCGTGTTCCACTCTCACCACCCTCAGAACATTTCTCCAAAGCTATCAGCGCAAAGAAAAAAGAGACACACCGCTCTCGGTAGGGCTCGAGCCTCCAACCTTTTGGTTAACAGCCGATCGCGCTAGCCAATTGCGCCACGGAGACAGTCGTGCTCCACTCTAACCACCGTCAGAACATTTCTCCATAGCTGTCAGCGCAAAGAAAAAAGAGACACACTGCTCTCGGGAGGGCTCGAAGCTCCAACCTTTTGGTTAACAGCTGAACGCGCTAGCCAATTGCACCAAGGAGGTAGTCGTGCTCTACTCTCACCACCGTCAGAACATTTCTCCAAAGCTATCAGCGCAAAGAAAAAAAGCGACACACTGCTCCCGGGAGGGCTCGAACTTCCAACCTTTTGGTTAACAGCCAAACGCGCTAGCCAATTGCGTCACGGAGATAGTCGTGTTCCACTCTCACCACCCTCAGAACATTTCTCCAAAGCTATCAGCGCAAAGAAAAAAGAGACACACCGCTCTCGGTAGGGCTCGAGCCTCCAACCTTTTGGTTAACAGCCGATCGCGCTAGCTAATTGCGTCACGGAGATATTCGGGCTCCACTCTCAACACCGTCAGAACATTTCTACAAAGCTATCAGCGCGAAGAAAAAAGCAACACACCACTCCCGGGAGGGCTCGAACTTCCAACCTTTTGGTTAACAGCCAAACGCGCTAGCCAATTGCGTCACGGAGATAGTCGTGTTCCACTCTCACCACGGTCAGAACATTTCTCCATAGCTATCAGCGAAAATAAAAAAAACGGCACACCGTTCCCGGGTGGGCTCGATCCTCAAACCTTTCGGTTAACAGCCGATCGTGCTAGCCAATTGCGTCATGGAGACAGTCATGCTCCACTCTCATCATGGTCAGAACATTTCTCCAAAGGTATCAGCACAAAGAAAAAAAAAGCGACACACCACTCATGGCAGGGCTCGAACCTCCAAACTTTTGGTTAACAGTCGATCGTGCTAGCCAAATGCGCCACGTAGACAGTCGTGCTCTACTCTCATCACCATCAGAACATTTCTCCATAGCTGTCATCGCAAAGAAAAAAGAGACACACCGCTCTCGGGAGGGCTCGAACCTCCAACCTTTCAGTTAACAGTTGATTGCGCTAGCCAAATCTGCCACGGAAACAGTCGTGATCCACTCTCACCCCCATCAGAACACTCCTCGAAAGCTATCAGCGCAAAGAAAAAAAAAGAGACACACTGCTCTCGGGAGGGCTCGAACCTCCAACCTTTTGGTTAACAGCTGAATGCGCTAGCCAATTGCGCCAAGGGGATAGTCGTGCTCTACTCTCATCACCGTCAGAACATTTCTCCAAAGCTATCAGCGCAAATAAGAAAAACGACACACCGTTCCCGGGAGGGCTCCAACCTCCAACCTTTCGGTTAACAGCCTATCGCGCCAGCCAATAGCGCCACGGAGACCGTCGTGCTCCGCTGTCACCACGGTCAAAACATTTCTTCAAAGCTATCAGCGCGAAGAAAAAAAAGCGACACACCACTCATGGGAGGGTTCAAACCTCCAACCTTTGGTTAACAGCTGATCGCGCTAGCCGAATGCGCCACGTAGACAGTCGTGCTCTACTCTCACCACCGTCAGAACATTTCTCCATAGCTGTCAGCGCGAAGAAAAAAGAGACACACCGCTCTCGAGAGGGCTCGACCTCCAAACTTTTGGTTAACAGCTGAACACGCCAGCCAATTGCGCCAAAGAGATAAACGCGCTCTACTCTCACCACCGTCAGAGCATTTCTCCAAAGCTTTCACCTCAAAGAAAAAAAAGCGACACACTGCTCCCGGGAGGGCTCGAACCTCCAACCTTTCAGTTAACAGTTTATTGTGCTAGCCAAATCTGCCGCGGAAACAGTCATGCTCCACTCTCACAATGTGCAGAACATTTCTTCAAAGGTAGTAGCGCAAAGAAAAAAAGCGACACACCGCTCATGGCAGGGCTCGAACCTCCAACCTTTTTGTTAACAGCCGATCGTGCTAGCCAATCCCGCCACGTAGACAGTCGTGCTCTACTGTCACCACCGTCAGAACATTTCTCCACAGCTGTAAGCGCAAAGAAAAAAAGAGACACACCGCTCTCGGAAGGGCTAGAACCTCCAACGTTTTGGTTAACAGCCGATCGCGCTAGCCAATGGCGCCACGGAGACAGTCGTGCTCTACTCTCACCACCGTCAGAACATTTCTACAAAGCTATCAGCGCAAAGAAAAAAAAGAGACTTACCGTTCTCCTGAGGGCTTGAACCTCCAAACTTTTGGTTGACAGCCGAACGCGCTAGGCAATTGCGTCACGGAGATAGTCGTGTTCCACTCTCACCACCGCCAGAACATTTCTTCATAGCTGTCAGCGCAAAGAAAAAAGAGACACACTGCTCTCGGGAGGGCTCGAACCTCCAACCTTTTGGTTAACAGCTGATCGCGCTAGCCAATGGCGCCACGGAGACAGTCGTGCTCCACTCTCACCACCGTCAGAACATTTCTACAAAGCTATCAGCGCAAAGAAAAAAAAGAGACTTACCGCTCTCCTGAGGGCTTGAACCTCCAAACTTTTGGTTGACAGCCGAACGCGCTAGGCAATTGCGTCACGGAGATAGTCGTGTTCCACTCTCACCACCGCCAGAACATTTCTCCATAGCTGTCAGCGCAAAGAAAAAAGAGACACACTGCTCTCGGGAGGGCTCGAACCTCCAACCTTTTGGTTAACAGCCGATCGCGCTAGCCAATGGCGCCACGGAGACAGTCGTGTTCCACTCTCACCACCGCCAGAACATTTCTCCATAGCTGTCAGCGCAAAGAAAAAAAGCGACACACCACTCACGGGAGGGCACGAACCTCCAACTTTTTGGTTGACAGCCGAACGCGCTAGCCAATTGTGCCACGGAGATATTCGTGCTCCACTCTCACCACCGTCAGAACATTTCTACAAAGCTATCAGCGCAAAGAAAAAAAGAGACACACCGCTCTCGGGAGGGTTCGAACCTCCAACCTTTTGGTTAACAGCCGATTGCGCTAGCCGATTGCGCCACGGAGATAGTCGTGCTCCACTCTCACCACCGTCAGAACATTTCTCCAAAGCTATCAGCGCAAAGAAAAAAAGCGACACACTGCTCCCGGGAGGGCTCGAACTTCCAACGTTTTGGTTCACAGCCGATCGCGCTAGCCAATGGCGCCACGGAGACAGTCGTGTTCCACTCTCACCACCGCCAGAACATTTCTCTATAGCTGTCAGCGCAAAGAAAATAGAGACACACTGCTCTCGGGAGGGCTCGAACCTGCAACCTTTTGGTTAACAGCTGAACGCGCTAGCCAAGAGCGCCACGGAGATAGTCGTGCTCCACTGTCACCACGGCCAGAACATTTTTCCAAAGCTATCAGCGCGAAGAAAAAAAAACAGACACACCGCTCTCGGGAGGGCTCGAACCTCCAACGTTTTGGTTAACAGCCGAACGTTCTAGCCAATTGCGCCACGGAGATATTCGTGCTCAACTCTCCCCACCAACAGAACATTTCTTCAAATCTATCAGCGCAAAGAAAAAAAGCGACACACCGCTCATGGGGGGGCTCGAACCTCCAACTTTTTGGTTCACAGCCGAACGCGCTAGCCAATTGTGCCACGGAGATATTCGTGCTCTACTCTCACCACCGTCAGAACATTCTACAAAGCTATCAGCGAAAATAAAAAAAAACGACACACCGTTCCCGGGAGGGCTCGAACCTCCAACCTTTCGGTTAACAGGCGATCGCGCTAGCCAATTGCGTCACGGAGACAGTCATGCTCCACTCTCACAATGGTCAGAACATTTCTCCAAAGGTATCAGCGCAAAGAAAAAAAATTACAGCATATTCACGGGGTGAATGATGATGAATGGGCGAAGCTCCGGAGGTATTCATCGGTAAACTGTGAATCTACCGTGTAATTTGCCCAGTCGATCATCATGTAAGGACGTGAGAAACGCTGTGTGTGTATATACACAAATCAACTTTTATTTGTTCTTAGACGATGGATGGCTTGCGATGTCCCTTGCCTCGCGCGCTCGCACATCGGGATTCTGTCTGCGAGCGCGCGCTGCGGCCGCCTTGCGCTCTCTCCGCTGTGCAGCCTTATCCATCCGGCGACTCCGAGCGCGCGCCAACAGCGAACGGATTTTATTACAACGCTCCCCCTAGCGTACGTCGCCGCACTAAATCGAACGATTGCCTTTAACCAATGACACGCGCCATATATTACATCATTCCTATTTTATAAGATCTCGCGTCTTTCATCAACTACAAGTACCGCTTTCTAGTTTATAACATATTGCATCTTTTCATCATCAGCTACAAGTACCACCATCTAGTAAACACTACAAGAACTAAACGAGAGGTGGCTACATACAGGAGACGGTACCGCCATCTAGTGAACACTGCAAGAACTAAACTAGAGGTGGCTACATACAGGCTACAGGGGACGCACAGCCCACGCCCTAAGGAGCTTCGCCCCTAAAAAAAAGCGACACACCACTCATGGGAGGGCTCGAACCTCCAACCTTTTGCTTAACAGCTGATCGCGCTAGCCAAATGCGGCACGTAGACAGTCGTGCTCTACTCTCACCACCGTCAGAACATTTCTCGATAGCTGTCAGCGCGAAGAAAAAAGAGACACACCGCTCTCGGGAGGGCTCGACCTCCAACCTTTTGGTTAACAGCTGAACACGCTAGCGAATTGCGCCAAGGAGATAAACGCGCTCTACTCTCACCATCGTCAAAGCATTTCTCCAAAGCTATCAGCTCAAAGAAAAAAAGCGACACACTGCTCCCGGGAGGGCTCGAACCTCCAACCTTTCAGTTAACAGTTGATTGTGCTAGCCAAGTCTGCCACGGAGACAGTCGTGCTCCGCTCTCACCATGGTCAGAACATTTCTACAAAGGTGGCAGCGCAAAGAAAAAAAAGCGACACACCGCTCATGCCAGGGCTCGAACCTCCAACCTTTTGGTTAACAGCCGATCGTGCTAGCCAATTGCGCCACGTAGACAGTCGTGCTCTACTCTCACCACCATCAGAACATTTCTCCACAGCTGTCAGCGCAAAGAAAAAAGAGAGACACACCGCTCTCGGGAGGGCTCGAACCTCCAACCTTTTGGTTAACAGCTGAATGCGCTAGCCAATTGCGCCAAGGAGATAGTCGTGCTCCACTCTCACCACCGTCAGAACATTTCTCCAAAGCTATCAGCGCAAAGAAAAAAAAAGACACACCACTCATGCGAGGGCTCGAACCTCTACGTTTTGGTTAACAGCTGATCGCGCTAGCCAATAGCGCCATGGAGACAGTCGTGCTCATCTCTCACCACCGTCAGAGCATTTCTCCAAAGCTTTCACCTCAAAGAAAAAAAGCGACACACTGCTCCCGGGAGGGCTCGAACCTCCAACCTTTCAGTTAACAGTTGATTGTGCTAGCCAAATCTACCGCGGAAACAGTCATGCTCCACTCTCACCATGTTCAGAACATTTCTTCAAAGGTAGTAGCGCAAAGAAAAAAAGCGACACACCGCTCATGGCAGGGCTCGAACCTCGAACCTTTTGGTTAACAGCCGATCGTGCTAGCCAATCCCGCCACGTAGACAGTCGTGCTCTACTGTCACCACCGTCAGAACATTTCTCCACAGCTGTAAGCGCAAAGAAAAAAAGAGACACACCGCTCTCGGAAGGGCTAGAACCTCCAACGTTTCGGTTCACAGCCGAACGCGCTAGCCAATTGCGCCACAGAGATAGTCGTGTTCCACTCTCACCACCCTCAGAACATTTCTCCAAAGCTATCAGCGCAAAGAAAAAAGAGACACACCGCTCTCGGTAGGGCTCGAGCCTCCAACCTTTTGGTTAACAGCCGATCGCGCTAGCCAATTGCGCCACGGAGACAGTCGTGCTCCACTCTAACCACCGTCAGAACATTTCTCCATAGCTGTCAGCGCAAAGAAAAAAGAGACACACTGCTCTCGGGAGGGCTCGAACCTCCAACCTTTTGGTTAACAGCTGAACGCGCTAGCCAATTGCACCAAGGAGGTAGTCGTGCTCTACTCTCACCACCGTCAGAACATTTCTCCAAAGCTATCAGCGCAAAGAAAAAAAGCGACACACTGCTCCCGGGAGGGCTCGAACTTCCAACCTTTTGGTTAACAGCCAAACGCGCTAGCCAATTGCGTCACGGAGATAGTCGTGTTCCACTCTCACCACCCTCAGAACATTTCTCCAAAGCTATCAGCGCAAAGAAAAAAGAGACACACCGCTCTCGGTAGGGCTCGAGCCTCCAACCTTTTGGTTAACAGCCGATCGCGCTAGCTAATTGCGTCACGGAGATATTCGGGCTCCACTCTCACCACCGTCAGAACATTTCTACAAAGCTATCAGCGCGAAGAAAAAAGCAACACACCACTCATGGGAGGGCTCGAACCTCCAAACTTTTGGTTAACAGCTGATCGCGCTATCCAATTGCGCCACGGAGACAGTCGTGCTCATCTCTCACCACGGTCAGAACATTTCTCCATAGCTATCAGCGAAAATAAAAAAAAACGGCACACCGTTCCCGGGTGGGTTCGATCCTCAAACCTTTCGGTTAACAGCCAATCGTGCTAGCCAATTGCGTCATGGAGACAGTCATGCTCCACTCTCATCATGGTCAGAACATTTCTCCAAAGGTATCAGCACAAAGAAAAAAAAGCGACACACCACTCATGGCAGGGCTCGAACCTCCAAACTTTTGGTTAACAGCCGATCGTGCTAGCCAAATGCGCCACGTAGACAGTCGTGCTCTACTCTCATCACCATCAGAACATTTCTCCATAGCTGTCATCGCCAAGAAAAAAGAGACACACCGCTCTCGGGAGGGCTCGAACCTCCAACCTTTCAGTTAAAAGTTGATTGCGCTAGCCAAATCTGCCACGGAAACAGTCGTCATCCACTCTCAGCCCCATCAGAACACTCCTCGAAAGCTATCAGCGCAAAGAAAGAAAAACAGACACACCGCTCTCCGGAGGGCTCGAACCTCCGACCTTTTGGTTAACAGCCGAACGCGCTATCCAATTGCGTCACGGAGATAGTCGTGTTCCTCTCTCACCACCCTCAGAACGTTTCTCCAAAGCTATCAGCGCAAAGAAAAAAAGAGACACACCGCTCTCGGGAGGTCTTGAACCTTCAAACTTTTGGTTAACAGCCGAACGCGCTAGGCAATTGCGTCACAGAGATAGTCGTGTTCCACTCTCACCACCGTCAGAACATTTCTGCATAGCTGTCAGCACAAAGAAAAAAGAGACACACTGCTCTCGGGAGGGCTCGAACCTCCAACATTTTGGTTAACAGCTGAACACGCTAGCCAATTGCGCCAAGGAGGTAGTCGTGCTCTACTTTCACCACCGTCAGAACATTTCTGCAAAGGCCCCGCCACGGTGGTCTAGTGGCTAAGGTACCCACCCGGCTGCTGACCCGCAGGTCGCGGGTTCAAATCCCGGCTGTGGCGGCTACTTTTCCGATGGAGGCGGAAATGTTGTAGGCCCGTGTACTCAGATTTGGGTGCACGTTAAAGGAACCCAGGTGGTCAAAATTTCCGGAGCCCTCCACTACGGCGTCTCTCATAATCAAATAGTGGTTTTGAGACGTTAAACCCCACAAATCAAATCAATCAACATTTCTGCAAAGCTATCAGCGCAAATAGGAAAAACGACACACCGTTCCCGGGAGGGCTCCAACCTCCAACCTTTCGGTTAACAGCCTATCGCGCCAGCCAATAGCGCCACGGAGACCGTCGTGCTCCACTGTCACCACGGTCAGAACATTTCTTCAAAGCTATCAGCGCGAAGAAAAAAAAGAGACACACCGCTCTCGGGAGGGCTCGAACCTCCAACGTTTTGGTGAACAGCCGAACGTGCTAGCTAATTGCGTCACGGAGATATTCGGGCTCCACTCTCACCACCGTCAGAACATTTCTACAAAGCTATCAGCACAAAGAAAAAAAGAGACACACCACTCTCGGGAGGACTCGAACCTCCAACCTTTTGGTAAACCAGCTGAACGCGCTAGCCAATTGCGCCCCGGAAATCGTCGTGCTCCACTCTCACAATGGTCAGAACATTTCTCCAAAGCTATCAGCGTAAAAAAGCGACACACCGCTCATGGGAGGGCTCGAACTTCCAACCTTTCCGTTAACAGCCGAACGTGCTAGCCAATTGCGTCACGGAGACACTCGTGCTCCACTTTCACCATGGTCAGAACGTTTCTCCAAAGGTATCAGCGCAAATAAAAAAAGGCGACACACCGCTCATGGCAGGGCTCGAACCTCCACCTTTTGGTTAACAGCCGATCGTGCTAGCCAATTGTGCCACGTAGACAGTCGTGCTCTACTCTCACCACCGTCAGAACATTTCTCCACAGCTGTCAGCGCAAAGAAAAAGAGACACACCGCTCTCGAGAGGGCTCGAACCTCCAACCTTTCGGTTAACAGCTGAACGCGCTAGCCAATGGCGCCATGGAGATAGTCGTGCTCTACTCTCACCACCGTCAGAACATTTCTGCAAAGCTATCAGCGCAAAGAAAAAAAAAAGACACACCGCTCTCCTGAAGGCTTGAACCTCAAAACTTTTGGTTTAACAGCCGAACGCGCTAGGCAATTGCGTCACGGATATAGTCGTGTTCCCCTCTCACCACCGCCAGAAAATTTCTCCATAGCTGTCAGCGCAAAGAAAAAAGAGACACACTGCTCTCGGGAGGGCTCGAACCTGCAACCTTTTGGTTAACAGCCGATCGCGCTAGCCGATTGCGCCACGGAGATAGTCGTGCTCCACTCTCACCACCGTCAGAACATATCTCCAAAGCTATCAGCGCGAAGAAAAAAGCAACACAACACTCATGCGAGGGCTCGAACCTCTACGTTTTGGTTAACAGCTGATCGCGCTAGCCAATTGCGCCACGGAGACAGTCGTGCTCATCTCTCACCACGGTCAGAACGTTTCTCCAAAGGTATCAGCGCAAATAAAAAAAGGCGACACACCGCTCATGGCAGGGCTCGAACCTCCACCTTTTGGTTAACAGCCGATCGTGCTAGCCAATTGTGCGACGTAGACAGTCGTGCTCTACTCTCACCACCGTCAGAACATTTCTCCACAGCTGTCAGCGCAAAGAAAAAGAGACACACCGCTCTCGAGAGGGCTCGAACCTCCAACCTTTCGGTTAACAGCTGAACGCGCTTGCCAATGGCGCCACGTAGACAGTCGTGCTCTACTCTGACCACCGTCAGAACATTTCTCCATAGCTCTCAGCGCGAAGAAAAAAGAGACACACCGCTCTCGAGAGGGCTCGACCTCCAAACTTTTGGTTAACAGCTGAACACGCCAGCCAATTGCACCCCGGAGATAGTCGTGTTCCACTCTCACCACCGCCAGAACATTTCTCCATAGCTGTCAGCGCAAAGAAAATAGAGACACACTGCTCTCGGGAGGGCTCGAACCTGCAACCTTTTGGTTAACAGCTGAACGCGCTAGCCAAGAGCGCCACGGAGACAGTCGTGCTCCACTGTCACCACGGCCAGAACATTTTTCCAAAGCTATCAGTGCGAAGAAAAAAAACAGACACACCGCTCTCGGGAGGGCTCGAACCTCCAACGTTTTGGTTAACAGCCGAACGTGCTAGCCAATTGCGCGACGGAGATATTCGTGCTCAACTCTCCCCACCAACAGAACATTTCTCCAAATCTATCAGCGCAAAGAAAAAAAGCGACACACCGCTCATGGGGGGGCTCGAACCTCCAACTTTTTGGTTCACAGCCGAACGCGCTAGCCAATTGTGCCACGGAGATATTCGTGCTCCACTCTCACCACCGTCAGAACATTCAACAAAGCTATCAGCGAAAATAAAAAAACGACACACCGTTCCCGGGAGGGCTCGAACCTCCAACCTTTCGGTTAACAGCCGATCGCGCTAGCCAATTGCGTCACGGAGACAGTCATGGTCCACTCTCACCATGGTCAGAACATTTCTCCAAAGGTATCAGCGCAAAGAAAAAAATTACGGCATATTCACGGGGTGAATGATGATGAATTGGCGAAGCTCCGGAGGTATTCATCGGTAAACTGTGAATCTACCGTGTAATTCGCCCAGTCGATCATCATGTAAGGACGTGAGAAACGCTGTGTGTGTATATACACAAATCAACTTTTTTTTGTTCTTAGACGATGGATGGCTTGCGATGTCCCTTGCCTCGCGCGCTCGCACATCGGGATTCTGTCTGCGAGCGCGCGATGCTGCCGCCTTGCGCTCTCTCCGCTGTGCAGCCTTATCCATCCGGCGACTCCGAGCGCGCGCCAACAGCGAACGGATTTTATTACAACGCTCCCCCTAGCGTACGTCGCCGCACTACATCGAACGATTGCCTTCAACCAATGACACGCGCCATATGTTACATCATTCCTATTTTATAAGATCTCGCGTCTTTCATCAACTACAAGTACCGCTTTCTAGTTTATAACATCTTGCATCTTTTCATCATCAGCTACAAGTACCACCATCTAGTAAACACTACAAGAACTAAACGAGAGGTGGGTACATACAGGAGACGGTACCGCCATCTAGTGAACACTGCAAGAACTAAACTAGAGGTGGCTACATACAGGCTACAGGGGACGCACAGCCCACGCCCTAAGGAGCTTCGCCCCTAAAAAAAGCGACACACCACTCATGGGAGGGCTCGAACCTCCAACCTTTTGCTTAACAGCTGATCGCGCTAGCCAAATGCGCCACGTAGACAGTCGTGCTCTACTCTCACCACCGTCAGAACATTTCTCGATAGCAGTCAGCGCGAAGAAAAAAGAGACACACCGCTCTCGGGAGGGCTCGAACCTCCAACCTTTTGATTAACAGCCGATCGCGCTAGCCAATGGCGCCACGGAGACAGTCGTGTTCCACTCTCACCACCGCCAGAACATTTCTCCATAGCTGTCAGCGCAAAGAAAAAAAGCGACACACCACTCACGGGAGGGCACGAACCTCCAACTTTTTGGTTGACAGCCGAACGCGCTAGCCAATTGTGCCACGGAGATATTCGTGCTCCACTCTCACCACCGTCAGAACATTTCTACAAAGCTATCAGCGCAAAGAAAAAAAGAGACACACCGCTCTCGGGAGGGTTCGAACCTCCAACCATTTGGTTAACAGCCGATTGCGCTAGCCGATTGCGCCACGGAGATAGTCGTGCTCCACTCTCACCGCCGTCAGAACATTTCTCCAAAGCTATCAGCGCAAAGAAAAAAAGCGACACACTGCTCCCGGGAGGGCTCGAACTTCCAACGTTTTGGTTCACAGCCGATCGCGCTAGCCAATGGCGCCACGGAGACAGTCGTGCTCCACTCTCACCACCGTCAGAACATTTCTCCAAAGCTATCAGCGCAAAGAAAAAAAAAGACACACCGCTCTCCTGAAGGCTTGAACCTCTAAACTTTTGGTTTAACAGCCGAACGCGCTAGGCAATTGCGTCACGGATATAGTCGTGTTCCACTCTCACCACCGCCAGAAAATTTCTCCATAGCTGTCAGCGCAAAGAAAAAAGAGACACACTGCTCTCGGGAGGGCTCGAACCTGCAACCTTTTGGTTAAAAGCCGATCGCGCTAGCCGATTGCGCCACGGAGATAGTCGTGCTCCACTCTCACCACCGTCAGAACATTTCTCCAAAGCTATCAGCGCGAAGAAAAAAGCAACACACCACTCATGCGAGGGCTCGAACCTCTACGTTTTGGTTAACAGCTGATCGCGCTAGCCAATTGCGCCACGGAGAAAGTCGTGCTCATCTCTCACCACGGTCAGAACATTTCTCCAAAGCTATCAGCGAAAATAAAAAAACGACAAACCGTTCCCGGGAGTGCTCGAACCTCCAACCTTTCGCTTAACAGCCAATCGCGCTAGCGAATTGTGTCACGGAGACAGTCATGCTCCACTCTCATCATGGTCAGAACATTTCTCCAAAGGTATCAGCGCAAAGAAAAAAAAGCGACACACCACTCATGGGAGGGCTCCAACCTCCAACCTTTGGTTAACAGCTGATCGCGCTAGCCAAATGCGCCACGTAGACAGTCGTGCTCTACTCTCACCACCGTCAGAACATTTCTCCATAGCTGTCAGCGCGAAGAAAAAAGAGACACACCGCTCTCGAGAGGGCTCGACCTCCAAACTTTTGGTTAACAGCTGAACACGCCAGCCAATTGCGCCAAAGAGATAAACGCGCTCTACTCTGACCACCGTCAGAGCATTTCTCCAAAGCTTTCACCTCAAAGAAAAAAAGCGACACACTGCTCCCGGGAGGGCTCGAACCTCCAACCTTTCAGTTAACAGTTGATTGTGCTAGCCAAATCTGCCGCGGAAACAGTCATGCTCCACTCTCACCATGTTCAGAACATTTCTTCAAAGGTAGTAGCGCAAAGAAAAAAAGCGACACACCGCTCATGGCAGGGCTCGAACCTCCAACCTTTTGGTTAACAGCCGATCGTGCTAGCCAATGGCGCCACGGAGACAGTCGTGCTCCACTCTCACCACCGTCAGAACATTTCTACAAAGCTATCAGCGCAAAGAAAAAAAAGAGACTTACCGCTCTCCTGAGGGCTTGAACCTCCAAACATTTGGTTGACAGCCGAACGCGCTAGGCAATTGCGTCAGGGAGATAGTCGTGTTCCACTCTCACCACCGCCAGAACATTTCTCCATAGCTGTCAGCGCAAAGAAAAAAGAGACACACGGCTCTCGGGAGGGCTCGAACCTCCAACCTTTTGGTTAACAGCCAATCGCGCTAGCCAATGGTGCCACGGAGACAGTCGTGCTCCACTCTCACCACCGTCAGAACAATTCTACAAAGCTATCAGCGCAAAGAAAAAAAGAGACTTACCGCTCTCCTAAGGGCTTGAACCTCCAAACTTTTGGTTGACAGCCGAACGCGCTAGGCAATTGCGTCACGGAGATAGTCGTGTTCCACTCTCACCACCGCCAGAACATTTCTCCATAGCTGTCAGCGCAAAGAAAAAAGAGACACACTGCTCTCGGGAGGGCTCGAACCTGCAACCTTTTGGTTAACAGCTGAACGCGCCAGCCAATTGCGCCAAGGAGGTAGTCGTGCTCTACTCTCACCACCGTCAGAACATTTCTCCAAAGCTATACGCGCAAATAAAAAAAACGACACACCGTTCCTGGGAGGGCTCGAACCTCCAACTTTTCGGTTAACAGCCAATCGCGCTAGCCAATGGCGCCACGGAGACAGTCGTGCTCCACTCTCACCACCGTCAGAACATTTCTACAAAGCTATCAGCGCAAAGAAAAAAAAGCGACACGCCACTCATGGGAGGGCTCCAACCTCCAAACTTTTGGTTAACAGCTGATTGCGCTAGCCAAATGCGCCACGTAGACAGTCGTGCTCTACTCTCACCACCGTCAGAACATTTCTCCATAGCTGTCAGCGCAATGAAAAAAAAGAGACACACCGTTCCCGGGAGGCCTCGAACCTCCAACCTTTCGGTTAACAGCCGATCGCGCTAGGCAATAGCGCCACGGAGACGGTCGTGCTCCACTGTCACCACGGCCAGAACATTTCTCCAAAGCTATCAGCGCGAAGGAAAAAAACAGGCACACCGTTCCCGGGAGGGCTCGAACCTCCAACTTTTCGGTTAACAGCCGATCGCGCTAGCCAATAGCGCCACGGAGACAGTCGTGCTCCACTGTCACCACGGCCAGAATATTTCTCCAAAGCTATCTGCGCGAAGAAAAAAACAGACACACCGCTCTCGGGAGGGCTCGAACCTCCAACGTTTTGGTTAACAGCCGAACGTGCTAGCCAATTGCGCCACGGAGATATTCGTGCTCAACTCTCAAAACCAACAGAACATTTCTACAAAGCTAACAGCGCAAAGAAAAAAAGAGACACACCGCTCTCGGGAGGGTTCGAACCTCCAACCTTTTGGTTAACAGCCGAACGCGCTAGCCAATTGCGTCACGGAGACAGTCGTGCTCCGCTCTCACCATGGCCAGAACATTTCTCCAAAGGTAGCAGCGCAAAGAAAAAAAAGCGACACACCACTCATGGCAGGGCTTGAACCTCCAACCTTTTGGTTAACAGCTGATCGCGCTAGCCGATTGCGCCACGGAGATAGTCGTGCTCCACTCTCACCACCGTCAGAACATTTCTCCAAAGCTATCAGCGCGAAGAAAAAAGCAACACACCACTCATGGGAGGGCTTGAACCTTCCACCTTTTGGTTAACAGCTGATCGCTCTAGCCAATCGCGCCACGGAGACAGTCGTGCTCATCTCTCACCACGGTCAGAACATTTCTCCAACGCTATCAGCGAAAATAAAAAAAACGACACACCGTTCCCGGGAGGGCTCGAACCTCCAAATTTTTGGTTAACAGCCGATCGCGCTAGCCAATTGCGCCACGGAGATAGTCGTGCTCCACTCTCACCACCGTCAGAACATTTCTCCAAAGCTATCAGCGCAAAGAAAAAAAAGCGACACGCCACTCATGGGAGGGCTCAAACCTCCAACCTTTTGGTTAACAGCTGATTGCGCTAGCCAAATGCGCCACGTAGACAGTCGTGCTCTACTCTCACCACCGTCAGAACATTTCTCCATAGCTGTCAGCGCAATGAAAAAAAAGAGACACATCGTTCCCGGGAGGGCTCGAACCTCCAACCTTTCGGTTAACAGCCGATCGCGCTGGCAATAGCGCCACGGAGACGGTCGTGCTCCACTGTCACCACGGCCAGAACATTTCTCCAAAGCTATCAGCGCGAAGAAAAAAAACAGACACACCGCTCTCAGGAGGGCTCGAACATCCAACGTTTTGGTTAACAGCCGAACGTGCTAGCCAATTGCGCCACGGAGATATTCGTGCTCAACTCTCACCACCAACAGAACATTTCTCCAAATATATCAGCGCAAAGAAAAAAAGCGACACACCGCTCATGGGAGGGCTCGAACCTCCAACTTTTTGGTTCACAGCCGAACACGCTAGCCAATTGTGCCACGGAGATATTCGTGCTCCACTCTCACCACCGTCAGAACATTTCTACAAAGCTATCAGCGCAAAGAAAAAAAGAGACACACCGCTGTCGGGAGGGCTCGAACTTCCAACCTTTTGGTTAACAGCCGATCGCGCTAGCCGATTGCGCCACGGAGATAGTCGTGCTCCACTCTCACCACCGTCAGAACATTTCTCCAAAGCTATCAGCGCGAAGAAAAAAGCAACACACCAATCATGGGAGGGCTTAAACCTCCAACCTTTTGGCTAACAGCTGATCGCGCTAGCCAATTGCGCCACGGAGACAGTCGTGCTCACCTCTCACCACGGTCAGAACATTTCTCCAAAGCTATCAGCGAAAATAAAAAAAAACGACACACCGTTCCCGGGAGGGCTCGAACCTCCAACCTTTCGGTTAACAGCCGATCGCGCTAGCCAATTGCGTCACGGAGACAGTCATGCTCAACTCTCACCATGGTGAGAACATTTCTCCAAAGGTATCAGCGCAAAGAAAAAAAAGCGACACACCACTCATGGGAGGGCTCAAACCTCCAACCTTTTGGTTACCAGCTGATCGCGCTAGCCAAATGCGCCACATAGACAGTCGTGCTCTACTGTCACCACCGTCAGAACATTTCTCCACAGCTGTAAGCGCAAAAAAAAAGAGACACACCGCTCTCGGGAGGTCTAGAACCTCCAACGTTTTGGTTCACAGCCGAACGCGCTAGCCAATTGCGCCACGGAGATAGTCGTGTTCCACTCTCACCACCCTCAGAAGGTTTCTCCAAAGCTATCAGCGCAAAGAAAAAAAGAGACACACCGCTCTCGGGAGGGCTCGAACCTCCAACCTTTTGGTTAACAGCCGATCGCGCTAGCCCATTGCGCCACAGAGACAGTCGTGCTCCACTCTCACCACCGTCAGAACATTTCTACAAAGCTATCAGCGCAAAGAAAAAAAAGAGACTTACCGCTCTCCTGAGGGCTTGAACCTCCAAACTTTTGGTTAACAGCCGAACGCGCTAGGCAATTGCGTCACGGAGATAGTCGTGTTCCACTCTCACCACCGCCAGAACATTTCTCCATAGCTGTCAGCGCAAAGAAAAAAGAGACACACTGCTCTCAGGAGGGCTCGAACCTGCAACCTTTTGGTTAACAGCTGAAGGCGCTAGCCAATTGCGCCAAGGAGGTAGTCGTGCTCTACTCTCACCACCGTCAGAACATTTCTCCAAATCTATACGCGAAAATAAAAAAAACGACACACCGTTCCCGGGAGGGCTCGAACCTCCAACCTTTCGGTTAACAGCCGATCACGCTAGCCAATAGCGCCACGGAGACAGTCGTGCTCCACTGTCACCACGGCCAGAACATTCCTCCAAAGCTATCAGCGCGAAGAAAAAAAACAGACACACCGCTCTCGGGAGGGCTCGAACCTCCAACGTTTTGGTTAACAGCCAAACGTGCTAGCCAATTGCGCCATGGAGATATTCGTGGTCAACTCTCACCACAAACAGAACATTTCTCCAAATCTATCAGCGCAAAGAAAAAAAGCAACACACCACTCATGGGAGGGCTCGAACCTCCAACTTTTTGGTTCAAAGCCGAACGCGCTAGCCAATTGTGCCACGGAGATATTCGTGCTCCATTCTCCCCACCGTCAGAACATTTCTACAAAGCTATCAGCGCAAAGAAAAAAAGAGACACACCGCTCTCGGGAGGGCTCGAACCTCCAACTTTTCAGTTAACAGTTGATCGCGCTAGCCAATTCTGCCACGGAAACAGTCGTGCTGCACTCTCACCACCGTCAGAACATTCCTCCAAAGCTATCAGCGCAAACAAAAAAAAGAGACACACCGCTTTTTGGAGGGCTCGAACCTCCAACCTTTTGGTTAACAGCCGAACGCACTAGCCAATTGTGTCACGGAGATAGTCGTTTTCCACTCTAACCACCCTCGGAAGATTGCTCCAAAGCTGTCAGCGCAAAGAAAAAAGAGACACACCGCTCTCGGGAAGGCTCGAACCTCCAACCTTTTGGTTAACAGCTGATCGTGCTAGCCAATTGCATCACGTAGACAGTCGTGATCTACTCTCACCACCGTTAGAACATTTCTACAAAGCTATCAGCGCAAAGAAAAAAGCGACACACTGCTCCCGGGAGGGCTCGAACCTCCAACCTTTCAGTTAACAGTTGATCGCGCTAGCCAATTCTGCCACGGAAACAGTCGTGCTCCACTCTCACCACCCGCCGTCAGAACATTCCTCCAAAGCTATCAGCGCAAACAAAAAAAAGGGACGCACCGCTCTCTGGAGGGCTCGAACCTCCAACCTTTTGGTTATCAGCCGAACGCGCTAGCCAATTGTGTCACGGAGATAGTCGTGTTCCACTCTAACCACCCTCGGAACATTGCTCCAAAGCTCCCGGGAGGGCGACACACTGCTCCCGGGAGGGCTCGAACCTCCAACCTTTCAGTTAACAGTTGATTGTGCTAGCCAAATCTGCCACGGAAACAGTCATGCTGCACTCTCACCATGTGCAGAGCGTTTCTTCAAAGGTAGTAGGGCAAAGAAAAAAACCGACACACCGCTCATGGCAGGCCTCGAACCTCCAACCTTTTGGTTAACAGCCGATCGTGCTAGCCAATTCCGCCACGTAGACAGTCGTGCTCTACTGTCACCACCGTCAGAACATTTCTCCACAGTTGTAAGCACAAAGAAAAAAGAGACACACCGCTCTTGGGAGGGCTAGAACCTCCAACGTTTTGGTTCACAGCCGAACGCGCTAGCCAATTGCGCCACGGAGATAAATGTGTTCCACTCTCACCACCGTCAGAACATTTCTCAAAAGCTATCAGCTCAAAAAAAAGTGACACACTGCTCCCGGGAGGGCTCGAACCTCCAACCTTTCAGTTACCAGTTGATTGCCCTAGCCAAATCTGCCACGGAAACAGTCGTGCTCCCCTCTCACCATGTTCAGAACATTTCTTCAAAGGTAGTAGCGCAAAGAAAAAAAAGCGACACACCGCTCATGGCAGGGCTCGAACCTCCAACCTTTTGGTTAACAGCCGATCGTGCTAGCCAATCGCGCCACGTAGACAGTCGTGCTCTACTGTCACAACCGTCAGAACATTTCTACAAAGCTATCACCGCAAAGAAAAAGAGAGACACACCGCTCTCGGGAGGGTTTGAACCTCCAACTTTTTGGTTAACAGCCGATCGCGCTAGCCAATTGCGCCACGGAGATAGTCGTGCTCCACTCTCACCACCGTCAGAACATTTCTCCAAAGCTATCAGCGCGAAAAAAAAGCAACACACCACTCATGGGAGGGCTCGAACCTCCAACCTTTCAGTTAACAGTTGATCGCGCTATCCAATTGCATTACGTAGACAGTCGTGCTCTACTCTCGCCACCGTCATAACTTTTCTCCACAGCTGTGAGCGCATAGAAAAAAGAGACACCGCTCTCGAGAGGGCTCGAACCTCCAACCTTTTGGTTAAAAGCTGAACGCGCTAGCCAATGGCACCGAGGAGATAGTCATGCTCTACTCTCACCACCGTTAGAACATTTCTCCAAAGCTATCAGCGCAAAGAAAAAAAGCGACACACTGCTCCCGGGAGGGCTCGAACCTCCAAACTTTCAGTTAACAGTTGATCGCGCTAGCCAATTCTGCCACGGAAACAGTCGTGCTCCACTCTCACCACCGTCAGAACATTCCTCCAAAGCTATCAGCGCAAACAAAAAAAAGAGACACACCGCTCTTTGGAGGGCTCGAACCTCCAACCTTTTGGTTAACAGCCGAACGCGCTAGCCAATTGTGTCACGGAGATAGTCGTGTTCCACTCTAACCACCCTCGGAACATTGCTCCAAAGCTCCCGGGAGGGCGACACACTGCTCCCGGGAGGGCTCGAACCTCCAACCTTTCAGGTAACAGTTGATTGTGCTAGCCAAAGCTGCCACGGAAACAGTCATGCTGCACTCTCACCATGTGCAGAGCATTTCTTCAAAGGTAGTAGCGCAAAGAAAAAAAGCGACACACCGCTCATGGCAGGGCTCGAACCTCCAACCTTTTGGTTAACAGCCGATCGTGCTAGCCAATTCCGCCACGTAGACAGTCGTGCTCTACTGTCACCACCGTCAGAACATTTCTCCACAGCTGTAAGCGCAAAGAAAAAAAGAGACACACCGCTCTCGGGAGGGCTAGAGCCTCCAACGTTTTGGTTCACAGCCGAACGCGCTAGCCAATTGCGCCACGGAGATAGTTGTGTTCCACTCTCACCACCCTCAGAAGGTTTCTCCAAAGCTATCAGTGCAAAGAAAAAAAACGACACACCGTTCCCGGGAGGGCTCGAACCTCCAAACTTTTGGTTAACAGCCGAACACACTAGCCGATTGCGCCACGGAGACAGTCCTTCTCCACTCTCACCACCATCAGGACATACCTTCAAAGCTACAAGCCCAAAGAAAAATGTGCCGCACCACCACCGGGGGGCTCGAACCTCCAAACTTTTGGTTAACAGCTGATCGCGCTAGCCAAATGCGCCACGTAGACAGTCGTGCTCTACTCTCACCACCGTCAGAACATTTCTCCATAGCTGTCAGCGCGAAGAAAAAATAGACACACCGCTCTCGGGAGGGCTCGACCTCCAACCTTTTGGTTAACAGCTGAACACGCTAGCCAATTGCGCCAAGGAGATAAACGCGCTCTACTCTCACCACCGTCAGAACATTTCTCCAAAGCTATCAGCTCAAAAAAAAAGCGACACACTGCTCCCGGGAGGGCTCGAACCTCCAACCTTTCAGTTACCAGTTGATTGCGCTAGCCAAATCTGCCACGGAAACAGTCGTGCTCCCCTCTCACCATGTTCAGAACATTTCTTCAAAGGTAGTAGCGCAAAGAAAAAAAAGCGACACACCGCTCATGGCAGGGCTCGAAGGTCCAACCTTTTGGTTAACAGCCGATCGTGCTAGCCAATCGCGCCACGTAGACAGTCGTGCTCTACTGTCAGAACCGTCAGAACATTTCTCCACAGCTGTAAGCGCAAAGAAAAAAAGAGACACACTGCTCTCGGGAGGGCTAGAACCTCCAACGTTTTGGTTCACAGCCGAATGCGCTAGCCAAATGCGCCACGTAGACAGTCGTGCTCTACTCTCACCACCGTCAGAACATTTCTACAAAGCTATAAGCGCAAAGAAAAAAAAGAGACACACCGCTCTCGAGAGGGTTCGAACCTCCAATCTTTTGGTTAACAGCCGATCGCGCTAGCCGATTGCGCCACGGAGATAGTCGTGCTCCACTCTCACCACCATCAGAACATTTCTCCAAAGCTATCAGCGCGAAGAAAAAAGCAACAAACCACTCATGGGAGAGCTCGAACCTCCAACATTTTGGTTAACAGCTGATCGTGCTAGCCAATTGCATCACGTAGACAGTCGTGATCTACTCTCCCCACCGTCAGAACATTTCTCCACAGCTGTCAGCGCAAAGAAAAAAGAGACACACCGCTCTCGAGAAGGCTCGAACCTCATACCTTTTGGTTAAAAGCTGAATGCGCTAGCCAATGGCGCCAAGGAGATAGTCATGCTCTACTCTCACCACCGTTAGAACATTTCTCCAAAGCTATCAGCCCAAAGAAAAAAAGCGACACACTGCTCCCGGGAGGGCTCGAACCTCCAACCTTTCAGTTAACAGTTCATCGCGCTAGCCAATACTGCCACGGAAACAGTCGTGCTCCACTCTCACCACCGTCAGAACATTCCTCCAAAGCTATCAGCGCAAACAAAAAAAGAGACACACCGCTCTCCGGAGGGCTCGAACCTCCAACCTTTTGGTTAACAGCCGAACGCGCTAGCCAATTGTGTCACGGAGATAGTCGTGTTCCACTCTAACCACCCTCAGAACATTGCTCCAAAGCTATCAGCTCAAAGAAAAAAAGCGACACACTGCTCCCGGGAGGGCTCGAACCTCCAACCTTTCAGTTAACAGTTGATTGTGCTAGCCAAATCTGCCACGGAAACAGTCATGCTCCACTCTCACCATGTCCATAACATTTCTTCAAAGGTAGTAGCGCAAAGAAAAAAGCGAAACACCGCTCATGGCAGGGCTCGAACCTCCAACCTTTTGGATAACAGCCGATCGTGCTAGCAAATCCCGCCACGTAGACAGTCGTGCTCTACTGTCACCACCGTCAGAACATTTCTCCACAGCTGTAAGCGCAAAGAAAAAAAGAGACACACCGCTCTCGGGAGGGCTAGAACCTCTAACGTCTTGGTTCACAGCCGAACGCGCTAGCCAATTGCGCCACAGAGATATTCGTGCTCCACTTTCACCACCGTCAGAACATTTCTCCAAAGCTATCAGCGCAAAAAAGCGACACACCGCTCTTTGGAGGGCTCGAACCTCCAACCTTTTGGTTAACAGCAGATTGCGCTAGCCAAATGCGCCACGTAGACAGTCGTGCTCTACTCTCACCACCGTCAGAACATTTCTACAAAGCTATAAGCGCAAAGAAAAAAAGAGACACACCGCTCTCGGAAGGGTTCGAACCTCCAACCTTTTGGTTAACAGCCGATTGCGCTGGCCGATTGCGCCACGGAGATAGTCGTTCTCCACTTTCACCACCATCAGAACATTTCTCTAAAGCTATCAGCGCGAAGAAAAAAGCAACAAACCACTCATGGGAGAGCTCGAACCTCCAACCTTTTGGTTAACAGCTGATCGTGCTAGCCAATTGCATCACGTAGACAGTCGTGGTCTACTCTCACCACCGTCAGAACATTTCTCCACAGCTGTCAGCGCAAAGAAAAAAGAGACACACCGCTCTCTGGAAGGCTCGAACCTCAACCTTTTGGTTAAAAGCTGAATGCGCTAGCCAATGGCGCCAAGGAGATAGTCATGCTCTACTCTCACCACCGTTAGAACATTTCTCCAAAGCTATCAGCGCAAAGAAAAAAGCGACACACTGCTCCCGGGAGGGCTCGAACCTCGAACCTTTCAGTTAACAGTTGATCGCGCTAGCCAATTCTGCCACGGAAACAGTCGTGCTCCACTCTCACCACCGTCAGAACATTCCTCCAAAGCTATCAGTGCAAACAAAAAAAAGAGACGCACCGCTCTCTGGAGGGCTCGAACCTCCAACCTTTTGGTTAACAGCCGAACGCGCTAGCCAATTGTGTCACGGAGATAGTCGTGTTCCACTCTAACCACCCTCGGAACATTGCTCCAAAGCTCCCGGGAGGGCGACACACTGCTCCCGGGAGGGCTCGAACCTCCAACCTTTCAGGTAACAGTTGATTGTGCTAGCCAAATCTGCCACGGAAACAGTCATGCTGCACTCTCACCATGTGCAGAGCGTTTCTTCAAAGGTAGTAGGGCAAAGAAAAAAACCGACACACCGCTCATGGCAGGGCTCGAACCTCCAACCTTTTGGTTAACAGCCGATCGTGCTAGCCAATTCCGCCACGTAGACAGTCGTGCTCTACTGTCACCACCGTCAGAACTTTTCTCCACAGCTGTAAGCGCAAAGAAAAAAAGAGACACACCGCTCTTGGGAGGGCTAGAACCTCCAACGTTTTGGTTCACAGCCGAACGCGCTAGCCAATTGCGCCACGACGATAAATGTGTTCCACTCTCACCACCCTCAGAAGGTTTCTCCAAAGCTATCAGTGCAAAAAAAACGACACACCGTTCCCGGGAGGGCTCGAACCTCCAAACTTTTGGTTAACAGCCGAACACGCCAGCCGATTGCGCCACGGCGACAGTCCTTCTCCACTCTCACCACCATCAGGACATACCTTCAAAGCTACAAGCCCAAAGAAAAAAAAGTGCCGCACCACCACCGGGGGGCTCGAACCTCCAACCTTTTGGTTAACAGCTGATCGCGCTAGCCAAATGCGCCACGTAGACAGTCGTGCTCTACTTTCACCACCGTCAGAACATTTCTCCATAGCTGTCAGCGCGAAGAAAAAAGAGACACATCGCTCTCGGGAGGGCTCGACCTCCAACCTTTTGGTTAACAGCTAAACACGCTAGCCAATTGCGCCAAGGAAATAAACGCGCTCTACTCTCACCACCGTCAGAACATTTCTCAAAAGCTATCAGCTCAAAAAAAAGCGACACACTGCTCCCGGGAGGGCTCGAACCTCCAACCTTTCAGTTACCAGTTGATTGCGCTAGCCAAATCTTCCACGGAAACAGTCGTGCTCCCCTCTCACCATGTTCAGAACATTTCTTCAAAGGTAGTAGCGCAAAGAAAAAAAGCGACACACCGCTCATGGCAGGGCTCGAACCTCCAACCTTTTGGTTAACAGCCGATCGTGCTAGCCAATCGCGCCACGTAGACGGTCGTGCTCTACTGTCACAACCGTCAGAACATTTCTACAAAGCTATAAGCGCAAAGAAAAAAAGAGACACACCGCTCTCGGGAGGGTTCGAACCTCCAATCTTTTGGTTAACAGCCGATCGCGCTAGCCGATTGCGCCACGGAGATAGTCGTGCTCCACTCTCACCACCGTCAGAACATTTCTCCAAAGCTATCAGCGCGAAAAAAAGCAACAAACCACTCATGGGAGAGCTCGAACCTCCAACATTTTGGTTAACAGCTGATCGTGCTAGCCAATTGCATCACGTAGACAGTCGTGATCTACTCTCCCCACCGTCAGAACATTTCTCCACAGCTGTCAGCGCAAAGAAAAAAGAGACACACCGCTCTCGAGAAGGCTCGAACCTCATACCTTTTGGTTAAAAGCTGAATGCGCTAGCCAATGGCGCCAAGGAGATAGTCATGCTCTACTCTCACCACCGTTAGAACATTTCTCCAAAGCTACCAGCCCAAAGAAAAAAAGTGACACACTGCTCCCGGGAGGGCTCGAACCTCCAACCTTTCAGTTAACAGTTCATCGCGCTAGCCAATTCTGCCACGGAAACAGTCGTGCTCCACTCTCACCACCGTCAGAACATTCCTCCAAAGCTATCAGCGCAAACAAAAAAAAGAGACACACCGCTCTTTGGAGGGCTCGAACCTCCAACCTTTTGGTTAACAGCCGAACGCGCTAGCCAATTGTGTCACGGAGATAGTCGTGTTCCACTCTAACCACCCTCGGAACATTGCTCCAAAGCTATCAGCTCAAAGAAAAAAAGCGACACACTGCTCCCGGGAGGGCTCGAACCTCCAACCTTTCAGTTAACAGTTGATTGTGCTAGCTAAATCTGCCACGGAAACAGTCATGCTCCACTCTCACCATGTGCATAACATTTCTTCAAAGGTAGTAGCGCAAAGAAAAAAAGCGACACACCGCTCATGGCAGGGCTCGAACCTCCAACCTTTTGGATAGCAGCCGATCGTGCTAGCAAATCCCGCCACGTAGACAGTCGTGCTCTACTGTCACCACCGTCAGAACATTTCTCCACAGCTGTAAGCGCAAAGAAAAAAAGAGACACACTGCTCTCGGGAGGGCTAGAACCTCTAACGTTTTGGTTCACAGCCGAACGCGCTAGCCAATTGCGCCACGGAGATATTCGTGCTCCACTTTCACCACCGTCAGAACATTTCTCCAAAGCTATCAGCGCAAAAAAGCGACACACCGCTCTTTGGAGGGCTCGAACCTCCAACCTTTTGGTTAACAGCAGATTGCGCTAGCCAAATGCGCCACGTAGACAGTCGTGCTCTACTCTCACCACCGTCAGAACATTTCTACAAAGCTATAAGCGCAAAGAAAAAAAGAGACACACCGCTCTCGGGAGGGTTCGAACCTCCAATCTTTTGGTTAACAGCCGATCGCGCTAGCCGATTGCGCCACGGAGATAGTCGTGCTCCACTCTCACCACCATCAGAACATTTCTCCAAAGCTATCAGCGCGAAGAAAAAAGCAACAAACCACTCATGGGAGAGCTCGAACCTCCAACATTTTGGTTAACGGCTGATCGTGCTAGCCAATTGCATCACGTAGACAGTCGTGGTCTACTCTCCCCACCGTCAGAACATTTCTCCACAGCTGTCAGCGCAAAGAAAAAAGAGACACACCGCTCTCGAGAAGGCTCGAACCTCATACCTTTTGGTTAAAAGCTGAATGCGCTAGCCAATGGCGCCAAGGAGATAGTCATGCTCTACTCTCACCACCGTTAGAACATTTCTCCAAAGCTATCAGCCCAAAGAAAAAAAGCGACACACTGCTCCCGGGAGGGCTCGAACCTCCAACCTTTCAGTTAACAGTTCATCGCGCTAGCCAATTCTGCCACGGAAACAGTCGTGCTCCACTCTCACCACCGTCAGAACATTCCTCCAAAGCTATCAGCGCAAACAAAAAAAGAGACACACCGCTCTCCGGAGGGCTCGAACCTCCAACCTTTTGGTTAACAGCCGAACGCGCTAGCCAATTGTGTCACGGAGATAGTCGTGTTCCACTCTAACCACCCTCGGAACATTGCTCCAAAGCTCCCGGGAGGGCGACACACTGCTCCCGGGAGGGCTCGAACCTCCAACCTTTCAGTTAACAGTTGATTGTGCTAGCCAAATCTGCCACGGAAACAGTCATGCTGCACTCTCACCATGTGCAGAGCGTTTCTTCAAAGGTAGTAGGGCAAAGAAAAAAACCGACACACCGCTCATGGCAGGGCTCGAACCTCCAACCTTTTGGTTAACAGCCGATCGTGCTAGCCAATTCCGCCACGTAGACAGTCGTGCTCTACTGTCACCACCGTCAGAACATTTCTCCACAGCTGTAAGCGCAAAGAAAAAAAGAGACACACCGCTCTTGGGAGGGCTAGAACCTCCAACGTTTTGGTTCACAGCCGAACGCGCTAGCCAATTGCGCCACGGAGATAAATGTGTTCCACTCTCACCACCCTCAGAAGGTTTCTCCAAAGCTATCAGTGCAAAAAAATACGACACACCGTTCCCGGGAGGGCTCGAACCTCGAAACTTTTGGTTAACAGCCGAACACGCTAGCCGATTGCGCCACGGAGACAGTCCTTCTCCACTCTCACCACCATCAGGACATACCTTCAAAGCTACAAGCCCAAAGAAAAAAAAGTGCCGCACCACCACCGGGGGGCTCGAACCTCCAACCTTTTGGTTAACAGCTGATCGCGCTAGCCAAATGCGCCACGTAGACAGTCGTGCTCTACTCTCACCACCGTCAGAACATTTCTCCATAGCTGTCAGCGCGAAGAAAAAAGAGACACATCGCTCTCGGGAGGGCTCGACCTCCAACCTTTTGGTTAACAGCTGAACACGCTAGCCAATTGCGCCAAGGAAATAAACGCGCTCTACTCTCACCACCGTCAGAACATTTCTCAAAAGCTATCAGCTCAAAAAAAAGCGACACACTGCTCCCGGGAGGGCTCGAACCTCTAACCTTTCAGTTACCAGTTGATTGCGCTAGCCAAATCTGCCACGGAAACAGTCGTGCTCCCCTCTCACCATGTTCAGAACATTTCTTCAAAGGTAGTAGCGCAAAGAAAAAAAAGCGACACACCGCTCATGGCAGGGCTCGAACCTCCAACCTTTTGGTTAACAGCCGATCGTGCTAGCCAATCGCGCCACATAGACAGTCGTGCTCTACTGTCACAACCGTCAGAACATATCTACAAAGCTATAAGCGCAAAGAAAAAAAGACACACCGCTCTCGGGAGGGTTCCAACCTCCAATCTTTTGGTTAACAGCCGATCGCGCTAGCCGATTGCGCCACGGAGATAGTCGTGCTCCACTCTCACCACCGTCAGAACATTTCTCCAAAGCTATCAGCGCGAAAAAAAAGCAACAAACCACTCATGGGAGAGCTCGAACCTCCAACATTTTGGTTAACAGCTGATCGTGCTAGCCAATTGCATCACGTAGACAGTCGTGATCTACTCTCCCCACCGTCAGAACATTTCTCCACAGCTGTCAGCGCAAAGAAAAAAGAGACACACCGCTCTCGAGAAGGCTCGAACCTCATACCTTTTGGTTAAAAGCTGAATGCGCTAGCCAATGGCGCCAAGGAGATAGTCATGCTCTACTCTCACCACCGTTAGAACATTTCTCCAAAGCTATCAGCCCAAAGAAAAAAAGTGACACACTGCTCCCGGGAGGGCTCGAACCTCCAACCTTTCAGTTAACAGTTCATCGCGCTAGCCAATTCTGCCACGGAAACAGTCGTGCTCCCCTCTCACCATGTTCAGAACATTTCTTCAAAGGTAGTAGCGCAAAGAAAAAAAAGCGACACACCGCTCTTTGGAGGGCTCGAACCTCCAACCTTTTGGTTAACAGCCGAACGCGCTAGCCAATTGTGTCACGGAGATAGTCGTGTTCCACTCTAACCACCCTCGGAACATTGCTCCAAAGCTATCAGCTCAAAGAAAAAAAGCGACACACTGCTCCCGGGAGGGCTCGAACCTCCAACCTTTCAGTTAACAGTTGATTGTGCTAGCCAAATCTGCCACGGAAACAGTCATGCTCCACTCTCACCATGTGCATAACATTTCTTCAAAGGTAGTAGCGCAAAGAAAAAAAGCGACACACCGCTCATGGCAGGGCTCGAACCTCCAACCTTTTGGATAACAGCCGATCGTGCTAGCAAATCCCGCCACGTAGACAGTCGTGCTCTACTGTCACCACCGTCAGAACATTTCTCCACAGCTGTAAGCGCAAAGAAAAAAAGAGACACACCGCTCTCGGGAGGGCTAGAACCTCTAACGTTTTGGTTCACAGCCCAACGCGCTAGCCAATTGCGCCACGGAGATATTCGTGCTCCACTTTCACCACCGTCAGAACATTTCTCCAAAGCTATCAGCGCAAAAAAGCGACACACCGCTCTTTGGAGGGCTCGAACCTCCAACCTTTTGGTTAACAGCAGATTGCGCTAGCCAAATGCGCCACGTAGACAGTCGTGCTCTACTCTCACCACCGTCACAACATTTCTACAAAGCTATAAGCGCAAAGAAAAAAAGAGACACACCGCTCTCGGAAGGGTTCGAACCTCCAACCTTTTGGTTAACAGCCGATTGCGCTGGCCGATTGCGCCACGGAGATAGTCGTTCTCCACTTTCACCACCATCAGAACATTGCTCCAAAGCTATCAGCGCGAAGAAAAAAGCAACAAACCACTCATGGGAGAGCTCGAACCTCCAACCTTTTGGTTAACAGCTGATCGTGCTAGCCAATTGCATCACGTAGACAGTCGTGATCTACTCTCACCACCGTCAGAACATTTCTCCACAGCTGTCAGCGCAAAGAAAAAAGAGACACACCGCTCTCGGGAAGGCTCGAACCTCAACCTTTTGGTTAAAAGCTGAATGCGCTAGCCAATGGCGCCAAGGAGATAGTCATGCTCTATTCTCACCACCGTTAGAACATTTCTCCAAAGCTATCAGCGCAAAGAAAAAAGCGACACACTGCTCCCGGGAGGGCTCGAACCTCCAACCTTTCAGTTAACAGTTGATCGCGCTAGCCAATTCTGCCACGGAAACAGTCGTGCTCCACTCTCACCACCGTCAGAACATTCCTCCAAAGCTATCAGCGCAAACAAAAAAAAGAGACGCACCGCTCTCTGGAGGGCTCGAACCTCCAACCTTTTGGTTAACAGCCGAACGCACTAGCCAATTGTGTCACGGAGATAGTCGTGTTCCACTCTAACCACCCTCGGAACATTGCTCCAAAGCTCCCGGGAGGGCGACACACTGCTCCCGGGAGGGCTCGAACCTCCAACCTTTCAGTTAACAGTTGATTGTGCTAGCCAAATCTGCCACGGAAACAGTCATGCTGCACTCTCACCATGTGCAGAGCGTTTCTTCAAAGGTAGTAGGGCAAAGAAAAAAACCGACACACCGCTCATGGCAGGGCTCGAACCTCCAACCTTTTGGTTAACAGCCGATCGTGCTAGCCAATTCCGCCACGTAGACAGTCGTGCTCTACTGTCACCACCGTCAGAACATTTCTCCACAGCTGTAAGCGCAAAGAAAAAAAGAGACACACCGCTCTTGGGAGGGCTAGAACCTCTAACGTTTTGGTTCACAGCCGAACGCGCTAGCCAATTGCGCCACGGAGATAAATGTGTTCCACTCTCACCACCCTCAGAAGGTTTCTCCAAAGCTATCAGTGCAAAAAAAACGACACACCGTTCCCGGGAGGGCTCGAACCTCCAAACTTTTGGTTAACAGCCGAACACGCTAGCCGATTGCGCCACGGAGACAGTCCTTCTCCACTCTCACCACCATCAGGACATACCTTCAAAGCTACAAGCCCAAAGAAAAAAAAGTGCCGCACCACCACCGGGGGGCTCGAACCTCCAACCTTTTGGTTAACAGCTGATCGCGCTAGCCAAATGCGCCACGTAGACAGTCGTGCTCTACTCTCACCACCGTCAGAACATTTCTCCATAGCTGTCAGCGCGAAGAAAAAAGAGACACCTCGCTCTCGGGAGGGCTCGACCTCCAACCTTTTGGTTAAGAGCTGAACACGCTAGCCAATTGCGCCAAGGAGATAAACGCGCTCTACTCTCACCACCGTCAGAACATTTCTCCAAAGCCATCAGCTCAAAAAAAAAGCGACACACTGCTCCCGGGAGGGCTCGAACCTCCAACCTTTCAGTTACCAGTTGATTGCGCTAGCCAAATCTGCCACGGAAACAGTCGTGCTCCCCTCTCACCATGTTCAGAACATTTCTTCAAAGGTAGTAGCGCAAAGAAAAAAAAAGCGACACACCGCTCATGGCAGGGCTCGAAGGTCCAACCTTTTGGTTAACAGCCGATCGTGCTAGCCAATCGCGCCACGTAGACAGTCGTGCTCTACTGTCACAACCGTCAGAACATTTCTCCACAGCTGTAAGCGCAAAGAAAAAAAGAGACACACTGCTCTCGGGAGGGCTAGAACCTCCAACGTTTTGGTTCACAGCCGAATGCGCTAGCCAAATGCGCCACGTAGACAGTCGTGCTCTACTCTCACCACCGTCAGAACATTTCTACAAAGCTATAAGCGCAAAGAAAAAAAGAGACACACCGCTCTCGGGAGGGTTCGAACCTCCAATCTTTTGGTTAACAGCCGATCGCGCTAGCCGATTGCGCCACGGAAATAGTCGTGCTCCACTCTCACCACCATCAGAACATTTCTCCAAAGCTATCAGCGCGAAGAAAAAAGCAACAAACCACTCAGGGGAGAGCTCGAACCTCCAACATTTTGGTTAACAGCTGATCGTGCTAGCCAATTGCATCACGTAGACAGTCGTGATCTACTCTCCCCACCGTCAGAACATTTCTCCACAGCTGTCAGCGCAAAGAAAAAAGAGACACACCGCTCTCGAGAAGGCTCGAACCTCATACCTTTTGGTTAAAAGCTGAATGCGCTAGCCAATGGCGCCAAGGAGATAGTCATGCTCTACTCTCACCACCGTTAGAACATTTCTCCAAAGCTATCAGCCCAAAGAAAAAAAGCGACACACTGCTCCCGGGAGGGCTCGAACCTCCAACCTTTCAGTTAACAGTTCATCGCGCTAGCCAATTCTGTGACGGAAACAGTCGTGCTCCACTCTCACCACCGTCAGAACATTCCTCCAAAGCTATCAGCGCAAACAAAAAAAGAGACACACCGCTCTCCGGAGGGCTCGAACCTCCAACCTTTTGGTTAACAGCCGAACGCGCTAGCCAATTGTGTCACGGAGATAGTCGTGTTCCACTCTAACCACCCTCAGAACATTGCTCCAAAGCTATCAGCTCAAAGAAAAAAAGCGACACACTGCTCCCGGGAGGGCTCGAACCTCCAACCTTTCAGTTAACAGTTGATTGTGCTAGCCAAATCTGCCACGGAAACAGTCATGCTCCACTCTCACCATGTGCATAACATTTCTTCAAAGGTAGTAGCGCAAAGAAAAAAAGCGACACACCGCTCATGGCAGGGCTCGAACCTCCAACCTTTTGGATAACAGCCGATCGTGCTAGCAAATCCCGCCACGTAGACAGTCGTGCTCTACTGTCACCACCGTCAGAACACATCTCCACAGCTGTAAGCGCAAAGAAAAAAAGAGACACACCGCTCTCGGGAGGGCTAGAACCTCTAACGTTTTGGTTCACAGCCGAACGCGCTAGCCAATTGCGCCACGGAGATATTCGTGCTCCACTTTCACTACCGTCAGAACATTTCTCCAAAGCTATCAGCGCAAAAAAGCGACACACCGCTCTTTGGAGGGCTCGAACCTCCAACCTTTTGGTTAACAGCAGATTGCGCTAGCCAAATGCGCCACGTAGACAGTCGTGCTCTACTCTCACCACCGTCAGAACATTTCTACAAAGCTATAAGCGCAAAGAAAAAAAGAGACACACCGCTCTCGGGAGGGTTCGAACCTCCAACCTTTTGGTTAACAGCCGATTGCGCTGGCCGATTGCGCCACGGAGATAGTCGTGCTCCACTTTCACCACCATCAGAACATTTCTCCAAAGCTATCAGCGGGAAGAAAAAAGCAACAAACCACTCATGGGAGAGCTCGAACCTCCAACCTTTTGGTTAACAGCTGATCGTGCTAGCCAATTGCATCACGTAGACAGTCGTGATCTACTCTCACCACCGTCAGAACATTTCTTAACAGCTGTCAGCGCAAAGAAAAAAGAGACACACCGCTCTCGAGAACGCTCGAACCTCGACCTTTTGGTTAAAAGCTGAATGCGCTAGCCAATGGCGCCAAGGAGATAGTCATGCTCTACTCTCACCACCGTTAGAACATTTCTCCAAAGCTATCAGCGCAAAGAAAAAAGCGACACACTGCTCCCGGGAGGGCTCGAACCTCCAACCTTTCAGTTATCAGTTGATCGCGCTAGCCAATTCTGCCACGGAAACAGTCGTGCTCCACTCTCACCACCGTCACAACATTCCTCCAAAGCTATCAGCGCAAACAAAAAAAGAGACGCACCGCTCTCTGGAGGGCTCGAAGCTCCAACCTTTTGGTTAACAGCCGAACGCGCTAGCCAATTGTGTCACGGAGATAGTCGTGTTCCACTCTAACCACCCTCGGAACATTGCTCCAAAGCTCCCGGGAGGGCGACACACTGCTCCCGGGAGGGCTCGAACCTCCAACCTTTCAGTTAACAGTTGATTGTGCTAGCCAAATCTGCCACGGAAACAGTCATACTGCACTCTCACCATGTGCAGAGCGTTTCTTCAAAGGTAGTAGCGCAAAGAAAAAAACCGACACACCGCTCATGGCAGGGCTCGAACCTCCAACCTTTTGGTTAACAGCCGATCGTGCTAGCCAATTCCGCCACGTAGACAGTCGTGCTCTACTGTCACCACCGTCAGAACATTTCTCCACAGCTGTAAGCGCAAAGAAAAAAAGAGACACACCGCTCTCGGGAGGGCTAGAACCTCCAACGTTTTGGTTTACAGCCGAACGCGCTAGCCAATTGCACCACGGAGATAGTTGTGTTCCACTCTCACCACCCTCAGAAGGTTTCTCCAAAGCTATCAGTGCAAAAAAAACGACACACCGTTCCCGGGAGGGCTCGAAACTCCAAACTTTTGGTTAACAGCCGAACACGCTAGCCGATTGCGCCACGGAGACAGTCCTTCTCCACTTTCACCACCATCAGGACATACCTTCAAAGCTACAAGCCCAAAGAAAAATGTGCCGCACCACCACCGGGGGGCTCGAACCTCCAACCTTTTGGTTAACAGCCGAACGCGCTAGCCAATTGTGTCACGGAGATAGTCGTGTTCCACTCTAACCACCCTCAGAACGTTGCTCCAAAGCTATCAGCTCAAAGAAAAAAAGCGACACACTGCTCCCGGGAGGGCTCGAACCTCCAACCTTTCAGTTAACAGTTGATTGTGCTAGCCAAATCTGCCACGGAAACAGTCATGCTCCACTCTCACCATGTGCAGAACATTTCTTCAAAGGTAGTAGCGCAAAGAAAAAAAGTGACACACCGCTCATGGCAGGGCTCGAACCTCCAACCTTTTGGATAATAGCCGATCGTGCTAGCAAATCCCGCCACGTAGACAGTCGTGCTCTACTGTCACAACCGTCAGAACATTTCTCCACAGCTGTAAGCGCAAAGAAAAAAAGAGACACACTGCTCTCGGGAGGGCTAGAACCTCCAACGTTTTGGTTCACAGCCGAATGCGCTAGCCAAATGCGCCACGTAGACAGTCGTGCTCCACTGTCACCACCGTCAGAACATTTCTCCACAGCTGTAAGCGCAAAGAAAAAAAGAGACACACCGCTCTCGGGAGGGCTAGAACCTCTAACGTTTTGGTTCACAGCCGAACGCGCTAGCCAGTTGCGCCACGGAGATATTCGTGCTCCACTTTCACCACCGTCAGAACATTTCTCCAAAGCTATCAGCGCAAAAAAAGCGACACACCGCTCTTTGGAGGGCTCGAACCTCCAACCTTTTGGTTAACAGGAGATTGTGCTAGCCAAATGCGCCACGTAGACAGTCGTGCTCTACTCTCACCACCGTCAGAACATTTCTACAAAGCTATAAGCGCAAAGAAAAGAAGAGACACACCGCTCTCGGGAGGGTTCGAACCTCCAACCTTTTGGTTAACAGCCGATCGCGCTGGCCGATTGCGCCACGGAGATAGTCGTGCTCCACTCTCACCACCATCAGAACATTTCTCCAAAGCTATGAGCGCGAAGAAAAAAGCAACAAACCACTCATGGGAGAGCTCGAACCTCGAACCTTTTGGTTAACAGCTGATCATGCTAGCCAATTGCATCACGTAGACAGTCGTGATCTACTCTCACCACCGTCAGAACATTTCTCCACAGCTGTCAGCGCAAAGAAAAAAGAGACACACCACTCTCGAGAAGGCTCGAACCTCATACCTTTTGGTTAAAAGCTGAATGCGCTAGCCAATGGCGCCAAGGAGATAGTCATGCTCTACTCTCACCACCGTTAGAACATTTCTCCAAAGCTATCAGCGCAAAGAAAAAAGCGACACACTGCTCCCGGGAGGGCTCGAACCTCCAACCTTTTGGTTAACAGCCGAACGCGCTAGCCAATTGTGTCACGGAGAGAGTCGTTTTCCACTCTAACCATCCTCAGAACGTTGCTCCAAAGCTATCAGCTCAAAGAAAAAAAGCGACACACTGCTCCCGGGAGGGCTCGAACCTCCAACCTTTCAGTTAACAGTTGATTGTGCTAGCCAAATCTGCCACAGAAACAGTCATGCTCCACTCTCACCATGTGCAGAACATTTCTTCAAAGGTAGTAGCGCAAAGAAAAAAAGCGACACACCGCTCATGGCAGAGCTCGAACCTCCAACCTTTTGGATAACAGCCGATCGTGCTAGCAAATCCCGCCACGTAGACAGTCGTGCTCTACTGTCACCACTGTCAGAACATTTCTCCACAGCTGTAAGCGCAAAGAAAAAAAGAGACACACTGCTCTCGGGAGGGCTAGAACCTCCAACGTTTTGGTTCACAGCCGAACGCGCTAGCCAATTGCGCCACGGAGATAGTCGTGTTCCACTCTCACCACTCTCAGAAGGTTTCTCCAAAGCTATCAGCGCAAAGAAAAAAAAACGACACACCGTTCCCAGGAGGGCTCGAACCTCCAAACGTTTGGTTAACAGCCGAACACGCTAGCCAATTGCGCCACAGAGACGGCCCTTCTCCACTCTCACCACCATCAGGACATACCTTCAAAGCTACCACCCAAAGAAAAAAGAAGTGCCGCACCACCACCGGGTGGGCTCGAATCTCCAACCTTTTGGTTAACAGCTGATCGCGCTAGCCAAATGCGCCACGTAGACAGTCGTGCTCTACTCTCACCACCGTCAGAACATTTCTTCATAGGTGTCAGCGCGAAGAAAAAAGAGACACACCACTCTCTGGAGGGCTTGACCTCCAACCTTTTGGTTAACAGCTGAACACGCTACCCAATTGCGCCAAGGAGATAAACGCGCTCTACTCTCACCACCGTCAGAACATTTCTCCAAAGCTATCAGCTCAAAGAAAAAAAGCGACACACTGCTCCCGGGAGGGCTCGAACCTCCAACCCTTCAGTTAACAGTTCATTGCGCTAGCCAAATCTGCCACGGAAACAGTCGTGCTCCACTCTCACCATGTTCCGAACATTTCTTCAAAGGTAGTTGCGCAAAGAAAAAAAAGCGACACACTGCTCATGGCAGGGCTCGAACCTCCAACCTTTTGGTTAACAGCCGATCGTGCTAGCCAATCGCGCCACGTAGACAGTCGTGCTCTACTGTCACCACCGTCAGAACATTTCTCCACAGCTGTAAGCGCAAAGAAAAAAAGAGACACACCGCTCTCGGGAGGGCTAGAACCTCCAACGTTTTGGTTCACAGCCGAACGCGCTAGCCAATTGCGCCACGGAGATCATCGTGCTCCACCTTTACCACCGTCAGAACATTTCTACAAAGCTATCAGCGCAAAAAAGCGACACACCGCTCATGGGAGGGCTCGAACTTCCAACCTTTCCGTTAACAGCCGAACGCGCTAGCCAAATGCGTCACGGAGACAGTCGTGCTCCACTCTCACCATGCTCAGAACATTTCTTCAAAGGTAGTAGCGCAAAGAAAAAAAAGCGACACACCGCTCATGGCAGGGCTCCAACCTCCAACCTTTTGGTTAAAAGCCGATCGTGCTAGCCAATCGCGCCACGTAGACAGTCGTGCTCTACTGTCACCACCGTCAGAACATTTCTCCACAGCTGTAAGCGCAAAGAAAAAAAGAGACACACCGCTCTCGGGAAGGCTAGAACCTCCAACGTTTTGGTTCACAGCCGAACGCGCTAGCCAATTGCGCCACGGAGATAGTCGTGCTCCAATCTCACCACCGTCCGAACTTTTCTCCAAAGCTATCAGCGCAAAAAAAGCGACACACCGCTCATGGAGGGCTCAAACCTCCAACCTTTCCGTTAACAGCCGAACGCGCTAGCCAAATGCGTCACGGAGACAGTCGTGCTCCACTCTCATCATGGTCAGAACATTTCTCCAAAGGTAGCAGCGCAAAGAAATAAAAGCGACACACTGCTCATGGCAGGGCTCGAACCTCCAACATTTTGGTTAACAGCCGAACGTGCTAGCCAATCGCGCCACGTAGACAGTCGCGCTCTACTGTCACCACCGTCAGAACATTTCTCCACAGCTGTCAGCGCAAAGAAAAAAGAGACACACCGCTCTCGGGAGGGCTCGAACCTCCAACCTTTTGGTTAACAGCTGAACGCGCTAGCCAATAGCGCCAAGGAGATAGTCGTGCTCCACTCTCACCACCGTCAGAACATTTCTCCAAAGCTATCAGCGCAAAGAAAAAAAAGAGACACACCGCTCTGCTGAGGGCTCGAACCTCCAAACTTTTGTTACCAGCTGAACGCGCTAGGCACCTGCGTCACGGAGATAGTCGTGTTCCACTCTCACCACCGTCAGAACATTTCTCCATAGCTGTCAGCACAAAGTAAAAGAGACACACTGCTCTCGGGAGGGCTCGAACCTCAAACCTTTTGGTTAACAGTTGATCGCGCTTGCCAATTGCGCCACGGAGACAGTCGTGCTGATCTCTCAACACGGTCAGAACATTTCTCCAAAGCTATCAGCGAAAATAAAAAAACGACACACCTTTCCCAGGAGGGTTCGAACCTCCAACCTTTCGGTTAACAGCCGATCGCGCTAGCCAATCGCGGCGCGGAGACAGTTATGCTCCACTCTCACCATGGTCAGAACATTTCTCCAAAGGTATCAGCGCAAAGAAAAAAAAGCGACACACCACTCATGGCAGGGCTCGAATCTCCAAACTTTTGGTTAACAGCCGATAGTGCTAGCCAAATGCGCCACGTAGACAGTCGTGCTCTACTCTCACCACCGTCAGGACATTTCTCCATAGGTGTCAGCGCAAAGAAAAAAGAGACACACCGCTCTCGGGAGGGCTCGACCTCCAAACTTTTGGTCAACAGCTGAACAGGCTAGCCAATTGCGCCAAGGAGATAAACGCGCTCTACTCTCACCACCGTCAAAACATTTCTCCAAAGCTATCAGCGCAAAGAAAAAAAGCGACACACTGCTCCCGGGAGGGCTCGAACCTCCAACCTTTCAGTTAAGAGTTGATTGCGCTAGCCAAATCTGCCACGGAAACAGTCGTGCTCCACTCTCGCCCCCATCAGAACACTCCTCGAAAGCTATCAGCGCAAAGAAAAAAAGAGACACACCGCTCTCCGGAGGGCTCGAACCTCCAAACTTTTGGTTAACAGCCGAACACGCTAGCCAATTGCGTCACGGAGATAGTCGTGTTCCAATCTCACCACCCTCAGAACGTTTCTCCAAAGCTATCAGCGCAAAGAAAAAAAGAGACACACCGCTCTCGGGAGGGCTCGAACCTCCAACCTTTTGGTTAACAGCTGATCGCGCTAGCCAATTGCGCCACGGAGACATTCGTGCTCCACTCTCACCACCGTCAGAACATTTTTATAAAGCTATCAGCGCAAAGAAAAAAAGAGACACACCGCTCTCGGGAGGGCTCGAACCTCCAACATTTTGGTTAACAGCCGAACGTGCTAGCCAATTGCGCCACGGAGATATTCGTGCTCAACCCTCACCACCATCAGAACATTTCTCCAAATCTATCAGCTCAAAGAAAAAAAGCGACACACCACTCATAGGAGGGCTCAAACCTCCAACCTTTTGGTTAACAGCCGATCGCGCTAGCCAATTGCGCCACGGAGACAGTCGTGCTCCACTCTCACCACCGTCAGAACATTTCTACAAAGCTATCAGCGCAAAGAAAAAAAGAGACACACCGCTATCGGGAGGGCTAGAACCTCTAACGTTTTGGTTCACAGCCGAACGCGCTAGCCAATGGCGCCACGGAGATATTCGTGCTCCACTTTCACCACCGTCAGAACATTTCTCCGAAGCTATCAGCGCAAAAAAGCGACACACCGCTCTTTGGAGGGCTCGAACCTCCAACCTTTTGGTTAACAGCTGATCGTGCTAGCCAATTGCATCACGTTGACAGTCGTGCTCTACTCTCACCACCGTCAGAACATTTCTCCATAGCTGTCAGCGCAAAGAAAAAAGCGACACACCGCTCTCGAGAGGGCTCGAACCTCATACCTTTTGGTTAAAAGCTGAACGCGCTAGCCAATGGCGCCAAGGAGATAGTCTTGCTCTACTCTCACCACCGTTAGAACATTTCTCCAAAGCTATCATCGCAAAGAAAAAAAGCGACACACTGCTCCCGGGAGGGCTCGAACCTCCAACCTTTCAGTTAACAGTTGATCGCGCTAGCCAACTCTGCCACGGAAACAGTCGTGCTCCACTCTCACCACCGTCAGAACATTCCTCCAAAGCTATCAGCGCAAACAAAAAAAAGCGACACACCGCTCTCGAGAGGGCTCGAACCTCATACCTTTTGGTTAACAGCCGAACGCGCTAGCCAATTGTGTCACGGAGATAGTCGTGTTCCACTCTAACCACCCTCAGAACGTTGCTTCAAAGCTATCAGCTCAAAGAAAAAAAGCAACACACTGCTCCCGGGAGGGCTCGAACCTCCAACCTTTCAGTTAACAGTTGATTGTGCTAGCCAAATCTGCCACGGAAACAGTCGTGCTCCACTCTCACCATGTTCAGAACATTTCTTCAAAGGTAGTAGCGCAAAGAAAAAAAAGCGACACACCGCTCATGGCAGGGCTCGAACCTCCGACCTTTTGGTTAACAGCCGATCGTGCTAGCCAATCGCGCCACGTAGACAGTCGTGCTCTACTGTCGCCATCGTCAGAACATTTCTTCACAGCTGTAAGCGCAAAGAAAAAAAGAGACACACCGCTCTCGGGAGGGCTAGAACCTCCAACGTTTTGGTTCACAGCCGAACACGCTAGCCGATTGCGCCACGGAGATAGTCGTGTTCCACTCTCACCACCCTCAGAACGTTCCTCCAAAGCTATCAGCGGAAAGAAAAAAAGAGACACACCGCTCTCGGGAGGGCTCGAACCTCCAACCTTTTGGTTAACAGCCGATCGCGCTAGCCAATTGCGCCACAGAGACAGTCGTGCTCCACTCTCACCACCGTCAGAACATTTCTACAAAGCTATCAGCGCGAAGAAAAAAAGAGACACACCGCTCTCGGGAGGGCTAGAACCTCCAACGTTTTGGTTCACAGCCGAACGCGCTAGCCAATTGCGCCACGGAGATAATCGTGCTCCACTTTCACCACCGTCAGAACATTTCTCCAAAGCTATCAGCGCAAAAAAGCGACACATCGCTCATGGGAGGGCTCGAACCTCCAACTTTTCCGTTAACAGCCGAACGCGCTAGCCAAATGCGTCACGGAGACAGTCGTGCTCCACTCTCACCATGTTCAGAACATTTCTTCAAAGGTAGTAGAGCAAAGAAAAAAAAGCGACACACCGCTCATGGCAGGGCTCGAACCTCCAACCTTTTGGTTAACAGCCGAGCGTGCTAGCCAATCGCGCCACGTAGACAGTCGTGCTCTACTGTCACCACCGTCAGAACATTTCTCCACAGCTGTAAGGGCAAAGAAAAAAAGAGACACACCGCTCTCGGGAAGGCTAGAACCTCCAACGTTTTGGTTCACAGCCGAACGCGCTAGCCAATTGCGCCACGGAGATAGTCGTGCTCCAATCTCACCACCGTCCGAACATTTCTCCAAAGCTATCAGCGCAAAAAAAGCGACACACTGCTCATGGAGGGCTCAAACCTCCAACCTTTCCGTTAACAGCCGAACGCGCTAGCAAAATGCGTCACGGAGACAGTCGTGCTCCACTCTCTTCATGGTCAGAACATTTCTCCAAAGGTAGCAGCGCAAAGAAATAAAAGCAACACACTGCTCATGGCAGGGCTCGAACCTCCAACATTTTGGTTAACAGCCGAACGTGCTAGCCAATCGCGCCACGTAGACAGTCGCGCTCTACTGTCACCACCGTCAGAACATTTCTCCACAGCTGTCAGCGCTAAGAAAAAAGAGACACACCGCTCTCGGGAGGGCTCGAACCTCCTACCTTTTGGTTAACAGCTGAACGCGCTAGCCAATAGCGCCAAGGAGATAGTCGTGCTCTACTCTCACCACCGTCAGAACATTTCTCCAAAGCTATCAGCGCAAAAAAGCGACACACTGCTTCCGGGAGGGCTCGAACCTCCAACCTTTCAGTTAACCGTTGATCGCGCTAGCCAATTCTTCCAAGGAAACAGTCGTGCTCCACTCTCACCACCGTCAGAACATTTCTCCAAAGCTATCAGCGCAAAGAAAAAAAAGAGACACACCGCTCTGCTGAGGGCTCGAACCTCCAAACTTTTGTTACCAGCTGAACGCGCTAGGCAATTGCGTCACGGAGATAGTCGTGTTCCACTCTCACCACCGTCAGAACATTTCTCCATAGCTGTCAGCACAAAGTAAAAGAGACACACTGCTCTCGGGAGGGCTCGAACCTCAAACCTTTTGGTTAACAGCTGATCGCGCTTGCCAATTGCGCCACGGAGACAGTCGTGCTGATCTCTCAAGACGGTCAGAACATTTCTCCAAAGCTATCAGCGAAAATAAAAAAAAACGACACACCTTTCCCAGGAGGGTTCGAACCTCCAACCTTTCGGTTAACAGCCGATCGCGCTAGCCAATTGCGGCGCGGAGACAGTCAAGCTCCACTCTCACCATGGTCAGAACATTTCTCCAAAGGTATCAGTGCAAAGAAAAAAAAAGCGACACACCACTGATGGCAGGGCTCGAACCTCAAAACTTTTGGTTAACAGCCGATAGTGCTAGCCAAATGCGCCACGTAGACAGTCGTGCTCTACTCTCACCACCGTCAAGACATTTCTCCATAGGTGTCAGCGCAAAGAAAAAAGAGACACACCGCTCTCGGGAGGGCTCGACCTCCAACCTTTTGGTGAACAGCTGAACAGGCTAGCCAATTGCGCCAAGGAGATAAACGCGCTCTACTCTCACCACCGTCAAAACATTTCTCCAAAGCTATCAGCGCAAAGAAAAAAAGCGACACACTGCTCCCGGGAGGGCTCGAACCTCCAACCTTTCAGTTAAGAGTTGATTGCGCTAGCCAAATCTGCCACGGAAACAGTCGTGTTCCAATCTCACCACCCTCAGAACGTTTCTCCAAAGCTATCAGCGCAAAGAAAAAAAGAGACACACCGCTCTCGGGAGGGCTCGAACCTCCAACCTTTTGGTTAACAGCTGATCGCGCTAGCCAATTGCGCCACGGAGACATTCGTGCTCCACTCTCACCACCGTCAGAACATTTTTATAAAGCTATCAGCGCAAAGAAAAAAAGAGACACACCGCTCTCGGGAGGGCTCGAACCTCCAACATTTTGGTGAACAGCCGAGCGTGCTAGCCAATTGCGCCACGGAGATATTCGTGCTCAACCCTCACCACCATCAGAACATTTCTCCAAATCTATCAGCTCAAAGAAAAAAAGCGACACACCACGCATAGGAGGGCTCAAACCTCCAACCTTTTGGTTAACAGCCGATCGCGCTAGCCAATTGCGCCACGGAGACAGTCGTGCTCCACTCTCACCACCGTCAGAAAATTTCTACAAAGCTATCAGCGCAAAGAAAAAAAGAGACACACCGCTCTCGGGAGGGCGAGAACCTCTAACGTTTTGGTTCACAGCCCAACGCGCTAGCCAATTGCGCCACGGAGATATTCGTGCTCCACTTTCACCACCGTCAGAACATTTCTCAAAAGCTATCAGCACAAAAAAGCGACACACCGCTCTTTGGAGGGCTCGAACCTTCAACCCTTTGGTTAACAGCAGATCGCGCTAGCCAAATCCGGCACGTAGACAGTCGTGCTCTACTCTCACCACAGTCAGAACATTTCTACAAAGCTATCAGCGCAAAGAAAAAAAGAGACACACCGCTCTCGGGAGGGTTCGAACCTCCAACCTTTTGATTAACAGCCGATCGCGCTAGCCAATTGCGCCACGGAGATAGTCGTGCTCCACTCTCACCACCGTCAGAACATTTCTCCAAAGCTATCAGCGCGAAGAAAAAAGCAACACACCACTCATGGGAGAGCTCGAACCTCCAACCTTTTGGTTAACAGCTGATCGTGCTAGCCAATTGCATCACGTTGACAGTCGTGCTCTACTCTCACCATCGTCAGAACATTTCTCCAAAGCTATCAGCGCAAAAAAGCGACACACCGCTCTTTGGAGGGCTCGAACCTCCAACCTTTTGGTTAACAGCAGATCGCGCTAGCCAAATGCGCCACGTAGACAGTCGTGCTCTACTCTCACCACCGTCAGAACATTTCTACAAAGCTATCAGCGCAAAGAAAAAAAGAGACACACTGCTCTCAGGAGGGTTCGAACCTCCAACCTTTTGGTTAACAGCCGATCGCGCTAGCCGATTGCGCCACGGAGATAGTCGTGCTCCACTCTCACCACCGTCAGAACATTTCTCCACAGCTGTCAGCGCAAAGAAAAAAGAGACACACCGCTCTCGGGAGGGCTCGAACCTCCTACCTTTTGGTTAACAGCTGAACGCGCTAGCCAATTGCGCCACGGAGATAGTCGTGCTCCAGTCTCACCACCGTCCGAACATTTCTCCAAAGCTATCAGCGCAAAAAAAGCGACACACCGCTCATGGAGGGCTCAAACCTCCAACCTTTCCGTTAACAGCCGAACGCGCTAGCCAAATGCGTCACGGAGACAGTCGTGCCCCACTCTCATCATGGTCAGAACATTTCTCCAAAGGTAGCAGCGCAAAGAAATAAAAGCAACACACTGCTCATGGCAGGGCTCGAACCTCCAACATTTTGGTTAACAGCCGAACGTGCTAGCCAATCGCGCCACGTAGACAGTCGCGCTCTACTGTCACCACCGTCAGAACATTTCTCCACAGCTGTCAGCGCAAAGAAAAAAGAGACACACCGCTCTCGGGAGGGCTCGAACCTCCTACCTTTTGGTTAACAGCTGAACGCGCTAGCCAATAGCGCCAAGGAGATAGTCGTGCTCTACTCTCACCACCGTCAGAACATTTCTCCAAAGCTATCAGCGCAAAAAAGCGACACACTGCTTCCGGGAGGGCTCGAACCTCCAACCTTTCAGTTAACCGTTGATCGCGCTAGCCAATTCTTCCAAGGAAACAGTCGTGCTCCACTCTCACCACCGTCAGAACATTTCTCCAAAGCTATCAGCGCAAAGAAAAAAAAGAGACACACCGCTCTGCTGAGGGCTCGAACCTCCAAACTTTTGTTACCAGCTGAACGCGCTAGGCAATTGCGTCACGGAGATAGTCGTGTTCCACTCTCACCACCGTCAGAACATTTCTCCATAGCTGTCAGCACAAAGTAAAAGAGACACACTGCTCTCGGGAGGGCTCGAACCTCAAACCTTTTGGTTAACAGGTGATCGCGCTTGCCAATTGCCCCACGGAGACAGTCGTGCTGATCTCTCAAGACGGTCAGAACATTTCTCCAAAGCTATCAGCGAAAATAAAAAAAAACGACACACCTTTCCCAGGAGGGTTCGAACCTCCAACCTTTCGGTTAACAGCCGATCGCGCTAGCCAATTGCGGCGCGGAGACAGTCAAGCTCCACTCTCACCATGGTCAGAACATTTCTCCAAAGGTATCAGCGCAAAGAAAAAAAAAGCGACACACCACTGATGGCAGGGCTCGAACCTCAAAACTTTTGGTTAACAGCCGATAGTGCTAGCCAAATGCGCCACGTAGACAGTCGTGCTCTACTCTCACCACCGTCAAGACATTTCTCCATAGGTGTCAGCGCAAAGAAAAAAGAGACACACCGCTCTCGGGAGGGCTCGACCTACAACCTTTTGGTGAACAGCTGAACAGGCTAGCCAATTGCGCCAAGGAGATAAACGCGCTCTACTCTCACCACCGTCAAAACATTTCTCCAAAGCTATCAGCGCAAAGAAAAAAAGCGACACACTGCTCCCGGGAGGGCTCGAACCTCCAACCTTTCAGTTAAGAGTTGATTGCGCTAGCCAAATCTGCCACGGAAACAGTCGTGCTCCACTCTCGCCCCCATCAGAACACTCCTCGAAAGCTATCAGCGCAAAGAAAAAAAGAGACACACCGCTCTCCGGAGGGCTCGAACCTCCAACCGTTTGGTTAACAGCCGAACACGCTAGCCAATTGCGTCACGGAGATAGTCGTGTTCCAATCTCACCACCCTCAGAACGTTTCTCCAAAGCTATCAGCGCAAAGAAAAAAAGAGACACACCGCTCTCGGGAGGGCTCGAACCTCCAACCTTTTGGTTAACAGCTGATCGCGCTAGCCAATTGCGCCACGGAGACATTCGTGCTCCACTCTCACCACCGTCAGAACATTTTTATAAAGCTATCAGCGCAAAGAAAAAAAGAGACACACCGCTCTCGGGAGGGCTCGAACCTCCAACATTTTGGTTAACAGCCGAGCGTGCTAGCCAATTGCGCCACGGAGATATTCGTGCTCAACCCTCACCACCATCAGAACATTTCTCCAAATCTATCAGCTCAAAGAAAAAAAGCGACACACCACTCATAGGAGGGCTCAAACCTCCAACCTTTTGGTTAACAGCCGATCGCGCTAGCCAATTGCGCCACGGAGACAGTCGTGCTCCACTCTCACCACCGTCAGAAAATTTCTACAAAGCTATCAGCGCAAAGAAAAAAAGAGACACACCGCTCTCGGGAGGGCTAGAACCTCTAACGTTTTGGTTCACAGCCCAACGCGCTAGCCAATTGCGCCACGGAGATATTCGTGCTCCACTTTCACCACCGTCAGAACATTTCTCAAAAGCTATCAGCACAAAAAAGCGACACACCGCTCTTTGGAGGGCTCGAACCTTCAACCCTTTGGTTAACAGCAGATCGCGCTAGCCAAATCCGCCACGTAGACAGTCGTGCTCTACTCTCACCACCGTCAGAACATTTCTACAAAGCTATCAGCGCAAAGAAAAAAAGAGACACACTGCTCTCAGGAGGGTTCGAACCTCCAACCTTTTGGTTAACAGCCGATCGCGCTAGCCGATTGCGCCACGGAGATAGTCGTGCTCCACTCTCACCACCGTCAGAACATTTCTCCAAAGCTATCAGCGCGAAGAAAAAAGCAACAAACCTCTCATGGGAGAGCTCGAACCTCCAACCTTGTGGTTAACAGCTGATCGTGCTAGCTAATTGCATCACGTAGACAGTCGTGCTCTACTCTCACCACCGTCAGAACATTTCTCCACAGCTGTCAGCGCAAAGAAAAAAAGAGACACACCGCTCTCCGGAGGGCTCGAACCTCCAAACTTTTGGTTAACAGCCGAACACGCTAGCCAATTGCGTCACAGAGATAGTCGTGTTCCAATCTCACCACCCTCAGAACGTTTCTCCAAAGCTATCAGCGCAAAGAAAAAAAGAGACACACCGCTCTCCGGAGGGCTCGAACCTCCAACCTTTTGGTTAACAGCCGAACACGCTAGCCAATTGCGCCATAGAGACAGTCCTTCTCCACTCTCACCACCATCAGGACATACCTTCAAAGCTACCAGCCCATAGAAAAAAAAAGTGCCGCACGACCACCGGGTGGGCCCGAACCTCCCACCTTTTGGTTAACAGCTGATCGCGCTAGCCAAATGCGCCACGTAGACTGTCGTGCTCTACTCTCACCACCGTCAGAACATTTCTCCATAGGTGTCAGCGCAAAGACAAAAAAGAGACACACCGCTCTGCTGAGGGCTCGAACCTCCAAACTTTTGTTACCAGCTGAACGCGCTAGGCAATTGCGTCACGGAGATAGTCGTGTTCCACTCTCACCACCGTCAGAACATTTCTCCATAGCTGTCAGCACAAAGAAAAAGAGACACACTGCTCTCGGGAGGGCTCGAACCTCAAACCTTTTGGTTAACAGCTGATCGCGCTTGCCAATTGCGCCACGGAGACAGTCGTGCTGATCTCTCAACACGGTCAGAACATTTCTCCAAAGCTATCAGCGAAAATAAAAAAAACGACACACCTTTCCCAGGAGGGTTCGAACCTCCAATCTTTCGGTTAACAGCCGATCGCGCTAGCCAATTGCGGCGCGGAGACAGTCATGCTCCACTCTCACCATGGTCAGAACATTTCTCCAAAGGTATCAGCGCAAAGAAAAAAAAAGCGACACACCACTCATGGCAGGGCTCGAACCTCCAAACTTTTGGTTAACAGCCGATAGTGCTAGCCAAATGCGCCACGTAGACAGTCGTGCTCTACTCTCACCACCGTCAGGACATTTCTCCATAGGTGTCAGCGCAAAGAAAAAAGAGACACACCGCTCTCGGGAGGGCTCGACCTCCAACCTTTTGGTCAACAGCTGAACACGCTAGCCAATTGCGTCACGGAGATAGTCGTGTTCCAATCTCACCACCCTCAGAACGTTTCTCCAAAGCTATCAGCGCAAAGAAAAAAAGAGACACACTGCTCTCGGGAGGGCTCGAACCTCCAACCTTTTGGTTAACAGCCGATCGCGCTAGCCAATTGCGCCACGGAGACAGTCGTGCTCCACTCTCACCACCGTAAGAACATTTCTATAAAGCTATCAGCGCAAAGAAAAAAAGAGACACACCGCTCTCGGGAGGGCTCGAACCTCCAACATTTTGGTTAACAGCCGAACGTGCTAGCCAATTGCGCCACGGAGATATTCGTGCTCAACCCTCACCACCATCAGAACATTTCTCCAAATCTATCAGCTCAAAGAAAAAAAGCGACACATTACTCATAGGAGGGCTCAAAACTCCAACCTTTTGGTTAACAGCCGATCGCGCTAGCCAATTGCGCCACGGAGACAGTCGTGCTCCACTCTCACCACCGTCAGAACATTTCTACAAAGCTATCAGCGCAAAGAAAAAAAGAGACACACCGCTCTCGGGAGGGCTAGAACCTCCAACCTTTTGGTTAACAGCTGATCGTGCTAGCCAATTGCATCACGTAGACAGTCGTGCTCTACTTTCACCACCATCAGAACATTTCTCCACAGCTGTCAGCGCAAAGAAAAAAGAGACACACCGCTCTCGAGATGGCTCGAACCTCATACCTTTTGGTTAAAAGCTGAACGCGCTAGCCAATGGCGCCAAGGAGATAGTCATGCTCTACTCTCACCACCGTTAGAACATTTCTCCAAAGCTATCAGCGCAAAGAAAAAAAGCGACACACTGCTCCCGGGAGGGCTCGAACCTCCAACCTTTCAGTTAACAGTTGATCGCGCTAGCCAACTCGGCCACGGAAACAGTCCTGCTCCACTCTCACCACCGTCAGAACATTCCTCCAAAGCTATCAGCGCAAACAAAAAAAAGAGACACACCGCTCTCCGGAGGGCTCGAACTTCCAACCTTTTGGTTAACAGCCGAAAGCGCTAGCCAATTGTGTCACGGAGATAGTCATGTTCCACTCTAACCACCCTCAGAACGTTGCTCCAAAGCTATCAGCTCAAAGAAAAAAAGAGACACACTGCTCTCGGGAGGGCTCGAACCTGCAACCTTTTGGTTAACAGCCGATCGCGCTAGCCAATTGCGCCACGGAGACAGTCGTGCTCCACTCTCACTACCGTAAGAACATTTCTATAAAGCTATCAGCGCAAAGAAAAAAAGAGACACACCGCTCTCGGGAGGGCTCGAACCTCCAACATTTTGGTTAACAGCCGAACGTGCTAGCCTATTGCGCCACGGAGATATTCGTGCTCAACCCTCACCACCATCAGAACATTTCTCCAAATCTATCAGCTCAAAGAAAAAAAGCGACACACCACTCATAGGAGGGCTCAAACCTCCAACCTTTTGGTTAACAGCCGATCGCGCTAGCCAATTACGCCACGGAGACAGTCGTGCTCCACTCTCACCACCGTCAGAACATTTCTACAAAGATATCAGCGCAAAGAAAAAAAGAGACACACCGCTCTCGGGAGGGCTAGAACCTCTAACGTTTTGGTTCACAGCCGAACGCGCTAGCCAATTGCGCCACGGAGATATTCGTGCTCCACTTTCACCACCGTCTGAACATTTCTCCAAAGCTATCAGCGCGAAGAAAAAAGCAACACACCACTCATGGGAGAGCTCGAACCTCCAACCTTTTGGTTAACAGCTGATCGTGCTAGCCAATTGCATCACGTAGACAGTCGTGCTCTACTCTCACCACCGTCAGAACATTTCTCCACAGCTGTCAGCGCAAAGAAAAAAGAGACACACCGCTCTCGAGATGGCTCGAACCTCATACCTTTTGGTTAAAAGCTGAACGCGCTAGCCAATGGCGCCAAGGAGATAGTCATGCTCTACTCTCACCACCGTTAGAACATTTCTCCAAAGCTATCAGCGCAAAGAAAAAAAGCGACACACTGCTCCCGGGAGGGCTCGAACCTCCAACCTTTCAGTTAACAGTTGATTGTGCTAGCCAAATCTGCCACGGAAACAGTCATGCTCCAGTCTCACCATGTGCAGAACATTTCTTCAAAGGTAGTAGCGCAAGAAAAAAAGCGACAAACCGCTCATGGCAGGGCTCGAACCTCCAACCTTTTGGATAACAGCCGATCGTGCTAGCAAATCCCGCCACGTAGACAGTCGTGCTCTACTGTCACCACCGTCAGAACATTTCTCCACAGCTGTAAGCGCAAAGAAAAAAAAAGACACACCGCTCTCGGGAGGGCTAGAACCTCCAACGTTTTGGTTCACAGCCGAACACGCTAGCCAATTGCGCCACTGAGATAGTCGCGTTCCACTCTCACCACTCTCAGAAGGTTTCTCCAAAGCTATCAGCGCAAAGAAGAAAAACGACACACCGTTCCCGGGAGGGCTCGAACCTCCAAACTTTTGGTTAACAGCCGAACACGCTAGCCAATTGCGCCATAGAGACAGTCCTTCTCCACTCTCACCACCATCACGACATACCTTCAAAGCTTCCAGCCCAAAGAAAAAAAAAGTGCCGCACCACCACCGGGTGGGCTCGAACCTCCCACCTTTTGGTTAACAGCTGATCGCGCTAGCCAAATGCGCCACCTAGACAGTCGTGCTCTACTCTCACCACCGTCAGAACATTTCTCCATAGGTGTCAGCGCGAAGAAAAAAGAGACACACCGCTCTCGGGAGGGCTCGAACCTCATACCTTTTGGTTAAAAGCTGAACGCGCTAGCCAATGGCGCCAAGGAGATAGTCATGCTCTACTCTCACCACCGTTAGAACAATTCTCCAAAGCTATCAGCGCAAAGAAAAAAAGCGACACACTGCTCCCGGAAGGGCTCGAACCTCCAACCTTTCAGTTAACAGTTGATCGCGCTAGCCAACTCTGCCACGGAAACAGTCGTGCTCCACTCTCACCACCGTCAGAACATTCCTCCAAAGCTATCAGCGCAAACAAAAAAAAGAGACACACCGCTCCCCGGAGGGCTCGAACCTCCAACCTTTTGGTTAACAGCCGAACGCGCTAGCCAATGGTGTCACGGAGATAGTCGTGTTCCACTCTAACCACCCTCAGAACGTTGCTCCAAAGCTATCAGTGCAAAGAAAAAAAGCGACACACTGCTCCCGGGAGGGCTCGAACCTCCAACCTTTCAGTTAACAGTTGATTGCGCTAGCCAAATCTGCCACGGAAACAGTCGTGCTCCACTCTCACCATGTTCAGAACATTTCTTCAAAGGTAGTAGCGCAAAGAAAAAAAAGCGACACACCGCTCATGGCAGGGCTCGAACCTCCAACCTTTGGGTTAACAGCCGATCGTGCTAGCCAATCGCGCCACGTAGACAGTCGTGCTCTACTGTCACCACCGTCAGAACATTTCTCCACAGCTGTAAGCGCAAAGAAAAAAAGAGACACACCGCTCTCGGGAGGGCTAGAACCTCCAACGTTTTGGTTCACAGCCGAACGCGCTAGCCAATTGCGCCACGGAGATAGTCGTGTTCCACTCTCACCACCCTCAGAACGTTTCTCCAAAGCTATCAGCGCAAAGAAAAAAAGAGACACACTGCTCTCGGGAGGGTTAGAACCTCCAACGTTTTGGTTCACAGCCGAACGCGCTAGCCATTTGCGCCACGGAGATAATCGTGCTCCACTTTCCCCACCGTCAGAACATTTCTCCAAAGCTATCAGCACAAAAAACGACACACCGCTCATGGGAGGGCTCGAACCTCCAAACTTTTGGTTAACAGCCGATAGTGCTAGCCAAATGCGCCATGTAGACAGTCGTGCTCTACTCTCACCACCGTCAGGACATTTCTCCATAGGTGTCAGTGCAAAGAAAAAAGAGACACACCGCTCTCGGGAGGGCTCGACCTCCGACCTTTTGGTCAACAGCTGAACACGCTAGCCAATTGCGCCAAGGAGATAAACGCGCTCTACTCTCACTACCGTCAGAACATTTCTCCAAAGCTATCAACGCAAAGAAAAAAAGCGACACACTGCTCGCGGGAGGGCTCGAAGCTCCAACCTTTCAGTAAAGAGTTGATTGCGCTAGCCAAATCTGCCACGGAAACAGTCGTGCTCCACTCTCACCCCCATCAGAACACTCCTCGAAAGCTATCAGCGCAAAGAAAAAAAGAGACACACCGCTCTCCGGAGGGCTCGAACCTCCAAACTTTTGGTTAACAGCCGAACACGCTAGCCAATTGCGTCACGGAGATAGTCGTGTTCCAATCTCACCACCCTCAGAGCGTTTCTCCAAAGCTATTAGCGCAAAGAAAAAAAGAGACACACTGCTCTCGGGAGGGCTCGAACCTCCAACCTTTTGGTTAACAGCCGATCGCGCTAGCCAATTGCGCCACGGAGATTTGTTTTCTTTATTACCTGTTTTTCTTTACAGGTGTTCACACAGAAACATGAATGATAAAATACACTTGGACCAATATTTGATCCGAAGTGCTCACATTAAAATTTTTTCAGGTTGCTCAATTCCTCTAACATTGTTAGCCAGCTGGGAGGTTCTTCTTCTTGTTTATACACCTCAGTGATATACCGCATATTTGCAATGAAGTTCTCCCGGACAGGACGTATGTTCTGGTCAAGATCTCTGTAAGCCATAGTGGTCTGCCAGATGCTGTGAAAGCTAATTAACATAACCATGTCGTATGGTATGCCGTCGTCCTCATCCACACAGACAAAACGAATGCCATGGTTTGTAATGGGGAGATCTTTTTTCAATGTTCTTTGAAGGATGACCCAATGAAAGACAGCGTCCCAGCAATGAATAAACACATGGTCTATTGTCTCAGGTGTTTTACAAAGTAAACAATTGGTTGTCCATGGTACATCGATTCCCTCGTCCGCTAGCCACTGCTTTACGGGGAGAGTCCCGGAATGCAATTTAAAAAAGAAAGTTTTTGCCCCTGCTTTTACTTTCATCCTTTTGACCCTTTTCAAAACGTCCTGTCCGGGTCCTCCATTGAACATAGGTGTTGAACAAAGGTGTTGAGAACAAGACATCACGGAGATCTCTGTACAGATTTTTTCGCTTAACAGTGGCAAGATATTCCAGCGAAAAGCGCACTTTCAAAAACTCAAAAGAGTGTACAACTTCTCTCAGAAAACTAGACACATAAATTGCGCCACGGAGACAGTCGTGCTCATCTCTCACCACAGTCAAAACATTTCTCCAAAGCTATTAGCGCAAATGAAAAAAATGACACACCGTTCCCGGGAGGGCTCGAACCTCCAACCTCTCGGTTAACAACTGATCGCGCTAGCCAATTGCGTCACGAAGACAGTCGTGCTCTATTCTCACCACGGTCATAACATTCCTCAAAGGTATCAGCACAAAGAAAAAAAGCGACACACCGCTCCCGGGAGAGCTCGAACCTCCAAACTTTCGGTTAACAGCCGATGGTGCTAGCCAATTGCGCCACGGAGACGGTCGTGCTCCATTCTCACCACCGTGAGAACATTTCTACAAAGCTGTCAGCGCAGAGAAAAAAGAGACACACCGCTCTCGGAAGGGCTCGAACCTCCAACGTTTTGGTTCAAGCCAAACGCGCTAGCTAATTGCGCCACTGAGATATTCGGGCTCCACTCTCACCACCGTCAGAACATTTCTACAAAGCTATCAGCACAAAAAAAAGACACACCACTCTCGGGAGACCTCGAACCTCCAACCTTTTGGTTAACAGCTGAACGCGCTAGCCAATTGCGCCCCGGAGATAGTCGTGCTCCACTCTCACCACCGTCAGAACATTTCTCCTAAGCTATCAGCGCAAAAAAGCGACACACCGCTCATGGCAGGGCTCGAACCTCAGACCTTTGGTTACCAGCCGATCGTGCTAGCCAATTGCGCCACGTACACAGTCGTGCTCTACTCTCACCACCGTCAGAACATTTCTCCACAGCTGTCAGCGCAAAGAAAAAAGAGACACACCGCTCTCGAGAGGGCTCGAACCTCCAAACTTTTGGTTAACAGCTGAACGCGCTAGCCAATGGCGCCAAGGAGATTGTCGTGCTCTACTCTCACCACCGTCAGAACATTTCTCCAAAGCTATCAGCGCAAAGAAAAAAAGCGACACACTGCTCCCGGGAGGGCTAGAACCTCAAACCTTTTGGTTAACAGCCGATCATGCTAGCCAATCGCGCCACGTACAGTCGTGCTCTACTGTCACCACCGTCAGAACATTTCTCCACAGCTGTGAGCGCAAAGAAAAAAGAGACACGCCGCTCTCGGGAGGGTTCGAACCTCCAACCTTTCAGTTAACAGTTGATTGCGCTAGCCAAATCTGCCATGGAAACAGTCGTGCTCCACTCTCACCCCCATCAGAATTCTCCTCGTAAGCTATCAGCGCAAAGAAAAACAAGACACACCGCTCTCGGGAGGGTTCGAACCTCCAACCTTTTGGTTAACAGCCGATCGCGCTAGCCAATTGCGCCGCGGAGACAGTCGTGCTCCACTCTCACCACCGTCAGAAGATTTATACAAAGCTATCAGCGCAAAGAAAAAAAGAGACACACCGCTCTCGGGAGGGCTAGAACCTCCAACCTTTTGATTAACAGCCAATCGTGCTAGCCAATCGCGCCACGTAGACAGTCGTGCTATACTGTCACCACCGTCAGAACATTTCTCAACAGCGCTCAGCGCAAAGAAAAAAAGAGACAGACCGCTCTCGGGAGGGCTCGAACCTCCAACATTTTGGTTAAGAGCCGATCGCGCGAGCCAATAGCGCCACGGAGACAGTCGTGCTCCACTGTCACCATGGTCAAAACATTTCTCCAAAGCTATCAGCGCGAAGAAAAATAAGAGACACACCGCTCTCGGGAGGGCTCGAACCTCCAACGTTTTGGTTCACAGCCGAACGCGCTAGCCAATTGTGCCACAGAGATATTCGTGCTCCACTCTCACCATCGTCAGAACATTTCTACAAAGCTATCAGCGCAAAGAAAAAAAGAGACACACCGCTCTCGGGAGGGCTCGAACCTCCAAACTTTTGGTTAACAGCCGATCGCGCTAGCCGATTGCACCACGGAGATAGTCATGCTACACTCTCACCACCGTCAGAACATTTCTCCAAAGCTATAAGCGCGAAGAAAAAAGCAACACACCACTCAAGGAGGGCTCGAACCTCCAACCTTTTGGTTAACAGCTGATCGCGCTAGCCAATTGCGACACGGAGACAGTCGTGCTCATCTCTCACCACGGTCAAAACATTTCTCCAAAGCTATAAGCGCAAATAAAAAAAACGACACACCGTTCCCGGGAGGGCTCGAACCTCCAACCTTTCGGTTAACAGCCGATCGTGCTAGCCAAATGCGCCACGTAGACAGTCGTGCTCTACTCTCAACACCGTCATAACATTTCTCCATAGCTGTCAGCGCAAAGAAAAAAGAGACACAGCGCTCTCGGGAGGGCTCGAACCTCCAACCTTTTGGTTAACAGCTGAACACGCTAGCCAATTGCGCCAAGGAGATAGTCGTGCTCTACTCTCACCACCGTCAGAACATTTCTCCAAAGATATCAGCCGAAAGCAAAAAAGCGACACACTGCTCCCCGGAGGGCTCGAACCTCCAACCTTTCGGTTAAGAGCCGATCGCGCGAGCCAATAGCGCCACAAAGACAGTCGTGCTCCACTGTCACCACGGTCAGAACATTTCTCCAAAGCTATCAGCGCAAAGAAAAAAAGAGACACACCGCTCTCGGGAGGGCTAGAACCTCCAACATTTTGGTTCACAGCCGAACGCGCTAGCCAACTGCGCCACTGAAATAGTCGTGCTCCAATCTCACCACCGTCAGAACATTTCTTGAAAGCTATCCGCACAAAAAAAGCGACACAGCGCTCATGGGAGCGCTCGAACCTCCAACCTTTCCGTTAACAGCCGAACGCGATAGCCAAATGCGTCACGGAGACAGTCGTGCTCCACTCTCACCATGGTCAGAACATTTTTCCAAGGTATCAGCGCAAAGAAAAAAAAGCGACACACCACTCATGGCAGGGCTCGAACCTCCAAACTTTTGGTTAACAGCCGATCGTGCTAGCCAAATGCGCCACGTAGACAGTCGTGCTCTACTCTCAACACCGTCAGAACGTTTCTCCATAGCTGTCAGCGCAAAGAAAAAAGAGACACACCGCTCTCGGGAGGGCTCGAACCTCCAACCTTTTGGTTAACAGCTGAACGCGCTAGCCAATTGCGCCAAGGAGATAGTCGTGCTCTAGTCTCACCACCGTCAGAACATTTCTCCAAAGCTATCAGCCGAAAGAAAAAAAGTGACACACTGCTCTCGAGAGGGCTCGAACCTCCAAACTTTTGGTTAACAGCTGAACGCGCTAGCCAATTGCGCCAAGAAGGTAGTGGTGCTCTACTCTCACCACCGTCAGAACATTTCTCCAAAGCTATCAGCGCAAATAAAAAAACGACACACCGTTCCCGGGAGGGCTCGAACCTCCAACCTTTCGGTTAAGAGCCGATCGCGCGAGCCAATAGCGCCACGGAGACAGTCGTGCTCCACTGTCTCCACGGTCAGAACATTTCTCCAAAGCTATCAGCGCGAAGAAAAATAAGAGACACACCGCTCTCGGGAGGGCTCGAACCTCCAACGTTTTGATTCACAGCCGAACGCGCTAGCCAATTGCGCCACAGAGATATTCGTGCTCCACTCTCACCACCGTCAGAACATTTCTACAAAGCTATCAGCGCAAAGAAAAAAAGAGACACACCGCTCTCGAGAGGGCTCGAACCTCCAAACTTTTGGTTAACAGCTGATCGAGCTAGCCAATTGCGCCAGGGAGACAGTCGTGCTCATCTCTCACCACGGTCAGAACATTTCCCCAAAGCTATCAGCGCAAATAAAAAAAACGACACACCGTTCCCGGGAGGGCTCGAACCTCCAACCTTTCGGTTAACAGCCAATCGCGCTAGCCAATTGCGTCACGGAGACAGTAATGCTCTACTCTCACCATGGTCAGAACATTTCTTCAGTGGTATCAGCGCAAAGAAATAAAAAGCGACACACCACTCATGGCATGGCTCGAACCTCCAAACTTCTGGTTAACAGCCGATCGTGCTAGCCAAATGCGCCACGTAGACAGTCGTGCTCTACTCTCGCCACTGTCAGAACATTTCTCCATAGCTGTCAGCGCAAAGAAAAAGAGACACACCGCTCTCGGGTGTGTTCGAACCTCAAACCTTTTGGTTAACAGCTGAACGCGCTAGCCAATTGCGCCAAGGAGATAAACGTGCTCTACTCTCACCACCGTCAGAACATTTCTCCAAAGCTATCAGTGCGAAGAAAAAAGCAACACACCACTCATGGGAGGGCTCGAACCTCCAACCTTTTGGTTAACAGCTGATCGCGCTAGCCAATTGCGCCACGGAGACAGTCGTGCTCATCTCTCACCACGGTCAAAACATTTCTCCAAAGCTATAGGCGCAAATTAAAAAAAAACGACACACCGTTCCAGGGAGGGCTTGAACCTCCAACCTTTCGGTTAACAGCCGATCGCGCTAGCCAATTGCGTCACGGAGATAGTCGTGCTACACTCTCACCACCGTCAGAACATTTCTCCAAAGCTATCAGTGCGAAGAAAGTAGCAACACACCACTCATGGGAGGGCTCGAACCTCCAACCTTTTGATTAACAGCTGATCGCGCTAGCCAATTGCGCCACGGAGACAGTCGTGCTCATCTCTCACCACGGTCAAAACATTTCTTCAAAGCTATAGGCGCAAATTAAAAAAAGCGACACACTGTTCCCGGGAGGGCTCGAACCTCCAACCTTTCAGTTAACAGTTGACCGCGCTAGCCAATTCTTCCAAGGAAACAGTCGTGCTCCAATCTCACCACCGTCAGAACATTTCTCCAAAGCTATCAGCGCAAAGAAAAAAAAGAGACACACCACTCTAGGCAGGGCTCAAACCTCCATACTTTTTGGTTAACAGCCGATCGTGCTAGCCAAATGCGCCACGTAGACAGTCGTGCTCTACTCTCAACACCGTCAGAACATTTCTCCATAGCTGTCAGCGCAAAGAAAAAAGAGACACACCGCTCTCGGGAGGGCTCGAACCTCCAACCTTTTGGTTAACAGCTGATCGCGCTAGCCAATTGCGCCAGGGAGACAGTCGTGCTCATCTCTCACCACGGTCAGAACATTTCTCCAAAGCTATCAGCGCAAATAAAAAAAAACGACACACCGTTCCCGGGAGGGCTCGAACCTCCAACCTTTCGGTTAACAGCCGATCGTGCTAGCCAATTGCGTCATGGAGACAGTCATGCTCCACTCTCACCATGGTCAGAACATTTCTCCAGTGGTATCAGCGCCAAGAAATAAAAAGCGACACACCACTCATGGCAGGGCTCGAACCTCCAAGCTTCTGGTTAACAGCCGATCGTGCTAGCCAAATGCGCCACGTAGACAGTCGTGCTCTACTCTCGCCACCGTCAGAACATTTCTCCATAGCTGTCAGCGCAAAGAAAAAGAGACACCGCTCTCGGGTGTGTTCGAACCTCAAACCTTTTGGTTAACAGCTGAACGCGCTAGCCAATTGCGCCAAGAAGATAAACGTGCTCTACTCTCACCACCGTCAGAACATTTCTCCAAAGCTATCAGCGCAAAGAAAAAAAGTGACACACTGCTCCCGGGAGGGCTCGAACCTCCAACATTTCAGTTAACAGTTGATTGCGCTAGCGAAATCTGCCACGGAAACAGTCGTGCTCCACTCTCACCCCCATCAGAATACTCCTCGAAAGCTATCAGCGCCAAGAAAAAAAAGACACACCGCTCTCGGGAGGGTTCGAACCTCCAACCTTTTGGTTAACAGCCGATCGCGCGAGCCAATTGCGCCGCGGAGAGAGTCGTGCTCCACTCTCACCACCGTCAAAAGATTTATACAAAGCTATCAGCGCAAAGAAAAAAAGAGACACACCGCTCTCGGGAGGGCTAGAACCTCCAACGTTTTGGTTCACAGCCGAACGCGCTAGCCAATTGCGCCACGGAGATAGTCGTGCTCCAATCTCACCACCGTCAGAACATTTCTCGAAAGCTATCAGCACAAAAAAAGCGACACACCGCTCTTGGGAGCGCTCGAACCTCCAACCTTTCCGTTAACAGCCGAACGCGATAGCCAAATGCGTCACGAAGACAGTCGTGCTCCACTCTCACCATGGTCAGAACATTTTTCCGAGGTATCAGCGCAAAGAAAAAAAAGCGACACACCGCTCTCGGGAGGGCTCAAACCTCCAACGTTTTGGTTCACAGCCGAACCCGCTAGCCAATTGCGCCACAGAGATATTCGTGCTCCACTCTCACCACCGTCAGAACATTTCTACAAAGCTATCAGCGCAAAGAAAAAAGAGACACACCGCTCTCGGGAGGGTTCGAACCTCCAACCTGTTGGTTAACAGCTGATCGCGCTAGCCAATTGCGCCAGGGAGACAGTCGTGCTCATCTCTCACCACGGTCAGAACATTTCTCTAAAGCTATCAGCGCAAATAAAAAAAACGACACACCGTTCCCGGGAGGGCTCGAACCTCCAACCTTTCGGTTAACAGCCGATCGCGCTAGCCAATTGCGTCACGGAGACAGTCATGCTCCACTCTCACCATGGTCAGAACATTTCTCCAGTGGTATCAGCGCAAAGAAATAAAAAGCGACACACCACTCATGGCAGGGCTCGAACCTCCAAACTTCTGGTTAACAGCCGATCGTGCTAGCCAAATGCGCCACGTAGACAGTCGTGCTCTACTCTCGCCACCGTCGGATCATTTCTCCATAGCTGTCAGCGCAAAGAAAAAGAGACACACCGCTCTCGGGTGTGTTCGAACCTCAAACCTTTTGGTTAACAGCTGAACGCGCTAGCCAATTGCGCCAAGGAGATAAACGTGCTCTACTCTCACCACCGTCAGAACATTTCTCCAAAGCTATCAGCGCAAAGAAAAAAAGTGACACACTGCTCCCGGGAGGACTCAAACCTCCAACCTTTCAGTTAACAGTTGATTGCGCTAGCCAAATCTGCCACGGAAACAGTCGTGCTCCACTCTCACCCCCATCAGAATACTCCTCGAAAGCTATCAGCGCCAAGAAAAAAAAAGACACACCGCTCTCGGGAGGGTTCGAACCTCCAACCTTTTAGTTAACAGCCGATCGCGCTAGCCAATTGCGTCGCGGAGATAAACGCGCTCTACTCTCACTACCGTCAGAACATTTCTCCAAAGCTATCAGCGCAAAGAAAAAAAGCGACACACTGCTCGCGGGAGGGCTCGAAGCTCCAACCTTTCAGTAAAGAGTTGATTGCGCTAGCCAAATCTGCCACGGAAACAGTCGTGCTCCACTCTCACCCCCATCAGAACACTCCTCGAAAGCTATCAGCGCAAAAAAAAAAGAGACACACCGCTCTCCGGAGGGCTCGAACCTCCAAACTTTTGGTTAACAGCCGAACACGCTAGCCAATTGCGTCACGGAGATAGTCGTGTTCCAATCTCACCACCCTCAGAGCGTTTCTCCAAAGCTATTAGCGCAAAGAAAAAAAGAGACACACTGCTCTCGGGAGGGCTCGAACCTCCAACCTTTTGGTTAACAGCCGATCGCGCTAGCCAATTGCGCCACGGAGATTTGTTTTATTTATTACCTGTTTTTCTTTACAGGTGTTCACACAGAAACATGAATGATAAAATACACTTGGACCAATATTTGATCCGAAGTGCTCACATTAAAATTTTTTCAGGTTGCTCAATTCCTCTAACATTGTTAGCCAGCTGGGAGGTTCTTCTTCTTGTTTATACACCTCAGTGATATACCGCATATTTGCAATGAAGTTCTCCCGGACAGGACGTATGTTCTGGTCAAGATCTCTGTAAGCCATAGTGGTCTGCCAGATGCTGTGAAAGCTAATTAACATAACCATGTCGTATGGTATGCCGTCGTCCTCATCCACACAGACAAAACGAATGCCATGGTTTGTAATGGGGAGATCTTTTTTCAATGTTCTTTGAAGGATGACCCAATGAAAGACAGCGTCCCAGCAATGAATAAACACATGGTCTATTGTCTCAGGTGTTTTACAAAGTAAACAATTGGTTGTCCATGGTACATCGATTCCCTCGTCCGCTAGCCACTGCTTTACGGGGAGAGTCCCGGAATGCAATTTAAAAAAGAAAGTTTTTGCCCCTGCTTTTACTTTCATCCTTTTGACCCTTTTCAAAACGTCCTGTCCGGGTCCTCCATTGAACATAGGTGTTGAACAAAGGTGTTGAGAACAAGACATCACGGAGATCTCTGTACAGATTTTTTCGCTTAACAGTGGCAAGATATTCCAGCGAAAAGCGCACTTTCAAAAACTCAAAAGAGTGTACAACTTCTCTCAGAAAACTAGACACATAAATTGCGCCACGGAGACAGTCGTGCTCATCTCTCACCACAGTCAAAACATTTCTCCAAAGCTATTAGCGCAAATGAAAAAAATGACACACCGTTCCCGGGAGGGCTCGAACCTCCAACCTCTCGGTTAACAACTGATCGCGCTAGCCAATTGCGTCACGAAGACAGTCGTGCTCTACTCTCACCACCGTCAGAACATTTCTCCACAGCTGTCAGCGCAAAGAAAAAAGAGACACACCGCTCTCGAGAGGGCTCGAACCTCCAAACTTTCGGTTAACAGCTGAACGCGCTAGCCAATGGCGCCAAGGAGATTGTCGTGCTCTACTCTCACCACCGTCAGAACATTTCTCCAAAGCTATCAGCGCAAAGAAAAAAAGCGACACACTGCTCCCGGGAGGGCTAGAACCTCAAACCTTTTGGTTAACAGCCGATCATGCTAGCCAATCGCGCCACGTACAGTCGTGCTCTACTGTCACCACCGTCAGAACATTTCTCCACAGCTGTGAGCGCAAAGAAAAAAGAGACACGCCGCTCTCGGGAGGGTTCGAACCTCCAACCTTTCAGTTAACAGTTGATTGCGCTAGCCAAATCTGCCATGGAAACAGTCGTGCTCCACTCTCACCCCCATCAGAATTCTCCTCGTAAGCTATCAGCGCAAAGAAAAACAAGACACACCGCTCTCGGGAGGGTTCGAACCTCCAACCTTTTGGTTAACAGCCGATCGCGCTAGCCAATTGCGCCGCGGAGACAGTCGTGCTCCACTCTCACCACCGTCAGAAGATTTATACAAAGCTATCAGCGCAAAGAAAAAAAGAGACACACCGCTCTCGGGAGGGCTAGAACCTCCAACCTTTTGATTAACAGCCAATCGTGCTAGCCAATCGCGCCACGTAGACAGTCGTGCTATACTGTCACCACCGTCAGAACATTTCTCAACAGCGCTCAGCGCAAAGAAAAAAAGAGACACACCGCTCTCGGGAGGGCTCGAACCTCCAAACTTTCCGTTAACTGCCGAACGCGATAGCTAAATGCGTCACGGAGACAGTCGTGCTCCACTCTCACCATGGTCAGAACATTTTTCCAAGGTATCAGCGCAAAGAAAAAAAAGCGACACACCACTCATGGCAGGGCTCGAACCTCCAAACTTTTGGTTAACAGCCGATCGTGCTAGCCAAATGCGCCACGTAGACAGTCGTGCTCTACTCTCAACACCATCAGATCATTTCTCCATAGCTGTCAGCGCAAAGAAAAAAGAGACACACCGCTCACGGGAGGGCTCGAACCTCCAACATTTTGGTTAAGAGCCGATCGCGCGAGCCAATAGCGCCACGGAGACAGTCGTGCTCCACTGTCACCATGGTCAAAACATTTCTCCAAAGCTATCAGCGCGAAGAAAAATAAGAGACACACCGCTCTCGGGAGGGCTCGAACCTCCAACGTTTTGGTTCACAGCCGAACGCGCTAGCCAATTGTGCCACAGAGATATTCGTGCTCCACTCTCACCATCGTCAGAACATTTCTACAAAGCTATCAGCGCAAAGAAAAAAAGAGACACACCGCTCTCGGGAGGGCTCGAACCTCCAAACTTTTGGTTAACAGCCGATCGCGCTAGCCGATTGCACCACGGAGATAGTCATGCTACACTCTCACCACCGTCAGAACATTTCTCCAAAGCTATAAGCGCGAAGAAAAAAGCAACACACCACTCAAGGAGGGCTCGAACCTCCAACCTTTTGGTTAACAGCTGATCGCGCTAGCCAATTGCGACACGGAGACAGTCGTGCTCATCTCTCACCACGGTCAAAACATTTCTCCAAAGCTATAAGCGCAAATAAAAAAAACGACACACCGTTCCCGGGAGGGCTCGAACCTCCAACCTTTCGGTTAACAGCCGATCGTGCTAGCCAAATGCGCCACGTAGACAGTCGTGCTCTACTCTCAACACCGTCATAACATTTCTCCATAGCTGTCAGCGCAAAGAAAAAAGAGACACAGCGCTCTCGGGAGGGCTCGAACCTCCAACCTTTTGGTTAACAGCTGAACACGCTAGCCAATTGCGCCAAGGAGATAGTCGTGCTCTACTCTCACCACCGTCAGAACATTTCTCCAAAGATATCAGCCGAAAGAAAAAAAGCGACACACTGCTCCCCGGAGGGCTCGAACCTCCAACCTTTCGGTTAAGAGCCGATCGCGCGAGCCAATAGCGCCACAAAGACAGTCGTGCTCCACTGTCACCACGGTCAGAACATTTCTCCAAAGCTATCAGCGCAAAGAAAAAAAGAGACACACCGCTCTCGGGAGGGCTAGAACCTCCAACCTTTTGGTTAACAGCCGATCGTGCTAGCCAATCGCGCCACGTAGACAGTCGTGCTATACTGTCACCACCGTCAGGACATTTCTCAACAGCGCTCAGCGCAAAGAAAAAAAGAGACACACCGCTCTCGGGAGGGCTAGAACCTCCAACATTTTGGTTCACAGCCGAACGCGCTAGCCAACTGCGCCACTGAAATAGTCGTGCTCCAATCTCACCACCGTCAGAACATTTCTTGAAAGCTATCCGCACAAAAAAAGCGACACAGCGCTCATGGGAGCGCTCGAACCTCCAACCTTTCCGTTAACAGCCGAACGCGATAGCCAAATGCGTCACGGAGACAGTCGTGCTCCACTCTCACCATGGTCAGAACATTTTTCCAAGGTATCAGCGCAAAGAAAAGAAAGCGACACACCACTCATGGCAGGGCTCGAACCTCCAAACTTTTGGTTAACAGCCGATCGTGCTAGCCAAATGCGCCACGTAGACAGTCGTGCTCTACTCTCAACACCGTCAGAACGTTTCTCCATAGCTGTCAGCGCAAAGAAAAAAGAGACACACCGCTCTCGGGAGGGCTCGAACCTCCAACCTTTTGGTTAACAGCTGAACGCGCTAGCCAATTGCGCCAAGCAGATAGTCGTGCTCTAGTCTCACCACCGTCAGAACATTTCTCCAAAGCTATCAGCCGAAAGAAAAAAAGTGACACACTGCTCTCGAGAGGGCTCGAACCTCCAAACTTTTGGTTAACAGCTGAACGCGCTAGCCAATTGCGCCAAGAAGGTAGTGGTGCTCTACTCTCACCACCGTCAGAACATTTCTCCAAAGCTATCAGCGCAAATAAAAAAAACGACACACCGTTCCCGGGAGGGCTCGAACCTCCAACCTTTCGGTTAAGAGCCGATCGCGCGAGCCAATAGCGCCACGGAGACAGTCGTGCTCCACTGTCTCCACGGTCAGAACATTTCTCCAAAGCTATCAGCGCGAAGAAAAATAAGAGACACACCGCTCTCGGGAGGGCTCGAACCTCCAACGTTTTGATTCACAGCCGAACGCGCTAGCCAATTGCGCCACAGAGATATTCGTGCTCCACTCTCACCACCGTCAGAACATTTCTACAAAGCTATCAGCGCAAAGAAAAAAAGAGACACACCGCTTTCGAGAGGGCTCGAACCTCCAAACTTTTGGTTAACAGCTGATCGAGCTAGCCAATTGCGCCAGGGAGACAGTCGTGCTCATCTCTCACCACGGTCAGAACATTTCTCCAAAGCTATCAGCGCAAATAAAAAAAACGACACACCGTTCCCGGGAGGGCTCGAACCTCCAACCTTTCGGTTAACAGCCAATCGCGCTAGCCAATTGCGTCACGGAGACAGTAATGCTCTACTCTCACCATGGTCAGAACATTTCTTCAGTGGTATCAGCGCAAAGAAATAAAAAGCGACACACCACTCATGGCATGGCTCGAACCTCCAAACTTCTGGTTAACAGCCGATCGTGCTAGCCAAATGCGCCACGTAGACAGTCGTGCTCTACTCTCGCCACTGTCAGAACATTTCTCCATAGCTGTCAGCGCAAAGAAAAAGAGACACACCGCTCTCGGGTGTGTTCGAACCTCAAACCTTTTGGTTAACAGCTGAACGCGCTAGCCAATTGCGCCAAGGAGATAAACGTGCTCTACTCTCACCACCGTCAGAACATTTCTCCAAAGCTATCAGTGCGAAGAAAAAAGCAACACACCACTCATGGGAGGGCTCGAACCTCCAACCTTTTGGTTAACAGCTGATCGCGCTAGCCAATTGCGCCACGGAGACAGTCGTGCTCATCTCTCACCACGGTCAAAACATTTCTCCAAAGCTATAGGCGCAAATTAAAAAAAACGACACACCGTTCCAGGGAGGGCTTGAACCTCCAACCTTTCGGTTAACAGCCGATCGCGCTAGCCAATTGCGTCACGGAGATAGTCGTGCTACACTCTCACCACCGTCAGAACATTTCTCCAAAGCTATCAGTGCGAAGAAAGTAGCAACACACCACTCATGGGAGGGCTCGAACCTCCAACCTTTTGATTAACAGCTGATCGCGCTAGCCAATTGCGCCACGGAGACAGTCGTGCTCATCTCTCACCACGGTCAAAACATTTCTTCAAAGCTATAGGCGCAAATTAAAAAAAGCGACACACTGTTCCCGGGAGGGCTCGAACCTCCAACCTTTCAGTTAACAGTTGACCGCGCTAGCCAATTCTTCCAAGGAAACAGTCGTGCTCCAATCTCACCACCGTCAGAACATTTCTCCAAAGCTATCAGCGCAAAGAAAAAAAAGAGACACACCACTCTAGGCAGGGCTCAAACCTCCATACTTTTTGGTTACCAGCCGATCGTGCTAGCCAAATGCGCCACGTAGACAGTCGTGCTCTACTCTCAACACCGTCAGAACATTTATCCATAGCTGTCAGCGCAAAGAAAAAAGAGACACACCGCTCTCGGGAGGGCTCGAACCTCCAACCTTTTGGTTAACAGCTGATCGCGCTAGCCAATTGCGCCAGGGAGACAGTCGTGCTCATCTCTCACCACGGTCAGAACATTTCTCCAAAGCTATCAGCGCAAATAAAAAAAAACGACACACCGTTCCCGGGAGGGCTCGAACCTCCAACCTTTCGGTTAACAGCCGATCGTGCTAGCCAATTGCGTCATGGAGACAGTCATGCTCCACTCTCACCATGGTCAGAACATTTCTCCAGTGGTATCAGCGCCAAGAAATAAAAAGCGACACACCACTCATGGCAGGGCTCGAACCTCCAAGCTTCTGGTTAACAGCCGATCGTGCTAGCCAAATGCGCCACGTAGACAGTCGTGCTCTACTCTCGCCACCGTCAGAACATTTCTCCATAGCTGTCAGCGCAAAGAGAAAGAGACACCGCTCTCGGGTGTGTTCGAACCTCAAACCTTTTGGTTAACAGCTGAACGCGCTAGCCAATTGCGCCAAGAAGATAAACGTGCTCTACTCTCACCACCGTCAGAACATTTCTCCAAAGCTATCAGCGCAAAGAAAAAAAGTGACACACTGCTCCCGGGAGGGCTCGAACCTCCAACATTTCAGTTAACAGTTGATTGCGCTAGCGAAATCTGCCAAGGAAACAGTCGTGCTCCACTCTCACCCCCATCAGAATACTCCTCGAAAGCTATCAGCGCCAAGAAAAAAAAGACACACCGCTCTCGGGAGGGTTCGAACCTCCAACCTTTTGGTTAACAGCCGATCGCGCGAGACAATTTCGCCGCGGAGAGAGTCGTGCTCCACTCTCACCACCGTCAAAAGATTTATACAAAGCTATCAGCGCAAAGAAAAAAAGAGACACACCGCTCTCGGGAGGGCTAGAACCTCCAACGTTTTGGTTCACAGCCGAACGAGCTAGCCAATTGCGCCACGGAGATAGTCGTGCTCCAATCTCACCACCGTCAGAACATTTCTCGAAAGCTATCAGCACAAAAAAAGCGACACACCGCTCTTGGGAGCGCTCGAACCTCCAACCTTTCCGTTAACAGCCGAACGCGATAGCCAAATGCGTCACGAAGACAGTCGTGCTCCACTCTCACCATGGTCAGAACATTTTTCCAAGGTATCAGCGCAAAGAAAAAAAAGCGACACACCGCTCTCGGGAGGGCTCGAACCTCCAACGTTTTGGTTCACAGCCGAACCCGCTAGCCAATTGCGCCACAGAGATATTCGTGCTCCACTCTCACCACCGTCAGAACATTTCTACAAAGCTATCAGCGCAAAGAAAAAAGAGACACACCGCTCTCGGGAGGGTTCGAACCTCCAACCTGTTGGTTAACAGCTGATCGCGCTAGCCAATTGCGCCAGGGAGACAGTCGTGCTCATCTCTCACCACGGTCAGAACATTTCTCTAAAGCTATCAGCGCAAATAAAAAAAACGACACACCGTTCCCGGGAGGGCTCGAACCTCCAACCTTTCGGTTAACAGCCGATCGCGCTAGCCAATTGCGTCACGGAGACAGTCATGCTCCACTCTCACCATGGTCAGAACATTTCTCCAGTGGTATCAGCGCAAAGAAAAAAAAGCGACACACCACTCATGGCAGGGCTCGAACCTCCAAACTTTTGGTTAACAGCCGATCGTGCTAGCCAAATGCGCCACGTAGACAGTCGTGCTCTACTCTCATCACCATCAGAACATTTCTCCATAGCTGTCATCGCAAAGAAAAAAAGAGACACACCGCTCTCGGGAGGGCTCGAACCTCCAACCTTTCAGTTAACAGTTGATTGCGCTAGCCAAATCGGCCACGGAAACAGTCGTGATCCACTCTCACCCCCATCAGAACACTCCTCGAAAGCTATCAGCGCAAAGAAAAAAAAACAGACACACCGCTCTCCGGAGGGCTCGAACCTCCGACCTTTTGGTTAACAGCCGAACGCGCTATCCAATTGCGTCACGGAGATAGTCGTGTTCCTCTCTCACCACCCTCAGAACGTTTCTCCGAAGCTATCAGCGCAAAGAAAAAAAAGAGACACACCGCTCTCGGGAGGTCTTGAACCTCCAAACTTCTGGTTAACAGCCGATCGTGCTAGCCAAATGCGCCACGTAGACAGTCGTGCTCTACTCTCGCCACCGTCGGATCATTTCTCCATAGCTGTCAGCGCAAAGAAAAAGAGACACACCGCTCTCGGGTGTGTTCGAACCTCAAACCTTTTGGTTAACAGCTGAACGCGCTAGCCAATTGCGCCAAGGAGATAAACGTGCTCTACTCTCACCACCGTCAGAACATTTCTCCAAAGCTATCAGCGCAAAGAAAAAAAGTGACACACTGCTCCCGGGAGGACTCGAACCTCCAACATTTCAGTTAACAGTTGATTGCGCTAGCGAAATCTGCCAAGGAAACAGTCGTGCTCCACTCTCACCCCCATCAGAATACTCCTCGAAAGCTATCAGCGCCAAGAAAAAAAAGACACACCGCTCTCGGGAGGGTTCGAACCTCCAACCTTTTGGTTAACAGCCGATCGTGCTAGCCAATCGCGCCACGTAGACAGTCGTGCTCTACTCTCAACACCATCAGAACATTTCTCCATAGCTGTCAGCGCAAAGAAAAAAGAGACACACCGCTCACGGGAGGGCTCGAACCTCCAACATTTTGGTTAACAGCTGAACGCGTTAGCCAATTGCGCCAAAGAGGTAGTCGTGCTCTACTCTCACCACCGTCAGAACATTTCTCCAAAGCTATCAGCGCAAATAAAAAAAAACGACACACCGTTCCCGGGAGGGCTCGAACCTCCAACCTTTCGGTTAAGAGCCGATCGCGCGAGCCAATAGCGCCACGGAGACAGTCGTGCTCCACTGTCACCATGGTCAAAACATTTCTCCAAAGCTATCAGCGCGAAGAAAAATAAGAGACACACCGCTCTCGGGAGGGCTCGATCCTCCAACGTTTTGGTTCACAGCCGAACGCGCTAGCCAATTGTGCCACAGAGATATTCGTGCTCCACTCTCACCATCGTCAGAACATTTCTACAAAGCTATCAGCGCAAAGAAAAAAAGAGACACACCGCTCTCGAGAGGGCTCGAACCTCCAACCTTTTGGTTAACAGCTGAATGCACTAGCCAATTGCGCCAAGGAGATAGTCGTGCTCTACTCTCACCACCGTCAGAACATTTCTCCGAAGCTATCAGCCGAAAGAAAAAAAGCGACACACTGCTCCCGGGAGGGCTCGAACCTCCAACCTTTTGGTTAACAGCTGAACGCGCTAGCCAATTGCGCCAAGGAGGTAGTCGTGCTCTACTCTCACCACCGTCAGAACATTTCTCCAAAGCTATCAGCGCAAATAAAAAAAAGACACACCGTTCCCGGGAGGGCTCGAACCTCCAACGTTTCGGTTAAGAGCCGATCGCGCGAGCCGATAGCGCCACGGAGACAGTCGTGCTCCACTGTCATCACGGTCAGAACATTTCTCCAAAGCTGTCAGCGCGAAGAAAAATAAGAGACACACCGCTCTCGGGAGGGCTCGAACCTCCAACGTTTTGGTTCACAGCCGAACACGCTAGCCAATTGCGCCACAGAGATATTCGTGCTCCACTCTTACCACCGTCAGAACATTTCTACAAAGCTATCAGCGCAAAGAAAAAAAGAGACACATCGCTCTCGGGAGGGCTCGAACCTCCAAACTTTTGGTTAACAGCCGATTGCGCTAGCCGATTGCACCACGGAGATAGTCGTGCTACACTCTCACCACCGTCAGAACATTTCTCCAAAGCTATCAGTGCGAAGAAAAAAGCAACACACCACTCATGGGAGGGCTCGAACCTCCAACCTTTTGGTTAACAGCTGATCGCGCTAGCCAATTGCGCCACGGAGACAGTCGTGCTCATCTCTCACCACGGTCAAAACATTTCTCCAAAGCTATAGGCGCAAATTAAAAAAAACGACACACCGCTCCCGGGAGGGCTTGAACCTCCAACCTTTCGGTTAACAGTCGATCGCGCTAGCCAATTTCGTCACGGAGATTGTCGTGCTACACTCTCACCACCGTCAGAACATTTCTCCAAAGCTATCAGTGCGAAGAAAATAGCAACACACCACTCATGGGAGGGCTCGAACCTCCAACCTTTTGGTTAACAGCTGATCGCGGTAGCCAATTGCGCCACGGAGACAGTCGTGCTCATCTCTCACCACGGTCAGAACATTTCTCCAAAGCTATCAGCGCAAATAAAAAAAAACGACACACCGTTCCCAGGAGGGCTCGAACCTCCAACCTTTCGGTTAACAGCCGATCGTGCTAGCCAATTGCGTCATGGAGACAGTCATGCTCCACTCTCACCATGGTCAGAACATTTCTCCAGTGGTATCAGCGCCAAGAAATAAAAAGCGACACACCACTCATGGCAGGGCTCGAACCTCCAAGCTTCTGGTTAACAGCCGATCGTGCTAGCCAAATGCGCCACGTAGACAGTCGTGCTCTACTCTCGCCACCGTCAGAACATTTCTCCATAGCTGTCAGCGCAAAGAAAAAGAGACACCGCTCTCGGGTGTGTTCGAACCTCAAACCTTTTGGTTAACAGCTGAACGCGCTAGCCAATTGCGCCAAGAAGATAAACGTGCTCTACTCTCACCACCGTCAGAACATTTCTCCAAAGCTATCAGCGCAAAGAAAAAAAGTGACACACTGCTCCCGGGAGGGCTCGAACCTCCAACATTTCAGTTAACAGTTGATTGCGCTAGCGAAATCTGCCACGGAAACAGTCGTGCTCCACTCTCACCCCCATCAGAATACTCCTCGAAAGCTATCAGCGCCAAGAAAAAAAAGACACACCGCTCTCGGGAGGGTTCGAACCTCCAACCTTTTGGTTAACAGCCGATCGCGCGAGACAATTTCGCCGCGGAGAGAGTCGTGCTCCACTCTCACCACCGTCAAAAGATTTATACAAAGCTATCAGCGCAAAGAAAAAAAGAGACACACCGCTCTCGGGAGGGCTAGAACCTCCAACGTTTTGGTTCACAGCCGAACGCGCTAGCCAATTGCGCCACGGAGATAGTCGTGCTCCAATCTCACCACCGTCAGAACATTTCTCGAAAGCTATCAGCACAAAAAAAGCGACACACCGCTCTTGGGAGCGCTCGAACCTCCAACCTTTCCGTTAACAGCCGAACGCGATAGCCAAATGCGTCACGAAGACAGTCGTGCTCCACTCTCACCATGGTCAGAACATTTTTCCAAGGTATCAGCGCAAAGAAAAAAAAGCGACACACCGCTCTCGGGAGGGCTCGAACCTCCAACGTTTTGGTTCACAGCCGAACCCGCTAGCCAATTGCGCCACAGAGATATTCGTGCTCCACTCTCACCACCGTCAGAACATTTCTACAAAGCTATCAGCGCAAAGAAAAAAGAGACACACCGCTCTCGGGAGGGTTCGAACCTCCAACCTGTTGGTTAACAGCTGATCGCGCTAGCCAATTGCGCCAGGGAGACAGTCGTGCTCATCTCTCACCACGGTCAGAACATTTCTCTAAAGCTATCAGCGCAAATAAAAAAAACGACACACCGTTCCCGGGAGGGCTCGAACCTCCAACCTTTCGGTTAACAGCCGATCGCGCTAGCCAATTGCGTCACGGAGACAGTCATGCTCCACTCTCACCATGGTCAGAACATTTCTCCAGTGGTATCAGCGCAAAGAAATAAAAAGCGACACACCACTCATGGCAGGGCTCGAACCTCCAAACTTCTGGTTAACAGCCGATCGTGCTAGCCAAATGCGCCACGTAGACAGTCGTGCTCTACTCTCGCCACCGTCGGATCATTTCTCCATAGCTGTCAGCGCAAAGAAAAAGAGACACACCGCTCTCGGGTGTGTTCGAACCTCAAACCTTTTGGTTAACAGCTGATCGCGCTAGCCAATTGCGCCAAGGAGATAAACGTGCTCTACTCTCACCACCGTCAGAACATTTCTCCAAAGCTATCAGCGCAAAGAAAAAAAGTGACACACTGCTCCCGGGAGGACTCAAACCTCCAACCTTTCAGTTAACAGTTGATTGCGCTAGCCAAATCTGCCACGGAAACAGTCGTGCTCCACTCTCACCCCCATCAGAATACTCCTCGAAAGCTATCAGCGCCAAGAAAAAAAAAGACACACCGCTCTCGGGAGGGTTCGAACCTCCAACCTTTTAGTTAACAGCCGATCGCGCTAGCCAATTGCGTCGCGGAGACAGTCGTGCTCCACTCTCACCACCGTCAGAAGATTTATACAAAGCTATCAGCGCAAAGAAAAAAAGAGACACACCGCTCTCGGGAGGGCTAGAACCTCCAACCTTTTGGTTAACAGCCAATCGTGCTAGCCAATCGCGCCACGTAGACAGTCGTGCTCTACTCTCAACACCATCAGAACATTTCTCCATAGCTGTCAGCGCAAAGAAAAAAGAGACACACCGCTCACGGGAGGGCTCGAACCTCCAACATTTTGGTTAACAGCTGAACGCGTTAGCCAATTGCGCCAAAGAGGTAGTCGTGCTCTACTCTCACCACCGTCAGAACATTTCTCCAAAGCTATCAGCGCAAATAAAAAAAAACGACACACCGTTCCCGGGAGGGCTCGAACCTCCAACCTTTCGGTTAAGAGCCGATCGCGCGAGCCAATAGCGCCACGGAGACAGTCGTGCTCCACTGTCACCATGGTCAAAACATTTCTCCAAAGCTATCAGCGCGAAGAAAAATAAGAGACACACCGCTCTCGGGAGGGCTCGATCCTCCAACGTTTTGGTTCACAGCCGAACGCGCTAGCCAATTGTGCCACAGAGATATTCGTGCTCCACTCTCACCATCGTCAGAACATTTCTACAAAGCTATCAGCGCAAAGAAAAAAAGAGACACACCGCTCTCGAGAGGGCTCGAACCTCCAACCTTTTGGTTAACAGCTGAATGCACTAGCCAATTGCGCCAAGGAGATAGTCGTGCTCTACTCTCACCACCGTCAGAACATTTCTCCGAAGCTATCAGCCGAAAGAAAAAAAGCGACACACTGCTCCCGGGAGGGCTCGAACCTCCAACCTTTTGGTTAACAGCTGAACGCGCTAGCCAATTGCGCCAAGGAGGTAGTCGTGCTCTACTCTCACCACCGTCAGAACATTTCTCCAAAGCTATCAGCGCAAATAAAAAAACGACACACCGTTCCCGGGAGGGCTCGAACCTCCAACCTTTCGGTTAAGAGCCGATCGCGCGAGCCGATAGCGCCACGGAGACAGTCGTGCTCCACTGTCATCACGGTCAGAACATTTCTCCAAAGCTGTCAGCGCGAAGAAAAATAAGAGACACACCGCTCTCGGGAGGGCTCGAACCTCCAACGTTTTGGTTCACAGCCGAACACGCTAGCCAATTGCGCCACAGAGATATTCGTGCTCCACTCTTACCACCGTCAGAACATTTCTACAAAGCTATCAGCGCAAAGAAAAAAAGAGACACATCGCTCTCGGGAGGGCTCGAACCTCCAAACTTTTGGTTAACAGCCGATTGCGCTAGCCGATTGCACCACGGAGATAGTCGTGCTACACTCTCACCACCGTCAGAACATTTCTCCAAAGCTATCAGTGCGAAGAAAAAAGCAACACACCACTCATGGGAGGGCTCGAACCTCCAACCTTTTGGTTAACAGCTGATCGCGCTAGCCAATTGCGCCACGGAGACAGTCGTGCTCATCTCTCACCACGGTCAAAACATTTCTCCAAAGCTATAGGCGCAAATTAAAAAAAACGACACACCGCTCCCGGGAGGGCTTGAACCTCCAACCTTTCGGTTAACAGTCGATCGCGCTAGCCAATTGCGTCACGGAGATAGTCGTGCTACACTCTCACCACCGTCAGAACATTTCTCCAAAGCTATCAGTGCGAAGAAAATAGCAACACACCACTCATGGGAGGGCTCGAACCTCCAACCTTTTGGTTAACAGCTGATCGCGGTAGCCAATTGCGCCACGGAGACAGTCGTGCTCATCTCTCACCGCGGTCAAAACAGTTCTTCAAAGCTATAGGCGCAAATTAAAAAAAAGCGACACACTGTTCCCGGGAGGGCTCGAACCTCCAACCTTTCAGTTAACAGTTGACCGCGCTAGCCAATTCTTCCAAGGAAACAGTCGTGCTCCAATCTCACCACCGTCAGAACATTTCTCCAAAGCTATCAGCGCAAAGAAAAAAAGAGACACACCACTCTAGGCAGGGCTCGAACCTCCAAACTATTTGGTTAACAGCCAATCGTGCTAGCCAAATGCGCCACGTAGACAGTCGTGCTCCACTCTCAACACCGTCAGAACATTTCTCCATAGCTCTCACCACAAAGAAAAAAGAGACACATCGCTCTCGGGAAAGCTCGAACCTCCAACCTTTTGGTTAACTGCTGAACGCGCTAGCCAAATGCGCCAAGGAGATAAACGTGCTCTAATCTCACCACCGTCAGAACATTTCTCCAAAGCTATCAGCGCAAAGAAAAAAAGTGACACACTGCTCCCGGGAGGGCTCGAACCTCCAACCTTTCAGTTAACAGTTGATTGCGCTAGCCAAATCTGCCACGGAAACAGTCGTGCTCCACTCTCACCACCCGCAGAACGTTTCTCCAAAGCTATCAGCGCAAAGAAAAAAAGAAACACACCGCTCTCGGGAGGGTTCGAATCTCCAACCTTTTGGTTAACAGCCGATCGCGCTAGCCAATTTCGCCACGGAGACAGTCGTGCTCCACTCTCACCACCGTCAGAACATTATGCAAAGCTATCAGCGCAAAGAAAAAAAAACACACCGCTCTCGGGAGGGCTAGAACCTCAAACCTTTTGCTTAACAGCCGATCGTGCTAGCCAATCGCTCCACGTAGACAGTCGTGCTCTACTGTCACCACCGTCAGAACATTTCTCCACAGCTGTCAGCGCAAAGAAAAAAGAGACACGCCGCTCTCGGGAGGGCTCGAACCTCCAACCTTTTGGTTAACAGCTGAGCGCGCTAGCCAATTGCGCCAAGGAGATAGTCGTGCTCTACTCTCACCACCGTCAGAACATTTCTCCAAAGCTATCAGCGCAAAAAAAAAGCGACACACTGTTCCCGGGAGGGCTCGAACCTCCAACCTTTCAGTTAACAGTTGAACGCGCTAGCCAATACTTCCAAGGAAACAGTCGTGCTCCAATCTCACCACCGTCAGAACATTTCTCCAAAGCTATCAGCGCAAAGAAAAAAAAGAGACACACCACTCTAGGCAGGGCTCAAACCTCCAAACTTTTTGGTTAACAGCCGATCGTGCTAGCCAAATGCGCCACGTAGACAGTCGTGCTCTACTCTCAACACCGTCAGAACATTTCTCCATAGCTGTCAGCGCAAAGAAAAAAGAGACACACCGCTCTCGGGAGGGCTCGAACCTCCAACCTTTTGGTTAACAGCTGATCGCGCTAGCCAATTGCGCCAGGGAGACAGTCGTGCTCATCTCTCACCACGGTCAGAACATTTCTCCAAAGCTATCAGCGCAAATAAAAAAAACGACACACCGTTCCCGGGAGGGCTCGAACCTCCAACCTTTCGGTTAACAGCCGATCGCGCTAGCCAATTGCGTCACGGAGACAGTCATGCTCCACTCTCACCATGGTCAGAACATTTCTCCAGTGGTATCAGCGCAAAGAAATAAAAAGCGACACACCACTCATGGCAGGGCTCGAACCTCCAAACTTCTGGTTAACAGCCGATCGTGCTAGCCAAATGCGCCACGTAGACAGTCGTGCTCTACTCTCGCCACCGTCGGAACATTTCTCCATAGCTGTCAGCGCAAAGAAAAAGAGACACACCGCTCTCGGGTGTGTTCGAACCTCAAACCTTTTGGTTAACAGCTGAACGCGCTAGCCAATTGCGCCAAGGAGATAAACGTGCTCTACTCTCACCACCGTCAGAACATTTCTCCAAAGCTATCAGCGCAAAGAAAAAAAGTGACACACTGCTCCCGGGAGGGCTCAAACCTCCAACCTTTCAGTTAACAGTTGATTGCGCTAGCCAAATCTGCCACGGAAACAGTCGTGCTCCACTCTCACCCCCATCAGAATACTCCTCGAAAGCTATCAGCGCCAAGAAAAAAAAAGACACACCGCTCTCGGGAGGGTTCGAACCTCCAACCTTTTAGTTAACAGCCGATCGCGCTAGCCAATTGCGTCGCGGAGACAGTCGTGCTCCACTCTCACCACCGTCAGAAGATTTATACAAAGCTATCAGCGCAAAGAAAAAAAGAGACACACCGCTCTCGGGAGGGCTAGAACCTCCAACCTTTTGGTTAACAGCCGATCGTGCTAGCCAATCGCGCCACGTAGACAGTCGTGCTATACTGTCACCACCATCAGAACATTTCTCATCAGCGCTCAGCGCAAAGAAAAAAAGAGACACACCGCTCTCGGGAGGGCTAGAACCTCCAACGTTTTGGTTCACAGCCGAACGCGCTAGCGAATTGCGCCACGGAGATAGTCGTGCTCCAATCTCACCACCGTCAGAACATTTCTCGAAAGCTATCAGCACAAAAAAGCGACACAGCGCTCATGGGAGCGCTCGAACCTCCAACCTTTCCGTTAACAGCCGAACGCGATAGCCAAATGCGTCACGGAGACAGTCGTGCTCCACTCTCACCATGGTCAGAACATTTTTCCAAGGTATCAGCGCAAAGAAAAAAATTGCCCGCAGCTTCTCTCGGGGGAACACTGAGGAGGATGCGGAGCATATAATTGGTTAACGGGGTGTTAAAGTGCGACTTACTTGGGTCGATGGCTAAATTGGTTAACGTGGTTGTGAAATGGGGTGTTAAATTGCGACTTACTTGGGTCGATGGCTAAATTGGTTAACGTGGTTGTAGGAGGGGGTGTTAAATGAGTGAACAGTACACACGTATGTGAAAGGGCGGCGCTGGTCGAAGGGACGTCGATCATTGTGTTTGTGGATTCGTTGGAATTCATTTCACCGTGACCTTGGACGTCGACGCGCCGTACAAACCAACCGACGAGCGGCAACTGAGCGAGCGAGCGCCGACCTTAAGTATATATACAGCACGACGGCGCATGCACTGTCATCTGTTGAATGTTCTCGAAGCGCGACGCCACATGCGCGTCCACTGGAGAATCAGGAGAATTGTAGATGTCGAACGCGGTGTGTAGAGGAGGAAGGGTACACAGATGGTGGAGGAGTGAAGCGCGCGCGGTGTGTAGAGGAGGAAGGGATGCACAGATGGTGGAAGAGTGGGCGACGGCGCATGCGCGCGCGTCAGCTGTCGAATGTTCGAGAAGCGGTGCGGACGGCGCGGACGGCGCACTACAAGGCGCGAGTATAAGATGCTTCCGCATCTAAAAAAAGCGACACACCACTCATGGCAGGGCTCGAACCTCCAAACTTTTGGTTAACAGCCGATCATGCTAGCCAAATGCGCCACGTAGACAGTCGTGCTCTACTCTCAACACCGTCAGAACATTTCTCCATAGCTGTCAGCGCAAAGAAAAAAGAGACACACCGCTCTCGGGAGGGCTCTAACCGCCAACCTTTTGGTTAACAGCTGAACGCGCTAGCCAATTGCGCCAAGGAGATAGTCGTGCTCTACTCTCACCACCGTCAGAACATTTCTCCAAAGCTACCAGCGCAAATAAAAAAAAACGACACACCGTTCCCGGGAGGGCTCGAGCCTCCAACCTTTCGGTTAAGAGCCGATCGCGCGAGCCAATAGCGCCACGGAGACAGTCGTGCTCCACTGTCACCCCGGTCAGAAGATTTCTCCAAAGCTATCAGCGCGAAGAAAAATAAGAGACACACCGCTCTCGGGAGGGCTCGAACCTCCAACGTTTTGGTTCACAGCCGAACGCGCTAGCCAATTGCGCCACGTAGACAGTCGTGCTCTACTCTCAACACCGTCAGAACATTTCTCCATAGCTGTCAGCACAAAGAAAAAAGAGACACACCGCTCTCGGGAAAGCTCGAACCTCCAACTTTTTGGTTAACTGCTGAACGCACTAGCCAATTGCGCCAAGGAGATAAACGTGCTCTAATCTCACCACCGTCAGAACATTTCTCCAAAGCTATCAGCGCAAAGAAAAAAAGTGACACACTGCTCCCGGGAGGGCTCGAACCTCCAACCTTTCAGTTAACAGTTGATTGCGCTAGCCAAATCTGCCACGGAAACAGTCGTGCTCCACTCTCACCCCCATCAGAATACTCCTCGAAAGCTATCAGCGCCAAGAAAAAAAAAGACACACCGCTCTCGGCAGGGTTCGAACCTCCAACCTTTTGGTTAACAGCCGATAGCGCTAGCCAATTGCGCCGCGGAGACAGTCGTGCTCCACTCTCACCACCGTCAGAACATTTATACAAAGCTATCAGCGCAAAGAAATAAAGAGACACACCGCTCTCGGGAGGGCTAGAACCTCTAACCTTTTGGTTAACAGCCGATCGTGCTAGCCAATCGCGCCACGTAGACAGTCGCGCTATACTGTCACCATTGTCAGAACACTTATAAGCAGCGCTCAGCGCAAAGAAAAAAAGAGACACACCGCTCTCGGGAGGGCTAGAACCTCCAACATTTTGGTTCACAGCCGAACGCGCTAGCCAATTGCGCCACTGAGATAGTCGTGCTCCAATCTCACCACCATCAGAACATTTCTCGAAAGCTATCAGCACAAAAAAAGCGACACAGCGCTCATGGGAGCGCTCGAACCTCCACCCTTTCCGTTAACAGCCGAACGCGATAGCCAAATGCGTCACAGAGACAGTCGTGCTCCACTCTCACGATGGTCAGAACATTTTTCCAAGGTATCAGCGCAAAGAAAAAAAAGCGACACACCACTCAAGGCAGGGCTCGAACCTCCAAACTTTTGGCTAACAGCCGATCGTGCTAGCCAAATGCGCCACGTAGACAGTCGTGCTCTACACTCGCAACCGTCAGAACATTTCTCCATAGCTGTCAGCGCAAAGAAAAAGAGACACCGCTCTCGGGTGTGTTCGAACCTCAAACCTTTTGATTAACAGCTGAACGCGCTAGCCAATTGCGCCAAGGAGATAAACGTGCTCTACTCTCACCACTGTCAGAACATTTCTCCAAAGCTATCAGCGCAAAGAAAAAAAGTGACACACCGCTCTCGGGAGGGCTCGAACCTCCAACCTTTTGGTTAACACCTGAACGCACTAGCCAATTGCGCCAAGGAGATAGTCGTGCTCTACTCTCACCACCGTCAGAACATTTCTCCAAAGCTATCAGCCGGAAGAAAAAAAGCGACACACTGCTCCCGGGAGGGCTCGAACCTCCAACCTTTTGGTTAACAGATGAACGTGCTAGCTAATTGCGCCAAGAAGGTAGTCGTGCTCTACTCTCACCACCGTCAGAACAATTCTCCAAAGCTATCAGCGCAAATAAAAAAACGACACACCGTTCCCGGGAGGGCTCGAACCTCAAACCTTTCGGTTAAGAGCCGATCGCGCGAGCCAATAGCGCCACGGAGACAGTCGTGCTCCAATGTCACATCGGTCAGAACATTTCTCCAACGCTATCAGCGCGAAGAAAAATAAGAGACACACCGCTCTCGGGAGGGCTCGAACCTCCAACGTTTTGGTTCACAGCCGAACGCGCTAGCCAATTGCGCCACGGAGACAGTCGTGCTCATCTCTCACCACGGTCAAATATTTCTCCAAAGGTATCAGCGCAAAGAAAAAAAGCGACACACCACTCATGGCAGGGCTCGAACCTTCAAACTTTTTGGTTAACAGCCGATCGTGCTAGCCAAATGCGCCACGTAGACAGTCGTGCTCTACTCTCAACACCACGAAGATAGTCGTGCTACACTCTCACCACCGTCAGAACATTTATCCAAAGCTATCAGCGCGAAGAAAAAAGCAACACACCACTCATGGGAGGGCTCGAACCTCCAACCTTTTGGTTAACAGCTGATCGCGCTAGCCAATTGCGCCACGGAGACAGTTGTGCTCATCTCTCACCACGGTCAAAACATTTCTCCAAAGCTATAAGCGCAAATAAAAAAAACGACACACCGTTCCCGGGAGGGCTCGAACCTCCAACCTTTCGGTTAACAGCCGATCGCGCTAGCCAATTGCGTCACGGAGACAGTCATGCTCCACTCTCACCATGGTCAGAACATTTCTCCAAAGGTATCACCGCAAAGAAAAAAAAGCGACACACCACTCACGGCAGGGCTCGAACCTTCAAATTTTTTGGTTAACAGCCGATCGTGCTAGCCAAATGCGCCACGTAGACAGTCGTGCTCTACTCTCAACACCGTCAGAACATTTCTCCATAGCTGTCAGCACAAAGAAAAAAGAGACACACCGCTCTCGGTAAAGCTCGAACCTCCAACCTTTTGGTTCACAGCCGAACGCGCTAGCCAATTGCGCCACTGAGATAGTCGTGCTCCAATCTCACCACCGTCAGAACATTTCTCGAAAGCTATCAGCACAAAAAAAGCGAAACAGCGCTCATGGGAGCGCTCGAACCTCCAAGCTTTCCGTTAACAGCCGAACGCGATAGCCAAATGCGTCACGGAGACGGTCGTGCTCCACTCTCACCATGGTCAGAACATTTTTCCAAGGTATCAGCGCAAAGAAAAAAAAGCGACACATCACTCATGGCAGGGCTCGAACCTCCGAACTTTTGGCTAACAGCCGATCGTGCTAGCCAAATGCGCCACGTAGACAGTCGTGCTCTACTCTCGCCACCGTCAGAACATTTCTCCATAGCTGTCAGCGCAAAGAAAAAGAGACATCGCTCTCGGGTGTGTTCGAACCTCAAACCTTTTGGTTAACAGCTGAACGCGCTAGCCAATTGCGCCAAGGAGATAAACGTGCTCTACTCTCACCACCATCAGAACATTTCTCCAAAGCTATCAGCGCAAAGAAAAAAAAGCAACACACCACTCACGGCAGGGCTCGAACCTTCAAATTTTTTGGTTAACAGCCGATCGTGCTAGCCAAATGCGCCACGTAGACAGTCGTGCTCTACTCTCAACACCGTCAGAACATTTCTCCGTAGCTGTCAGCACAAAGAAAAAAGAGACACACCGCTCTCGGTAAAGCTCGAACCTCCAACCTTTTGGTTAACTGCTGAACGCGCTAGCCCATTGCGCCAAGGAGATAAACGTGCTCTAATCTCACCACCGTCAGAACATTTCTCCAAAGCTATCAGCGCAAAGAAAAAAAGTGACACACTGCTCCTGGGAGGGCTCGAACCTCCAACCTTTCATTTAACAGTTGATTGCGCTAGCCAAATCTGCCACGGAAACAGTCGTGCTCCACTCTCACCCCCATCAGAATACTCCTCGAAAGCTATCAGCGCCAAGAAAAAAAAAAGACAGACCGCTCTCCGGAGGGCTCCAACCTCCAACCTTTTGGTTAACAGCCAATCTTGCTAGCCAATCGCGCCACGTAGACAGTCGTGCTCTACTGTCACCACCGTCAGAACATTTCTCTACAGCTGTCAGCGCAAAGAAAAAAGAGACACACCGCTCTCGGGCGGGCTCGAACCTCCAACCTTTTGGTTAACAGCTGAACGCGCTAGCCAATTGCGCCAAGGAGAGAGTCGTGCTCTACTCTCACCACCGTCAGAACATTTCTCCAAAGCTATCAGCCGAAAGAAAAAAAAGCGACACACTGCTCCCGGGAGTGCTCGAACCTCCAACCTTTTGGTTAACAGCTGAACGCGCTAGCCAATTGCGCCAAGGAGGTTGTCGTGCTCTACTCTCACCACCATCAGAATATTTCTCCACAGCTGTCAGCGCAAAGAAAAAAGAGACACGCCGCTCTCGGGAGGGCTCGAACCTCCAACCTTTAGGTTAACAGCTGAACGCGCTAGCCAATTGCGCCAAGGAGATAGTCGTGCTCTACTCTCACCACCGTCAGAACATTTCTCCAAAGCTATCAGCGCAAAGAAAAAAAGCGACACACTGCTCCCGGGAGGGCTCGAACCTCCAACCTTTCGGTTAACAGTTGACCGCGCTAGCCAATTCTTCCAAGGAAACATCGTGCACCAATCTCACCACCGTCAGAACATTTCTCCAAAGCTATCAGCGCAAAGAAAAAAAAGAGACACACCACTCTAGGCAGGGTTCGAACCTCCAAACTTTTTGGTTAACAGTCGATCGTGCTAGCGAAATGCGCCACGTAGACAGTCGTGCTGTACTCTCAACACCGTCAGAACATTTCTCCATAGCTGTCAGCGCCAAAAAAAAAGAGACACACCGCTCTCGGGAGGGCTCGAACCTCCAACCTTTTGGTTAACTGCTGAACGCGCTAGGCGATCGCGCCATGGAGATAGTCGTGCTCCACTCTCACCACCGTCAGAACATTTCTCCAAAGCTATCGGCGCGAAGAAAAAAGCAACACACCACTCATGGGAGGGCTCGAACCTCCAACCTTTTGGTTAACAGCTGATCGCGCTAGCCAATTGCGCCAGGGAGACAGTCGTGCTCCACTCTCACCATGGTCAGAACATTTGTCCAGTGGTATCAGCGCAAAGAAATAAAAAGCGACACACCACTCATGGCAGGGCTCGAACCTCCAAACTTCTGGTTAACAGCCGATCGTGCTAGCCAAATGCGCCACGTAGACAGTCGTGCTCTACTCTCGCCACCGTCAGAACATTTCTCCATAGCTGTCAGCGCAAAAAAAAACACACCGCTCTCGGGTGTGTTCGAACCTCAAACCTTTTGGTTAACAGCTGAACGCGCTAGCCAATTGCGCCAAGGAGATAAACGTGCTCTACTCTCACCACCGTCAGAACATTTCTCCAAAGCTATCAGCGCAAAGAAAAAAAGTGACACACGGCTCCCGGGAGGGCTCGAACCTCCAACCTTTCAGTTAACAGTTCATTGCGCTAGCCAAATCTGCCACGGAAACAGTCGTGCTCCACTCTCACCCCCATCAGAATACTCCACGAAAGCTATCAGCGCCAAGAAAAAAAGACACACCGCTCTCGGGAGGGTTCGAACCTCCAACCTTTTGGTTAACAGCCGATCGCGCTAGCCAGTCGCGCCGCAGAGACAGTCGTGCTCCACTCTCACCACCATCAGAACATTTATACAAAGCTATCAGCGCAAAGAAAAAAAGAGACACACCGCTCTCGGGAGGGCTAGAACCTCCAACCTTTTGGTTAACAGCCGATCGTGCTAGCCAATCGCGCGACGTAGACAGTCGTGCTCATCTCTCACTACGGTCAAAACATTTCTCCAAAGCTATAAGCGCAAATAAAAAAAGAGACACACCGTTCCCGGGAGGGCTCGAACCTCCAACCTTTCGGTTAACAGCCGATCGCGCTAGCCAATTGCGTCACGGAGACAGTCATGCTCCACTCTCACCAAGGTCAGAACATTTCTCCAAATGTACCAGCGCAAAGAAAAAAAAGCGACACACCACTCATGGCAGGGCTCGAACCTTCAAACTTTTTGGTTAAAAGCCGATCGTGCTAGCCAAATGCGCCACTTAGACAGTCGTGCTCTACTCTCAACACCGTCAGAACATTTCTCCGTAGCTGTCAGCACAAAGAAAAAAGAGACAAACTGCTCTCGGGAAAGCTCGAACCTCCAACCTTTTGGTTAACTGCTGAACGCGCTAGCCAATTGCGCCAAGGAGATAAACGTGCTCTAATCTCACCACCGTCAGAACATTTCTCCAAAGCTATCAGCGCAAAGAAAAAAAGTGACACACTGCTCCCGGGAGGGCTCGAACCTCCAACCTTTCAGTTAACAGTTGATTGCGCTAGCCAAATCTGCCACGGAAACAGTCGTGCTCCACTCTCACCCCCATCAGAATACTCCTCGAAAGCTATCAGCGCCAAGAAAAAAAAGACACACCGCTCTCGGGAGGGTTCGAACCTCCAACCTTTTCGTTAACAGCCGATCGCGCTAGCCAATTGCGCCGCGGAGACAGTCGTGCTCCACTCTCACCACCGTCAGAACATTTATACAAAGCTATCAGCGCAAAGAAAAAAAGAGACACACCGCTCTCGGGAGGGCTAGAACCTCTAACCTTTTGGTTAACAGCCGATCGTGCTAGCCAATCGCGCCACGTAGACAGTCGTGCTATACTGTCACCATCGTCAGAACATTTCTCAACAGCGCTCAGCGCAAAGAAAAAAAGAGACACACCGCTCTCGGGAGGGCTAGAACCTCCAACATTTTGGTTCACAGCCGAACGCGCTAGCCAATTGCGCCACTGAGATAGTCGTGCTCCAATCTCACCACCGTCAGAACATTTCTCGAAAGCTATCAGCACAAAAAAAGCGACACAGCGCTCATGGAAGCGCTCGTACATCCAAGCTTTCCGTTAACAGCCGAACGCGATAGCCAAATGCGTCACTGAGACAGTCGTGCTCCACTCTCACCATGGTCAGAACATTTTTCCAAGGTATCAGCGCAAAGAAAAAAAAGCGACACACCACTCATGGCAGGGCTCGAACCTCCGAACTTTTGGCTAACAGCCGATCGTGCTAGCCAAATGCGCCACGTAGACAGTCGTGCTCTTCTCTCAACACCGTCAGAACATTTCTCCATAGCTGTCAGCGCAAAGAAAAAAGAGACACACCGCTCTCGGGAGGGCTCGATCCTCCAACCTTTTGGTTAACAGCTGAACGCGCTAGCCAATTGCGCCAAAGAGAGAGTCGTGCTCTACTCTCACCACCGTCAGAACATTTTTCCAAAGCTATCAGCCGAAAGATCCCGGGAGGGCTCGAACCTCCAACCTTTTGGTTAACAGCTGAACGCGCTAGCCAATTGCGCCAAGAAGGTAGTCTTGCTCTACTCTCACCACCGTCAGAACATTTCTCCAAAGCTATCAGCGCAAATAAAAAAACGACACACCGTTCCCGGGAGGGCTCGAACCTCCAACCTTTCGGTTAAGAGCCGATCGCGCGAGCCAATAGCGCCACGGAGACAGTCGTGCTCCACTGTCACCACGGTCAGAACATTTCTCCAACGCTATCAGCGCGAAGAAAAATAAGAGACACACCGCTCTCGGGAGGGCTCGAACCTCCAACGTTTTGGTTCACAGCCGAACGCGCTAGCCAATTGCGCCACGGAGACACTCGTGCTCATCTCTCACCACGGTCAATACATTTCTCCAAAGCTATAAGCGCAAATAAAAAAACGACACACCGTTCCCGGGAGGGCCCGAACCTCCAACCTTTCGGTTAACAGCCGATCGCGCTAGCCAATTGCGTCACGGAGACAGTCATGCTCCACTCTCACCATGGTCAGAACATTTCTCCAAAGGTATAAGCGCAAAGAAAAAAAAGCGACACACCACTCATGGCAGGGCTCGATCCTAAAAACTTTTTGGTTAACAGCCGATCGTGCTAGCCAAATGCGCCACGTAGACAGTCGTGCTCTACTCTCAACACCACGGAGATAGTCGTGCTACACTCTCACCACCGTCAGAACATTTATCCAAAGCTATCAGCGCGAAGAAAAAAGCAACACACCACTCATGGGAGGGCTCGAACCACCAACTTTTTGGTTAACACCTGATCGCGCTAGCCAATTGCGCCACGGAGACAGTTGTGCTCATCTCTCACCACCGTCAAAACATTTCTCCAAAGCTATAAGCGCAAATAAAAAAAAGCGACACACCGTACCCTGGAGGGCTCGAACCTCCAACCTTTCGGTTAACAGCCGATCGCGCTAGCCAATTGCGTCACGGAGACAGTCATGCTCCACTCTCACCATGTTCAGAACATTTCTCCAAATGTATCAGCGCAAAGAAAAAAAAGCGACACACCACTCACGGCAGGGCTCGAACCTTCAAACTTTTTGGTTAACAGCCGATTGTGCTAGCCAAATGCGCCACGTAGACAGTCGTGCTCTACTCTCAACACCGTCAGAACATTTCTCCTTAGCTGTCAGCACAAAGAAAAAAGAGACACACCGCTCTCGGGAAAGCTCGAACCTCCAACCTTTTGGTTAACTGCTGAACGCGCTAGCCAATTGCGCCACGTAGACAGTCGTGCTATACTGTCACCATCGTCAGAACATTTCTCAACAGCGCTCAGCGCAAAGAAAAAAAGAGACACACCGCTCTCGGGAGGGCTAGAACCTCCAACATTTTGGTTCACAGCCGAACGCGCTAGCCAATTGCGCCACTGAGATAGTCGTGCTCCAATCTCACCACCGTCAGAACATTTCTCGAAAGCTATCAGCACAAAAAAAGCGACACAGCGCTCATGGGAGCGCTCGTACCTCCAAGCTTTCCGTTAACAGCCGAACGCGATAGCCAAATGCGTCACTGAGACAGTCGTGCTCCACTCTCACCATGGTCAGAACATTTTTCCAAGGTATCAGCGCAAAGAAAAAAAAGCGACACACCACTCATGGCAGGGCTCGAACCTCCGAACTTTTGGCTAACAGCCGATCGTGCTAGCCAAATGCGCCACGTAGACAGTCGTGCTCTACTCTCAACACCATCAGAACATTTCTCCATAGCTGTCAGCGCAAAGAAAAAAGAGACACACCGCTCTCGGGAGGGCTCGAACCTCCAACCTTTTGGTTAACAGCTGAACGCGCTAGCCAATTGCGCCAAAGAGATAGTCGTGCTCTACTCTCACCACCGTCAGAACATTTTTCCAAAGCTATCAGCCGAAAGAAAAAAAGCGACACACTGCTCCCGGGAGGGCTCGAACCTCCAACCTTTTGGTTAACAGCTGAACGCGCTAGCCAATTCCGCCATGAAGGTAGTCGTGCTCTACTCTCACCACCGTCAGAACATTTCTCCAAAGCTATCAGCGCAAATAAAAAAACGACACACCGTTCCCGGGAGGGCTCGAACCTCCAACCTTCCGGTTAAGAGCCGATCGCGCGAGCCAATAGCGCCACGGAGACAGTCGTGCTACACTCTCACCACCGTCAGAACATTTATCCAAAGCTATCAGCGCGAAGAAAAAAGCAACACACCACTCATGGGAGGGCTCGAACCACCAACTTTTTGGTTAACAGCTGATCGCGCTAGCCAATTGCGCCACGGAGACAGTTGTGCTCATCTCTCACCACCGTCAAAACATTTCTCCAAAGCTATAAGCGCAAATAAAAAAAACGACACACTGTACCCTGGAGGGCTCGAACCTCCAACCTTTCGGTTAACAGCCGATCGCGGTAGCCAATTGCGTCACGGAGACAGTCATGCTCCACTCTCACCATGGTCAGAACATTTCTCCAAATGTATCAGCGCAAAGAAAAAAAAGCGACACACCACTCACGGCAGGGCTCGAACCTTCAAACTTTTTGGTTAACAGCCGATTGTGCTAGCCAAATGCGCCACGTAGACAGTCGTGCTCTACTCTCAACACCGTCAGAACATTTCTCCATAGCTGTCAGCACAAAGAAAAAAGAGATACACCACTCTCGGGAAAGCTCGAACCTCCAACCTTTTGGTTAACTGCTGAACGCGCTAGCCAATTGCGCCAAGGAGATATACGTGCTCTAATCTCACCACCGTCAGAACGTTTCTCCAAAGCTATCAGCGCAAAGAAAAAAAGTGACACACTGCTCACGGGAGGGCTCGAACCTCCAACCTTTTATTTAACAGTTGATTGCGCTAGCCAAATCTGCCACGGAAACAGTCGGGCTCCACTCTCACCCCCATCAGAATACTCCTCGAAAGCTATCAGCGCCAAGAAAAAAAAGACACACCGCTCTCGGGAGGGTTCGAACCTCCAACCTTTTGGTGAACAGCCGATCGCGCTAGCCAATTGCGCCGCGGAGACAGTCGTGCTCCACTCTCACCACCGTCAGAACATTTATACAAAGCTATCAGCGCAAAGAAAGAAAGCGACACAGTGCTCATGGGAGCGCTCGAACCTCCAAGCTTTCCGTTAACAGCCGAACGCGATAGCCAAATGCGTCACTGAGACAGTCGTGCTCCACTCTCACCATGGTCAGAACATTTTTCCAAGGTATCAGCGCAAAGAAAAAAAAGCGACACACCACTCATGGCAGGGCTCGACCCTCCGAACTTTTGGCTAACAGCCGATCGTGCTAGCCAAATGCGCCACGTAGACAGTCGTGCTCTACTCTCAACACCGTCAGAACATTTCTCCATAGCTGTCAGCGCAAAGAAAAAAGAGACACACCGCTCTCGGGAGGGCTCGAACCTCCAACCTTTTGGTTAACAGCTGAACGCGCTAGCCAATAGCGCCAAAGAGATAGTCGTGCTCTACTCTCACCACCGTCAGAACATTTTTCCAAAGCTATCAGCCGAAAGAAAAAAGCGACACACTGCTCCCGCGAGGGCTCGAACCTCCAACCTTTTGGTTAACAGCTGAACGCGCTAGCCAATTGCGCCAAGAAGGTAGTCGTGCTCTACTCTCACCACCGTCAGAACATTTCTCCAAAGCTATCAGCGCAAATAAAAAAACGACACACCGTTCCCGGGAGGGCTCGAACCTCCAACCTTTCGGTTAAGAGCCGATCGCGCGAGCCAATAGCGCCACGGAGACAGTCATGCTCCACTGTCACCACGGTCAGAACATTTCTCCAACACTATCAGCGCGAAGAAAAATAAGAGACACACCGCTCTCGGGAGGGCTCGAACCTCCAACGTTTTGGTTCACAGCCGAACGCGCTAGCAAATTGCGCCACGGAGACAGTCGTGCTCATCTCTCACCACGGTCAATACATTTCTCCAAAGCTATAAGCGCAAATAAAAAAAAACGACACACCGTTCCCGGGAGGGCTCGAACCTCCAACCTTTCGTTTAACAGCCGATCGCGCTAGCCAATTGCGTCACAGAGACAGTCATGCTCCACTCTCACCATGGTCAGAACGTTTCTCCAAAGGTATCAGCGCAAAGAAAAAAAAGCGACACACCACTCATGGCAGGGCTCGAACCTAAAAACTTTTTGGTTAACAGCCGATCGTTCTAGACAAATGCGCCACGTAGACAGCCGTGCTCTACTCTCAACACCACGGAGATAGTCGTGCTACACTCTCACCACCGTCAGAACATTTATCCAAAGCTATCAGCGCGAAGAAAAAAGCAACACACTGCTCCCAGGAGGGCTCGAACCTCCAACCTTTTGGTTAACAGCTGAACGCGCTAGCCAATTGCGCCAAGAAGGTAGTCGTGCTCTAATCTCACCACCGTCGGAACATTTCTCCGAAGCTATCAGCGCAAATAAAAAAACGACACACCGTTCCCGGGAGGGCTCGAACCTCCAACCTTTCGGTTAAGAGCCGATCGCGCGAGCCAATAGCGCCACGGAGACAGTCGTGCTCCACTGTCACCACGGTCAGAACATTTCTCCAACGCTAACAGCGCGAAGAAAAATAAGAGACACACCGCTCTCGGGAGGGCTCGAACCTCCAACCTTTTGGTTAACAGCTGAACGCGCTAGCCAATGGCGCCAAAGAGATAGTCGTGCTCTACTCTCACCACCGTCAGAACAATTTTCCAAAGCTATCAGCCGAAAAAAAAGCGACACACTGCTCCCGGGAGGGCTTGAACCTCCAACCTTTTGGTTAACAGCTGAACGCGCTAGTCACTTGCGCCAAGAAGGTAGTCGTGCTCTACTCTCACCACCGTCAGAACATTTCTCCAAATCTATCAGCGCAAATAAAAAAACGACACACCGTTCCCGGGAGGGCTCGAACCTCCAACCTTTCGGTTAAGAGCCGATCGCGCGAGCCAATAGCGCCACGGAGACAGTCGTGCTCATCTCTCACCATGGTCAGAACATTTCTCCAAATGTATCAGCGCAAAGAAAAAAAGCGACACACCACTCACGGCAGGGCTCGAACCTTCAAACGTTTTGGTTAACAGCCGATTGTGCTAGCCAAATGCGCCACGTAGACAGTCGTGCTCTACTCTCAACACCGTCAGAACATTTCTCCATAGCTGTCAGCACAAAGAAAAAAGAGACACACCGCTCTCGGGAAAGCTCGAACCTCCAACCTTTTGGTTAACTGCTGAACGCGCTAGCCAATTGCGCCAAGGAGATAAACGTGCTCTAATTTCACCACCGTCAGAACATTTCTCCAAAGCTATCAGCGCAAAGAAAAAAAGTGACACACTGCTCCCGGGAGGGCTCGAACCTCCAACCTTTCATTTAACAGTTGATTGCGCTAACCAAATCTGCCACGGAAACAGTCGTGCTCCACTCTCACCCCCATCAGAATACTCCTCGAAAGCTATCAGCGCCAAGAAAAAAAAAGACACACCGCTCTCGGGAGGGTTCGAACCTCCAACCTTTTGGTTAACAGCCGATCGCGCTAGCCAATTGCGCCGCGGAGACAGTCGTGCTCCACTCTCACCACCGTCAGAACATTTATACAAAGCTATCAGCGCAAAGAAAAAAAGAGACACACCGCTCTCGGGAGGGCTAGAACCTCTAACCTTTTGGTTAACAGCCGATTGTGCTAGCCAATCGCGCCACGTAGACAGTCGTGCTATACTGTCACCATCGTCAGAACATTTCTCAACAGCGCTCAGCGCAAAGAAAAAAAGAGACACACCGCTCTCGGGAGGGCTAGAACCTCCAACAATTTGGTTCACAGCCGAACGCGCTAGCCAATTGCGCCACTGAGATAGTCGTGCTCCAATCTCACCACCGTCAGAACATTTCTCGAATGCTATCAGCACAAAAAAAGCGAGACAGCGCTCATGGGAGCGCTCGAACCTCCAAGCTTTCCGTTAACAGCCGAACGCGATAGCCAAATGCGTCACTGAGACAGTCGTGCTCCACTCTCACCATGGTCAGAACATTTTTCCAAGGTATCAGCGCAAAGAAAAAAAAGCGACACACCACTCATGGCAGGGCTCGAACCTCCGAACTTTTGGCTAACAGCCGATCGTGCTAGCCAAATGCGCCACGTAGACAGTCGTGCTCTACTCTCAACACCATCAGAACATTTCTCCATAGCTGTCAGCGCAAAGAAAAAAGAGACACACCGCTCTCGGGAGGGCTCGAACCTCCAACCTTTTGGTTAACAGCTGAACGCGCTAGCCAATTGCGCCAAAGAGATAGTCGTGCTCTACTCTCACCACCGTCAGAACATTTTTCCAAAGCTATCAGCCGAAAGAAAAAAAGCGACACACTGCTCCCGGGAGGGCTCGAACCTCCAACCTTTTGGTTAACAGCTGAACGCGCTAGCCAATTCCGCCATGAAGGTAGTCGTGCTCTACTCTCACCACCGTCAGAACATTTCTCCAAAGCTATCAGCGCAAATAAAAAAACGACACACCGTTCCCGGGAGGGCTCGAACCTCCAACCTTCCGGTTAAGAGCCGATCGCGCGAGCCAATAGCGCCACGGAGACAGTCGTGCTACACTCTCACCACCGTCAGAACATTTATCCAAAGCTATCAGCGCGAAGAAAAAAGCAACACACCACTCATGGGAGGGCTCGAACCACCAACTTTTTGGTTAACAGCTGATCGCGCTAGCCAATTGCGCCACGGAGACAGTTGTGCTCATCTCTCACCACCGTCAAAACATTTCTCCAAAGCTATAAGCGCAAATAAAAAAAACGACACACTGTACCCTGGAGGGCTCGAACCTCCAACCTTTCGGTTAACAGCCGATCGCGCTAGCCAATTGCGTCACGGAGACAGTCATGCTCCACTCTCACCATGGTCAGAACATTTCTCCAAATGTATCAGCGCAAAGAAAAAAAAGCGACACACCACTCACGGCAGGGCTCGAACCTTCAAACTTTTTGGTTAACAGCCGATTGTGCTAGCCAAATGCGCCACGTAGACAGTCGTGCTCTACTCTCAACACCGTCAGAACATTTCTCCATAGCTGTCAGCACAAAGAAAAAAGAGATACACCACTCTCGGGAAAGCTCGAACCTCCAACCTTTTGGTTAACTGCTGAACGCGCTAGCCAATTGCGCCAAGGAGATATACGTGCTCTAATCTCACCACCGTCAGAACGTTTCTCCAAAGCTATCAGCGCAAAGAAAAAAAGTGACACACTGCTCACGGGAGGGCTCGAACCTCCAACCTTTTATTTAACAGTTGATTGCGCTAGCCAAATCTGCCACGGAAACAGTCGGGCTCCACTCTCACCCCCATCAGAATACTCCTCGAAAGCTATCAGCGCCAAGAAAAAAAAGACACACCGCTCTCGGGAGGGTTCGAACCTCCAACCTTTTGGTGAACAGCCGATCGCGCTAGCCAATTGCGCCGCGGAGACAGTCGTGCTCCACTCTCACCACCGTCAGAACATTTATACAAAGCTATCAGCGCAAAGAAAGAAAGCGACACAGTGCTCATGGGAGCGCTCGAACCTCCAAGCTTTCCGTTAACAGCCGAACGCGATAGCCAAATGCGTCACTGAGACAGTCGTGCTCCACTCTCACCATGGTCAGAACATTTTTCCAAGGTATCAGCGCAAAGAAAAAAAAGCGACACACCACTCATGGCAGGGCTCGACCCTCCGAACTTTTGGCTAACAGCCGATCGTGCTAGCCAAATGCGCCACGTAGACAGTCGTGCTCTACTCTCAACACCGTCAGAACATTTCTCCATAGCTGTCAGCGCAAAGAAAAAAGAGACACACCGCTCTCGGGAGGGCTCGAACCTCCAACCTTTTGGTTAACAGCTGAACGCGCTAGCCAATAGCGCCAAAGAGATAGTCGTGCTCTACTCTCACCACCGTCAGAACATTTTTCCAAAGCTATCAGCCGAAAGAAAAAAGCGACACACTGCTCCCGCGAGGGCTCGAACCTCCAACCTTTTGGTTAACAGCTGAACGCGCTAGCCAATTGCGCCAAGAAGGTAGTCGTGCTCTACTCTCACCACCGTCAGAACATTTCTCCAAAGCTATCAGCGCAAATAAAAAAACGACACACCGTTCCCGGGAGGGCTCGAACCTCCAACCTTTCGGTTAAGAGCCGATCGCGCGAGCCAATAGCGCCACGGAGACAGTCATGCTCCACTGTCACCACGGTCAGAACATTTCTCCAACACTATCAGCGCGAAGAAAAATAAGAGACACACCGCTCTCGGGAGGGCTCGAACCTCCAACGTTTTGGTTCACAGCCGAACGCGCTAGCAAATTGCGCCACGGAGACAGTCGTGCTCATCTCTCACCACGGTCAATACATTTCTCCAAAGCTATAAGCGCAAATAAAAAAAAACGACACACCGTTCCCGGGAGGGCTCGAACCTCCAACCTTTCGTTTAACAGCCGATCGCGCTAGCCAATTGCGTCACAGAGACAGTCATGCTCCACTCTCACCATGGTCAGAACATTTCTCCAAAGGTATCAGCGCAAAGAAAAAAAAGCGACACACCACTCATGGCAGGGCTCGAACCTAAAAACTTTTTGGTTAACAGCCGATCGTTCTAGACAAATGCGCCACGTAGACAGCCGTGCTCTACTCTCAACACCACGGAGATAGTCGTGCTACACTCTCACCACCGTCAGAACATTTATCCAAAGCTATCAGCGCGAAGAAAAAAGCAACACACTGCTCCCAGGAGGGCTCGAACCTCCAACCTTTTGGTTAACAGCTGAACGCGCTAGCCAATTGCGCCAAGAAGGTAGTCGTGCTCTAATCTCACCACCGTCGGAACATTTCTCCGAAGCTATCAGCGCAAATAAAAAAACGACACACCGTTCCCGGGAGGGCTCGAACCTCCAACCTTTCGGTTAAGAGCCGATCGCGCGAGCCAATAGCGCCACGGAGACAGTCGTGCTCCACTGTCACCACGGTCAGAACATTTCTCCAACGCTAACAGCGCGAAGAAAAATAAGAGACACACCGCTCTCGGGAGGGCTCGAACCTCCAACCTTTTGGTTAACAGCTGAACGCGCTAGCCAATGGCGCCAAAGAGATAGTCGTGCTCTACTCTCACCACCGTCAGAACAATTTTCCAAAGCTATCAGCCGAAAAAAAAAGCGACACACTGCTCCCGGGAGGGCTTGAACCTCCAACCTTTTGGTTAACAGCTGAACGCGCTAGTCACTTGCGCCAAGAAGGTAGTCGTGCTCTACTCTCACCACCGTCAGAACATTTCTCCAAATCTATCAGCGCAAATAAAAAAACGACACACCGTTCCCGGGAGGGCTCGAACCTCCAACCTTTCGGTTAAGAGCCGATCGCGCGAGCCAATAGCGCCACGGAGACAGTCGTGCTCATCTCTCACCATGGTCAGAACATTTCTCCAAATGTATCAGCGCAAAGAAAAAAAAGCGACACACCACTCACGGCAGGGCTCGAACCTTCAAACGTTTTGGTTAACAGCCGATTGTGCTAGCCAAATGCGCCACGTAGACAGTCGTGCTCTACTCTCAACACCGTCAGAACATTTCTCCATAGCTGTCAGCACAAAGAAAAAAGAGACACACCGCTCTCGGGAAAGCTCGAACCTCCAACCTTTTGGTTAACTGCTGAACGCGCTAGCCAATTGCGCCAAGGAGATAAACGTGCTCTAATTTCACCACCGTCAGAACATTTCTCCAAAGCTATCAGCGCAAAGAAAAAAAGTGACACACTGCTCCCGGGAGGGCTCGAACCTCCAACCTTTCATTTAACAGTTGATTGCGCTAACCAAATCTGCCACGGAAACAGTCGTGCTCCACTCTCACCCCCATCAGAATACTCCTCGAAAGCTATCAGCGCCAAGAAAAAAAAAGACACACCGCTCTCGGGAGGGTTCGAACCTCCAACCTTTTGGTTAACAGCCGATCGCGCTAGCCAATTGCGCCGCGGAGACAGTCGTGCTCCACTCTCACCACCGTCAGAACATTTATACAAAGCTATCAGCGCAAAGAAAAAAAGAGACACACCGCTCTCGGGAGGGCTAGAACCTCTAACCTTTTGGTTAACAGCCGATTGTGCTAGCCAATCGCGCCACGTAGACAGTCGTGCTATACTGTCACCATCGTCAGAACATTTCTCAACAGCGCTCAGCGCAAAGAAAAAAAGAGACACACCGCTCTCGGGAGGGCTAGAACCTCCAACAATTTGGTTCACAGCCGAACGCGCTAGCCAATTGCGCCACTGAGATAGTCGTGCTCCAATCTCACCACCGTCAGAACATTTCTCGAATGCTATCAGCACAAAAAAAGCGAGACAGCGCTCATGGGAGCGCTCGAACCTCCAAGCTTTCCGTTAACAGCCGAACGCGATAGCCAAATGCGTCACTGAGACAGTCGTGCTCCACTCTCACCATGGTCAGAACATTTTTCCAAGGTATCAGCGCAAAGAAAAAAAAACGACACACCACTCATGGCAGGGCTCGAACCTCCGAACTTTTGGCTAACAGCCGATCGTGCTAGCCAAATGCGCCACGTAGACAGTCGTGCTCTACTCTCAACACCGTCAGAACATTTCTCCATAGCTGTCAGCGCAAAGAAAAAAGAGACACACCGCTCTCGGGAGGGCTCGAACCTCCAACCTTTTGGTTAACAGCTGAACGCGCTAGCCAATTGCGCCAAAGAGATAGTCGTGCTCTACTCTCACCACCGTCAGAACATTTTTCCAAAGCTATCAGCCGAAAGAAAAAAAGCGACACACTGCTCCCGGGAGGGCTCGAACCTCCAACCTTTTGGTTAACAGCTGAACGCGCTAGCCAATTGCGCCAAGAAGGTAGTCGTGCTCTACTCTCACCACCGTCAGAACATTTCTCCAAAGCTATCAGCGCAAATAAAAAAACGACACACCGTTCCCGGGAGGGCTCGAACCTCCAACCTTTCGGTTAAGAGCCGATCGCGCGAGCCAATAGCGCCACGGAGACAGTCGTGCTCCACTGTCACCACGGTCAGAACATTTCTCCAACGCTATCAGCGCGAAGAAAAATAAGAGACACACCGCTCTCGGGAGGGCTCTCGAACCTCCAACGTTTTGGTTCACAGCCGAACGCGCTAGCCAATTGCGCCACGGAGACAGTCGTGCTCATCTCTCACCACGGTCAATACATTTCTCCAAAGCTATAAGCGCAAATAAAAAAAAACGACACACCGTTCCCGGGTGGGCTCGAACCTCCAACCTTTCGGTTAACAGCCGATCGCGCTAGCCAATTGCGTCACGGAGACAGTCATGCCCCACTCTCACCATGGTCAGAACATTTCTCCAAAGGTATCAGCGCAAAGAAAAAAAAAGCGACACACCACTCATGGCAGGGCTCGAACCTAAAAACTTTTTGGTTAACAGCCGATCGTGCTAGCCAAATGCGCCACGTAGACAGTCGTGATCTACTCTCAACACCAGGGAGATAGTCGTGCTACACTCTCACTACCGTCAGAACATTTATCCAAAGCTATCAGCGCGAAGAAAAAAGCAACACACCACTCATGGGAGGGCTCGAACCTCCAACCTTTTGGTTAACAGCTGATCGCGCTAGCCAATTGGGCCACGGAGACAGTTGTGCTCATCTCTCACCACGGTCAAAACATTTCTCCAAAGCTATAAGCGCAAATAAAAAAAAACGACACACCGTTCCCGGGAGGGCTCGAACCTCCAACCTTTCGGTTAACAGCCGATCGCGCTAGCCAATTGCGTCACGGAGACAGTCATGCTCCACTCTCACCATGGTCAGAACATTTCTCCAAATGTATCAGCGCAAAGAAAAAAAAGCGACACAGCACTCACGGCAGGGCTCGAACCTTCAAACTTTTTGGTTAACAGCCGATTGTGCTAGCCAAATGCGCCACGTAGACAGTCGTGCTCTACTCTCAACACCGTCAGAACAATTCTCCATAGCTGTCAGCACAAACAAAAAAGAGACACACCGCTCTCGGGAAAGCTCGAACCTCCAACCTTTTGGTTAACTGCTCAACGCGCTAGCCAATTGCGCCAAGGAGATAAACGTGCTCTAATCTCACCACCATCAGATCATTTCTCCAAAGCTATCAGCGCAAAGAAAAAAGTGACACACTGCTCCCGGTAGAGCTCGAACCTCCAACCTTTCATTTAACAGTTGATTGCGCTAGCCAAATCTGCCACGGAAACAGTCGTGCTCCACTCTCACCCCCATCAGAATACTCCTCAAAAGCTATCAGCGCCAAGAAAAAAAAAGACACACCGCTCTCCGGAGGGCTCGAACCTCCAACCTTTTGGTTAACAGCCGATCGTGCTAGCCAATCGCGCCACGTAGACAGTCGTGCTCTACTGTCACCACCGTCAGAACATTTCTCTACAGCTGTCAGCGCAAAGAAAAAAGAGACACACCGCTCTCGGGAGGGCTCGAACCTCCAACCTTTTGGTTAACAGCTGAACGCGCTAGCCAATTGCGCCAAGGAGATAGTCGTGCTCTACTCTCACCACCGTCAGAACATTTCTCCAAAGCTATCAGCCGAAAGAAAAAAGCGACACACTGCTCCCGGGAGGGCTCGAACCTCCAACCTTTTGGTTAACAGCTGAACGCGCTAGCCGATTGCGCCAAGGAGGTTGTCGTGCTCTACTCTCACCACCATCAGAATATTACTCCACGGCTGTCAGCGCAAAGAAAAAAGAGACACGCCGCTCTCGGGAGGGCTCGAGCCTCCATCTTTTAGGTTAACAGCTGAACGCGCTAGCCAATTGTGCCAAGGAGATAGTCGTGCTCTACTCTCACCACCGTCAGAACATTTCTCCAAAGCTATCAGCGCAAAGAAAAAAAGCGACACACTGCTCCCGGGAGGGCTCGAACCTCCAACCTTTCAGTTAACAGTTGACCACGCTAGCCAATGCTTCCAAGGAAACATCGTGCTCCAATCTCACCACCGTCAGAACATTTCTCCAAAGCTATCAGCTCAAAGAAAAAAAAGAGACACACCACTCTAGGCAGGGCTCGAACCTCCAAACTTTCTGGTTAACAGCCGATCGTGCTAGCGAAATGCGCCACGTAGACAGTCGTGCTCTACTCTCAACACCGTCAGAACATTTCTCCATAGCTGTCAGCGCAAAGAAAAAAGAGACACACCGCTCTCGGGAGGGCTCGAACCTCCAACCTTTTGGTTAACTGCTGAACGCGCTAGCCGATCGCGCCAGGGAGACAGTCGTGCTCCACTCTCACCATGGTCAGAACATTTGTCCAGTGGTATCAGCGCAAAGAAATAAAAAGCGACACACCACTCATGGCAGGGCTCGAACCTCCAAACTTCTGGTTAACAGCCGATCGTGCTAGCCAAATGCGCCACGTAGACAGTCGTGCTCTACACTCGCCATCGTCAGAACATTTCTCCATAGCTGTCAGCGCAAAAAAAAACACACCGCTCTCGGGTGTGTTCGAACCTCAAACCTTTTAGTTAACAGCTGAACGCGCTAGCCAATTGCGCCAAGGAGATAAACGTGCTCTACTCTCACCACCGTCAGAACATTTCTCCAAAGCTATCAGCGCAAAGAAAAAAAGTGACACACGGCTCCCGGGAGGGCTCCAACCTCCAATCTTTCAGTTAACAGTTGATTGCACTAGCCAAATCTGCCACGGAAACAGTCGTGCTCCACTCTCACCCCCATCAGAATACTCCTCGAAAGCTATCAGCGCCAAGAAAAAAAAGACACACCGCTCTCGGGAGGGTTCGAACCTCCAACCTTTTGGTTAACAGCCGATCGCGCTAACCAATTGCGCCGCAGAGATAGTCGTGCTCCACTCTCACCACCATCAGAACATTTATACAAAGCTATCAGCGCAAAGAAAAAAGAGACACACCGCTCTCGGGAGGGCTCGAACCTCCAACCTTTTGGTTAACAGCCGAACGCGGTAGCCAATTGCGTCACGGAGATAGTTGTGTTCCACTCTCACCACCCTCAGAACGTTTCTCCAAAGCTATCTGCGCGAAGAAAAAAGGAGACACCTCGCTCTCGGGAGGGCTCGAACCTCCAACCTTCTGGTTAACAGCCGATCGCACTAGCCAATTGCGCCACGGAAACAATCGTGCTCCACTCTCACCACCATCAGAACATTTCTACAAAGCTATCAGCGCAAAGAAAAAAAAAACACACCGCTCTCGGGAGGGCTAGAACCTCAAACCTTTTGGTTAACAGCCGATCGTGCTAGCCAATCGCGCCACGTAGACAGTCGTGCGCTACTGTCGCCACCGTCGGAACATTTCTCCGTAGCTGTCAGCGCAAAGAAAAAAGAGACACACCGCTCTCGCGAGGGCTCGAACCTCCAACCTTTTGGTTAACAGCTGAACGCGCTAGCCAATTGCGCCAAGGAGATAGTCGTGCTCTACTCTCACCACCGTCAGAACATTTCTCCAAAGCTATCGGCTCGAAGAAAAAAGCAACACACCACTCATGGGAGGGCTCGAACCTCCAACCTTTTGGTTAACAGCTGATCGCGCTAGCCAATTGCGCCAGGGAGACAGTCGTGCTCCACTCTCACCATGGTCAGAACATTTGTCCAGTGGTATCAGCGCAAAGAAAAAAAAGAGACACACCACTCTAGGCAGGGCTCGAACCTCCAAACTTTCTGGTTAACAGCCGATCGTGCTAGCGAAATGCGCCACGTAGACAGTCGTGCTCTACTCTCAACACCGTCAGAACATTTCTCCATAGTTGGCAGCGCAAAAATAACACACCGCTCTCGGGTGTGTTCGAACCTCAAACCTTTTGGTCAACAGCTGAACGCGCTAGCCAATTGCGCCAAGGAGATAAACGTGCTCTACTCTCACCACCGTCAGAACATTTCTCCAAAGCTATCAGCGCAAAGAAAAAAAGTGACACACGGCTCCCGGGAGGGCTCGAACCTCCAACATTCAAGTTAACAGTTCATTGCGCTAGCCAAATTTGCCACGGAAACAGTCGTGCTCCACTCTCACCCCCATCAGAATACTCCTCGAAAGCTATCAGCGCCAAGAAAAAAGACACACCGCTCTCGGGAGGGTTCGAACCTCCAACCTTTTGGTTAACAGCCGATCGCGATAGCCAATTGCGCCGGAGAGACAGTCGTGCTCCACTCTCACCACCATCAGAACATTTATACAAAGCTATCAGCGCAAAGAAAAAAAGAGACACACCACTCTCGGGAGGGCTAGAACCTCCAACGTTTTGGTTCACAGGCAAACGCGCTAGCCAATTGCGCCACGGAGATAGTCGTGCTCCAATCTCACCACCGTCAGAACATTTCTCGAAAGCTATCAGCACAAAAAAGCGACACAGCGCTCATGGGAGCGCTCGAACCTCCAAACTTTTCGTTAACAGCCGAACGCGCTAGCCAAATGCGTCACGGAGACACTCGTGCTCCACTCTCACCATGGTCAGAACATTTTTCCAAAGTATCAGCGCAAAGAATAAAAAGCGACACACCACTCATGGCAGGGCTCGAACCTCCAAACTTTTGGTTAACATCCGATCGTGCTAGCCAAATGCGCCACGTAGACAGTCGTGCTCTACTCTCAACACCGTCGTCAGAACATTTCTCCATAGCTGTCAGCGCAAAGAAAAAAGAGACACACCGCTCTCGGGAGGGCTCGAACCTCCAACCTTTTGGTTAACAGCCGAACGCGGTAGCCAATTGCGTCACGGAGATAGTCGTGTTCCACTCTCACCACCCTCAGAACGTTTCTCCAAAGCTATCTGCGCGAAGAAAAAAGGAGACACCTCGCTCTCGGGAGGGGTCGAACCTCCAACCTTTTGGTTAACCGCCGATCGCGCTAGCCAATTGCGCCACGGAAACAATCGTGCTCCACTCTCACCACCGTCAGAATATTTCTACAAAGCTATCAGCGCAAAGAAAAAAAAACACACCGCTCTCGGGAGGGCTAGAACCTCAAACCTTTTGGTTAACAGCCGATCGTGCTAGCCCATCGCGCCACGTAGACAGTCGTGCTCTACTGTCACCACCGTCAGAACATTTCTCCATAGCTGTCAGCGCAAAGAAAAAAGAGACACTCCGCTCTCGGGAGGGCTCGAACCTCCAACCTTTTGGTTAACAGCTGAACGCGCTAGCCAATTGCGCCAAGGAGATAGTCGTGCTCTACTCTCACCACCGTCAGAACATTTCTCCAAAGCTATCAGCCGAAAGAAAAAAAGCGACACACTGCTCCCGGGAGGGCTCGAACCTCCAACCTTTTGGTTAACAGCTGAACGCGCTAGCCAATTGCGCCAAGAAGGTAGTCGTGCTCTACTCTCACCACCGTCAGAACATTTCTCCAAAGCTATCAGCGCAAATAAAAAAAACGACACACCGTTCCCGGGAGGGCTCGAACCTCCAACCTTTCGGTTAAGAGCCGATCGCGCGAGCCAATAGCGCCACGGAGACAGCCGTGCTCCACTGTAACCACGGTCAGAACATTTCTCCAAAGCTATCAGCGCGAAGAAAAATAAGAGACACACCACTCACGGCAGGGCTCGAACCTTCATACTTTTCGGTTAACAGCCGATCGTGCTAGGCAAATGCGCCACGTAGACAGTCGTGCTCTACTCTCAACACCGTCAGAACATTTCTCCATAGCTGTCAGCACAAAGAAAAAAGAGACACACCGCTCTCCGGAGGGCTCGAACCTCCAACCTTTTGGTTAACAGCCGATCGTGCTAGCCAATCGCGCCACGTAGACAGTCGTGCTCTACTGTCACCACCGTCAGAACATTTCTCTACAGCTGTCAGCGCAATGAAAAAAGAGACACACCACTCTCGGGAGTGCTCGAACCTCCAACCTTTTGGTTAACTGCTGAACGCGCTAGCCGATCGCGCCATGGAGATAGTCGTGCTCTACTCTCACCACCGTCAGAACATTTCTTCAAAGCTATCAGCCGAAAGAAAAAACCAACACACTGCTCCCGGGAGGGCTCGAACCTCCAACCTTTTGGTTAACAGCTGAACGCGCTAGCCAATTGCGCCAAGAAGGTAGTCGTGCTCTACTCTCACCACCATCAGAATATTTCTCCACAGCTGTCAGCGCAAAGAAAAAAGAGACACACCGCTCTCGGGAGGGCTCGAACCTCCAACCTTTAGGTTAACAGCTGAACGCACTAGCCAATTGCGCCAAGGAGATAGTCGTGCTCTACTCTCACTACCGTCAGAACATTTCTCCAAAGCTATCAGCGCAAAGAAAGAAAAAGCGACACACCGCTCATGGCAGGGCTCGAACCTCCAAACTTCTGGTTAACAGCCGATCGTGCTAGGCAAATGCGCCACGTAGACAGTACTGCTCTACTCTCGCCACCGTCAGAACATTTCTCCATAGCTGTCAGCGCAAAGAAAAAAGAGACACACCGCTCTCGGGAGGGCTCGAACCTCCAACATTTTGGTTAACTGCTGAACGCGCTAGCCGATCGCGCCATGGAGATTGTCGTGCTCCACTCTCACCACCGTCAGAACATTTCTCCAAAGCTATCGGCGCGAAGAAAAAAGCAACACACCACTCATGGGAGGGCTCGAACCTCCAACCTTTTGGTTAACAGCCGATCGCGCTAGCCAATTGCGCCGCAGAGACAGTCGTGCTCCACTCTCACCACCATCAGAACATTTATACAAAGCTATCAGCGCAAAGAAAAAAAGAGACACACCGCTCTCGGGAGGGCTAGAACCTCCAACCTTTTGGTTAACAGCCGATCGTGCTAGCCAATCGCGCCACGTAGACAGTCGTGCTATACTGTCACCACCGTCAGAACATTTCTCAACAGCGCTCAGCGAAAAGAAAACAAGAGACACACCGCTCTCGGGAGGGCTCGAACCTCCAACCTTTTGGTTAACAGCCGATCGCGCTAGCCAATTGCGCCACAGAAACAGTCGTGCTCCACTCTCACCACCGTCAGAACATTTCTACAAAGCTATCAGCGCAAAGAATAAAAAGCGACACACCACTCATGGCAGGGCTCGAACCTCCAAACTTTTGGTTAACAGCCGATCGTGCTAGCCAAATGCGCCACGTAGACAGTCGTGCTCTACTCTCAACACCGTCCGAACATTTCTCCATAGCTGTCAGCGCAAAGAAAAAAGGGACACACTGCTCCCGGGAGGGCTCGAACCTCCAACCTTTGGGTTAGCAGCTGAACGCGCTAGCCAATTGCGCCAAGGAGGTAGTCGTGCTCTACTCTCACCACCGTCAGAACATTTCTCCAAAGCTATCAGCGCAAATAGAAAAAACGACACACCGTTCCCAGGAGGGCTCGAACCTCCAACCTTTCGGTTAAGAGCCGATCGCGCTAGCCAATAGCGCCACGGAGACAGTCGTGCTCCACTGTCACCACGGTCAGAACATTTCTCCAAAGCTATCAGTGCGAAGAAAAATAAGAGACACACCGCTCTCGGGAGGGCTCGAACCTCCAACGTTTTGGTTCACAGCCGAACGCGCTAGCCAATTGCGCCACAGAGATATTCGTGCTCCACTCTCACCACCGTCAGAACATTTCTACAAAGCTATCAGCGCAAAGAAAAAAAGAGACACACCGCTCTCGGGAGGGCTCGAACCTCCAAACTTTTGGTTAACAGCCGATCACGCTAGCCGATTGCACCACGGAGACAGTCGTGCTCATCTCTCAAAACGGTCAGAACATTTCTCCAAAGCTATAGGCGCAAATAAAAAAAAACGACACACCGTTCCCGGGAGGGCTCGAACCTCCAACCTTTCGGTTAACAGCCGATCGCGCTAGCCAATTGCGTCACGGAGACAGTCATGCTCCACTCTCATCATGGTCAGAACATTTCTCCAAAGGTATCAGCGCAAAGAAAAAAAAGCGACACACCACTCATGGCAGGGCTCGAACCTTCAAACTTTTTGGTTAACAGCCGATCGTGCTAGCCAATTGCGCCAAGGAGATAAACGTGCTCTAATCTCACCACCGTCAGAACATTTCTCCAAAGCTATCAGCGCAAAGAAAAAAAGTGACACACTGCTCCCGGGAGGGCTCGAACCTCTAACCTTTCAGTTAACAGTTGATTGCGCTAGCCAAGTCTGCCACGGAAACAGTCGTGCTCCACTCTCACCCCCATCAGAATACTCCTCGAAAGCTATCAGCGCCAAGACAAAAAAGACACACCGCTCTCCGGAGGGCTCGAACCTCCAACATTTTGGTTAACAGCTGAACGCGCTAGCCAATTGCGTCACGGAGATAGTCGTGCTCCACTCTCACCACCCGCAGAACGTTTCTCCAAAGCTATCAGCGCAAAGAAAAAAAGAAACTCCACTCTCACCACCGTCAGAACATTTATACAAAGCTATCAGCGTAAAGAAAAAAAAACACACCGCTCTCGGGAGGGCTAGAACCTCAAACCTTTTGGTTAACAGCCGATCGTGCTAGCCAATCGCGCCACGTAGACAGTCGTGCTCTACTGTCACCACCGTCAGAACATTTCTCCACAGCTGTCAGCGCAAAGAAAAAAGAGACACGCCGCTCTCGGGAGGGCATGAACCTCCAACCTTTTGGTTTACAGCTGAACGCGCTAGCCAATTGCGCCAAGGAGATAAACGTGCTCTACTCTCACCACCGTCAGAACATTTCTCCAAAGCTATCAGTGCGAAGAAAAAAAGTGACACACTGCTCCCGGGAGGGCTCGAACCTCCAACCTTTCAGTTAACAGTTGATTGCGCTAGCCAAATCTGCCACGGAAACAGTCATGCTCCACTCTCACCCCCATCAGAATACTCCTCGAAAGCTTTCAGCGCCAAGAAAAAAAAGACACACCGCTTTCAAGAGGGCTCGAACCTCCAACCTTTTGGTTAACAGCCGAACGCGCTAGCCAATTGCGTCACGGAGATAGTCGTGCTCCACTCTCACCACCCGCAGAAAGTTTCTCCAAAGCTGTCAGCGCAAAGAACAAAGAGACACACTGCTCTCGTGAGGGCTCGAACCTCCAACCCTTTGCTTAACAGCTGAACGTGCTAGCCAATTGCGCCAAGGAGGTAGTCGTGCTCCACTTACACCACCGTCAGAACATTTTTCCAAAGCTATCAGCGCGAAAAAAGAATGACACAACGTTCCCGGCAGGGCTCGAACCTTCAACCATTCGGTTAACAGCCGATCGCGCTAGCCAATTGCGTCACAGAGACAGTCATGCTCCACTCTCACTATGGTCAGAACATTTCTTCATAGCTGTCAGCGCAAAGAAAAAAGAGACGCACCGCTCTCGGGGGGGCTCGTACCTCCAACCTTTTGGTTAACAGCTTAACGCGCTAGCCAATTGCGTCACGGAGATAGTCGTATTCCACTCTCACCACCCTCAGAACATTTCTCCAAAGCTATCAGCGCAAAGAAAAAAAGCGACACACTGCTCCCGGGAGGGCTCGAACCTCCAACCTTTCAGTTAACATTTGACCGCGCTAGCCAATTCTTCCAAGGAAACAGTCGTGCTCCAATCTCACCACCGTCAGAACATTTCTCCAAAACTATCAGCGCAAAGAAAAAAAAGAGACACACCACTCTAGGGAGGGTTCGAACCTCCAACATTTTGGTTAACAGCCGACCGCGCTAGCCAATTGCGCCACGGAGACAGTCGTGCTCCACTCTCACCATGGTCAGAACATTCATACAAAGCTATCAGCGCAAAGAAAAAAAGAGACACACCGCTCTCGGGAGGGCCAGAACCTCCAACCTTTTGGTTAACAGCCGATCGTGCTAGCCAATCGCGCCAAGTAGACAGTCGTGCTCTACTGTAACCACTGTCACAACATTTCTCCACAGCTGTCAGCGCAAAATAAAAAGAGACACGCCGCTCTCGGGAGGGCTCGAACCTATAACCTTTTGGTTAACAGCTGAACGCGCTAGCCAATTGCGCCAAGGAGATAGTCGTGCTCTACTCTCACCACCGTCAGAACATTTCTCCAAAGCTATCAGCGCAAAGAAAAAAAGCGACACAATGCTCCCGTGACGGCTCGAACCTCCAACCTTTCAGTTAACAGCTGATCGCGCTAGCCAATTCTGTCACAGAAACAGTCGTGATCCACTCTCACCACCGTCAGAACATTTCTCCAAAGCTATCAGCGCAAAGAAAAAAAAGAGACACACCGCTCTCCGGAGGGCTCGAACCTCTAAAATTTTTGTTAACAGCCGAACGCGCTAGCCAATTGCGTCACGGAGATAGTCGTGTTCCACTCTCACCACCGTCAGAACATTTCTCCATAGCTGTCAGCGCAAAGAACAAAGAGACACACTGCTCTCGGGAGGGCTCGAACCTCCAACCCTTTGGTTAATGGCTGAACGTGCTAGCCAATTGCGCCAAGGAGGTAGTCGTGCTCCACTCTCACCACCGTCAGAACATTTCTCCAAAGCTATCAGCGCGAAAAAAGAATGACACAACGTTCCCGGCAGGGCTCGAACCTTCAACCAATCGGTTAACAGCCGATCGCGCTAGCCAATTGCGTCACAGAGACAGTCATGCTCCACTCTCACTATGGTCAGAACATTTCTCCAAAGGTATCAGCGCAAAGAAAAAAAGCGACACATCACTCATGGCAGGGTTCGAACCTCGAAACTTTTGGTTAACAGCCGATCGTGCTAGCCAAATGCGCCACGTAGACAGTCGTGCTCTACTCTCACCACCGTCAGAACATTTCTTCATAGCTGTCAGCGCAAAAAAAAAAGAGACGCACCGCTCTCAGGAGGGCTCGTACCTCCAACCTTTTGGTTAACAGCTTAACGCGCTAGCCAATTGCGTCACGGAGATAGTCGTATTCCACTCTCACCACCCTCAGAACATTTCTCCAAAGCTATCAGCGCAAAGAAAAAAGAGACACATCGCTCTTGGGAGGGCTCGAACCTCCAACCTTTTGGTTACCAGCCGATCGCGCTAGCCAATTGTGCAACGGAGATAGTCGTGCTCCAATCTCACCACCGTCAGAACATTTCTCCAAAGTTATCAGCGCGAAGAAAAAAGAGACACACCGCTCTCGGCAGGGCTCGAACCTCCAACCTTTTGGTTAACAGCCGAACGCGGTAGCCAATTGCGTCACGGAGATAGTCGTGTTCCACTCTCACCACCCTCAGAACGTTTCTCCAAAGATATCTGCGCGAAGAAAAAAGGAGACACCTCGCTCTCGGGAGGGCTCGAACCTCCAAACTTTTGGTTAACAGCCGATCGTGCTAGCCAAATGCGCCACGTTGACAGTCGTGCTCTACTCTCACCACCGTCAGAACATTTCTTCATAGCTGTCAGCGCAAAGAAAAAAGAGACACACCGCTCTCGGGAGGGCTCGAACCTCCAACCTTTTGGTTAACAGCTGAACGCGCTAGCCAATTGCGCCAAGGAGATAGTCGTGCTCCACTCTCACCACCGTCAGAACATTTCTGCAAAGCTATCAGCCGAAAGAAAAAAAGCGACACACTGCTCCCGGGAGGGCTCGAACCTCCAACCTTTTGGTTAACAGCTGAACGCGCTAGCCGATTGCGCCAAGGAGGTAGTCGTGGTCTACTCTCACCACCGTCAGAACATTTCTCCAAAGCTATCAGCGCAAATAAAAAAAACGACACACCGTTCCCGGGAGGGCTCGAACCTCCAACCTTTCGGTTAAGTGCCGATGGCGCTAGCCAATAGCGCCACGGAGACAGTCGTGCTCCACTGTCACCACGGTCAGAACATTTCTCCAAAGCTATCAGTGCGAAGAAAAATCAGAGACACACCACTCTCGGGAGGGCTCGAACCTCCAACGTTTTGGTTCACAGCCGAACGCGCTAGCCAAATGCGCCACAGAGATATTCGTGCTCCACTCTCACCACCGTCAGAACATTTCTACAAAGCTATCAGCGCAAAGAGAAAAAGAGACACACCGCTCTCGGGAGGGCTCGAACCTCCAAACGTTTGGTTAACAGCCGATCGCGCTAGCCGATTGCACCACGGAGACAGTCGTGCTCATCTCTCACCACGGTCAGAACATTTCTCCAAAGCTATAGGCGCAAATAAAAAAAACGACACACCGTTCCCGGGAAGGCTCGAACCTCCAACGTTTCGGTTAACAGCCGATCGCGCTAGCCAATTGCGTCACGGAGACAGTCATGCTCCACTCTCACCATGGTCAGAACATTTCTCCAAAGGTATCAGCGCAAAGAAAAAAAAGCGACACACTACTCATTGCCGGGCTCGAACCTTCAAACTTTTTGGTTAACAGCCGATCGTGCTAGCCAATTGCGCCAAGGAGATAAACGTGCTCTAATTTCACCACCGGCAGAACATTTCTCCAAAGCTATCAGCGCAAAGAAAAAAAGTGACACACTGCTCCCGGGAGGGCTCGAACCTCTAACCTTTCAGTTAACAGTTGATTGCGCTAGCCAAGTCTGCCACGGAAACAGTCGTGCTCCACTCTCACCTCCATCAGAATACTCCTCGAAAGCTATCAGCGCCAAGAAAAAAAAGACACACCGCTCTCCGGAGGGCTCGAACCTCCAACATTTTGGTTAGCAGCTGAACGCGCTAGCCAATTGCGTCACGGAGATAGTCGTGCTCCACTCTCACCACCCGCAGAACGTTTCTCCAAAGCTATCAGCGCAAAGAAAAAAAGAAACACACCGCTCTAGGGAGGGTTCGAACCTCCAACCTTTTGGTTAACAGCCGACCGCGCTAGCCAATTGCGCCACGGAGACAGTCGTGCTCCACTCTCACCATCGTCAGAACATTTATACAAAGCTATCAGCGCAAAGAAAAAAATAGACACACCGCTCTCGGGAGGGCCAGAACCTCCATCCTTTTGGTTAACAGCCGATCGTGCTAGCCAATCGCGCCACGTAGACAGTCGTGCTCTACTGTCACCACTGTCAGAACATTTCTCCACAGCTGTCAGTGCAAAGAAAAAAGAGACACGCCGCTCTCAGGAGGGCTCGAACCTATAACCTTTTGGTTAACAGCTGAACGCGCTAGCCAATTGCGCCAAGGCGATAGTCGTGCTCTACTCTCACCACCGTCAGAACATTTCTCCAAAGCTATCAGCGCAAAGAAAAAAAGCGACACAATGCTCCCGTGACGGCTCGAACCTCCAACCTTTCAGTTAACAGCTGATCGCGCTAGCCAATTCTGCCACAGAAACAGTCGTGCTCCACTCTCACCACCGTCAGAACATTTCTCCAAAGCTATCAGCGCAAAGAAAAAAAAGAGTCACATCGCTCTCCGGAGGGCTCGAACCTCTAAAATTTTGGTTAACAGCCGAACGCGCTAGCCAATTGCGTCACGGAGATAGTCTTGTTCCACTCTCACCACCGTCAAAACATTTCTCCATAGCTGTCAGCGCAAAGAACAAAGACACACTGCTCTCGGGAGGGCTCGAACCTCCAACCCTTTGGTTAACAGATGAACGTGCTAGCCAATTGCGCCAAGGAGGTACTCGTGCTCCACTCTCACCACCGTCAGAACATTTCTCCAAAGCTATCAGCGCGAAAAAAGAATGACACAACGTTCCCGGCAGGGCTCGAACCTTCAACCATTCGGTTAACAGCCGATCGCGCTAGCCAATTGCGTCACAGAGACAGTCATGCTCCACTCTCACTACGGTCAGAACATTTCTCCAAAGGTATCGGCGCAAAGAAAAAAAGCGACACATCACTCATGGCAGGGCTCGAACCTCCAAACTTTTGGTTAACAGCCGATCGTGCTAGCCAAATGCGCCACGTAGACAGTCGTGCTCTACTCTCACCACCGTCAGAACATTTCTTCATAGCTGTCAGCGCAAAGAAAAAAGAGACGCACCGCTCTCGGGAGGGCTCGTACCTCCAACTTTTTGGTTACCAGCCGATCGCGCTAGCCAATTGTGCCACGGAGATAGTCGTGCTCCACTCTCACCACCGTCAGAACATTTCTACAAAGCTATCAGCGCAAAGAAAAAAAGCGACACACCGCTCATGGCAGCGCTCGAACATCCAACCTTTTGGTTAACAGCCGATCGTGCTAGCCAATCGCGCCACGTAGACAGTCGTGCTCTACTGTCACCACCGTCAGAACATTTCTCCACAGCTGTCAGCGCAAAGAAAAAAGAGACACACCGCTCTCGGGAGGGCTCGAACCTCCAACCTTTTGGTTAACAGCTGAACGCGCTAGCGAAATGCGCCAAGGAGATAGTCGTGCTCTACTCTCACCACCGTCAGAACATTTCTGCAAAGCCATCAGCCGAAAGAAAAAAAGCGACACACTGCTCCCGGGAGGGCTCGAACCTCCAACCTTTTGGTTAACAGCTGAACGCGCTAGCCAATTGCGCCAAGGAGGTAGTCGGGCTCTACTCTCACCACCGTCAGAACATTTCTCCAAAGCTATCAGCGCAAATAAAAAAAACGACACACCATTCCCGGGAGAGCTCGAACCTCCAACCTTTCGGTTAAGAGCCGATCGCGCTAGCCAATAGCGCCACGGAGACAGTCGTGCTCCACTGTCACCACGGTCAGAACATTTCTCCAAAGCTATCAGTGCGAAGAAAAATAAGAGACACACCGCTCTCGGGAGGGCTCGAACCTTCAACGTTTTGGTTCACAGCCGAACGCGCTAGCCAATTGCGCCACAGAGATATTCGTGCTCCACTCTCACCACCGTCAGAACATTTCTACAAAGCTATCAGCGCAAAGAAAAAAAGAGACACACCGCTCTCGGGAGGGCTCGAACCTCCAAACGTTTGGTTAACAGCTGATCGCGCTAGCTGATTGCACCACGGAGACAGTCGTGCTCATCTCTCACCACGGTCAGAACATTTCTCCAAAGCTATAGGCGCAAATAAAAAAAAACGACACACCGTTCCCGGGAGGGCTCGAACCTCCAACCTTTCGGTTAACAGCCGATCGCGCTAGCCAATGGCGTCACGGAGACAGTCATGCTCCACTCTCACCATGGTCAGAACATTTCTCCAAAGGTATCAGCGCAAAGAAAAAAAAGCGACACACCACTCATGGCAGGGCTCGAACCTTCAAACTTTTTGGTTAACAGCCGATCGTGCTAGCCAATTGCGCCAAGGAGATAAACGTGCTCTAATCTCACCACCGTCAGAACATTTCTCCAAAGCTATCAGCGCAAAGAAAAAAAGTGACACACTGCTCCCGGGAGGGCTCGAACCTCTAACCTTTCAGTTAACAGTTGATTGCGCTAGCCAAGTCTGCCACGGAAACAGTCGTGCTCCACTCTCACCTCCATCAGAATACTCCTCGAAAGCTATCAGCGCCAAGAAAAAAAAGACACACCGCTCTCCGGAGGGCTCGAACCTCCAACATTTTGGTTAACAGCTGAACGCGCTAGCCAATTGCGTCACGGAGATAGTCGTGCTCCACTCTCACCACCCGCAGAACGTTTCTCCAAAGCTATCAGCGCAAAGAAAAAAAGAAACTCCACTCTCACCACCGTCAGAACATTTATACAAAGCTATCAGCGCAAAGAAAAAAAAACACACCGCTCTCGGGAGGGCTCGAACCTCCAACCTTTTGGTTAACTGCTGAACGCGCTAGCCAATTGCGCCAAGGAGATAAATGTGCTCTACTCTCACCACCGTCAGAACATTTCTCCAAAGCTATCAGTGCAAAGAAAAAAAGTGACACACTGCTCCCGGGAGGGCTCGAACCTCCAACCTTTCAGTTAACAGTTGATTGCGCTAGCCAAATCTGCCACGGAAACAGTCGTGCTCCACCCACACCCCCATCAGAATACTCCTCGAAAGCTATCAGCGCCAAGAAAAAAAAGACACACCGCTTTCAAGAGGGCTCGAACCTCCAACCTTTTGGTTAACAGCCGAACGCGCAAGCCAATTGCGTAACGGAGATAGTCGTGCTCCACTCTCACCACCCGCAGAACGTTTCTCCAAAGCTATCAGCGCAAAGAAAAAAAGAAACACACCGCTCTAGGGAGGGTTCGAACCTCCAACCTTTTGGTTAACAGCCGACCGCGCTAGCCAATTGCGCCACGGAGGCAGTCGTGCTCCCCTCTCACCATCGTCAGAACATTTATACAAAGCTATCAGCGCAAAGAAAAAAAGAGACACACCGCTCTCGGGAGGGCCAGAACCTCCAACCTTTTGGTTAACAGCCGATCGTGCTAGCCAATCGCGCCACGTAGACAGTCGTGCTCTACTGTCACCACTGTCAGAACATTTCTCCACAGCTGTCAGCGCAAAGAAAAAAGAGACACGCCGCTCTCGGGAGGGCTCGAACCTATAACCTTTTGGTTAACAGCCAAACGCGCTAGCCAATTGCGTCACGGAGATAGTCGTGTTCCACTCTCACCACCGTCAGAACATTTCTCCATAGCTGTCAGCGCAAAGAACAAAGAGACACACTGCTCTCAGGAGGGCTCGAACCTCCAACCCTTTGGTTAACAGCTGAACGTGCTAGCCAATTGCGCCAAGGAGGTAGTCGTGCTCCACTCTCACCACCGTCAGAACATTTCTCCAAAGCTATCAGCGCGAAAAAAGAATGACACAACGTTCCCGGCAGGGCGCGAACCTTCAACCATTCGGTTAACAGCCGATCGCGCTAGCCAATTGCGTCACAGAGACAGTCATGCTCCACTCTCACTATGGTCAGAACATTTCTCCAAAGGTATCAGCGCAAAGAAAAAAGCGACACATCACTCATGGCAGGGCTCGAACCTCCAAACTTTTGGTTAACAGCCGATCGTGCTGGCCAAATGCGCCACGTAGACAGCCGTGCTCTACTCTCACCACCGTCAGAACAATTCTTCATAGCTGTCAGCGCAAAGAAAAAAGAGACGCACCGCTCTCGGGAGGGCTCGTACCTCCAACCTTTTGGTTAACAGCTTAACGCGCTAGCCAATTGCGTCTCGGAGATAGTCGTGTTACACTCTCACTACCCTCAGAACATTTCTCCAAAGCTATCAGCGCAAAGAAAAAAAGAGACACACCGCTCTTGGGAGGGCTCGAACCTCCAACCTTTTGGTTACCAGTTGATCGCGCTAGCCGATTGTGCCACGGAGATAGTCGTGCTCCACTCTCACCACCGTCAGAACATTTCTCCAAAGCAATCGGCGCGAAGAAAAAAAGCAACACACCACTCATGAGAGGGCTCGAACCTCCAACCTTTTGTTTAACAGCTGATCGCGCCAGCCAATTTCGCCACGGAGCCATTCGTCCTCATCTCTCATCACGGTCAGAACATTTCTACAAAGCTATCAGCGCAAAGAAAAAAAAGCGACACACTGCTCCCGGGAGGGCTCGAACCTCCAACCTTTCAGTTAACCGTTGATCGCGCTAGCCAATTCTTCCAAGGAAACAGTCGTGCTCCACTCTCACCACCGTCAGAACATTTCTCCAAAGCTATCAGCGCAAAGAAAAAAAAGAGACACACCGATTTCCTGAGGGCTCGAAGCTCCAAACTTTTGGTTAACAGCCGAACGCGCTAGGCAATTGCGTCACGGAGATAGTCGTGTTCCACTCTCACCACCGTCAGAACATTTCTCCATAGCTGTCAGCACAAAGAAAAAAGAGACACACTGCTCTCGGGAGGGCTCGAACCTCCAAAATTTTGGTTAACAGCTGAACACGCTAGCCAATTGCGCCAAGGAGGTAGTCGTGCTCTACTTTCACCACGGTCAGAACATATCTGCAAAGCTATCAGCGCAAATAAAAAAAAACGACACACTGCTCCCGGGAGGGCTCGAACCTCCAAACTTTTGGTTAACAGCCGATCGCGCTAGCCAATAGCGCCACGGAGACAGTCGTGCTCCACTGTCACCACGGTCAGAACATTTCTTCAAAGCTATCAGCGCGAAGAAAGAAAAGAGACACACCGCTCTCGGGAGGGCTCGAACCTCCAACGTTTTGGTTAACAGCTGAACACGCTAGCCAATTGCGCCAAAGAGGTAGTCGTGCTCTACTCTCACCACCGTCATAACATTTCTCCAAAGCTATCAGCGCAAAGAAACAAAGCGACACACTGCTCCTGGGAGGGCTAGAACCTCCAACCTTTCAGTTAACAGTTGACCGCGCTTGCCAATTCTTCCAAGGAAACAGTCGTGCTCCAATCTCACCACCGTCAGAAGATTTCTCCAAAGCTATCAGCGCAAAGAAAAAAAAGAGACACACCGCTCTCCTGAGGGCTCGAACCTCCAATTTTTTGGTTAACAGCCGAACGCGCTAGGCCATTCCGTCACGGAGATAGTCGTGTTCCACTCTCACCACCGTCAGAACATTTCTTCATAGCTGTCAGCGCAAAGAAAAAAGAGACACACTGCTCTCGGGAGGACTCGATCCTCCAACCTTTTGGTTAACAGCTGAACGCGCTAGCCAATTGCGCCAAGGAGGTAGTCGTGCTCTACTTTCACCACAGTCAGAACATTTCTCCAAAGCTACCAGCGCAAATAAAAAAAAACGACACACCGTTCCCGGGAGGGCTCGAACCTTCAACCTTTCGGTGAACAGCCGATCGCGCTAACCAATAGCGCCACGGAGACAGTCGTGCTCATCACACACCACGGTCTGAACATTTCTCCAAAGCTATAAGCGCAAATAAAAAAACGACACACCGTTCCCGGGAGGGCTCGAACCTCCAGCCTTTCGGTTAACAGCCGATCGCGCTAGCCAATTGCGTCACAAAGACAGTCATGCTCCTTTCTCACCACCGTCAGAACATTTCTCCAAAGGTATCAGCGCAAAGAAAAAAAAAGCGACACACCACTCTAGGCAGGGCTCGAACCTCCAAACTTTTGTGTTAACTGCCGATCGTGCTAGCCAAATGCGCCACGTAGACAGTCGTGCTCTACTCTCAACACCGTCAGAACATTTCTCCATAGCTGTCAGCGCAAAGAAAAAAGAGACACACCGCTTTCTGGAGGGCTCGAACTTCCAACCTTTTGGTTAACTGCTGAACGCGCTAGCCAATTGCGCCAAGGAGATAAACGTGCTCTACTCTCACCACCGTCAGAACATTTCTCGAAAGCTATCAGCGCAAAGAAAAAAAGTGACACACTGCTCCTGGGAGGGCTCGAACCTCCAACCTTTCAGTTAACAGTTGATTGCGCTAGCCAAATCTGCCACGGAAACAGTCGTGCTCCACTCTCACCCCCATCAGAATACTCCTCGAAAGCTATCAGCGCCAAGAAAAAAAAAGACACTTCGCTCTCCGGAGGGCTCGAACCTCCAACCTTTTGGTTAACGGCCGAACGCGCTAGCCAATTGCGTCACGGAGATAGTCGTGCTCCACTCTCACCACCCGCAGAACGTTTCTCCAAAGCTATCAGCGCAAAGAGAAAAAGAAACACACCGCTCTAGGGAGGGTTCGAACCTCCAACCTTTTGGTTAACAGCCGACTGCGCTAGCCAATTGCGCCACGGAGACAGTCGTGCTCTACTGTCACCACCATCAGAACATTTCTCCACAGCTGTCAGCGCAAAGAAAAAAGAGACACGGCGCTCTCGGGAGGGCTCGAACCTATAACCTTTTGGTTAACAGCTGAACGCGCTAGCCAATTGCGCCAAGGAGATAGTCGTGCTCTACTGTCACCACAGTCAGAACATTTCTCCAAAGCTACCAGCGCAAAGAAAAAAAAGAGACACACCGCTCTCCTGAGGGCTCGAACCTCCAATTTTTTGGTTAACAGCCGAACGCGCTAGGCAATTCCGTCACGGAGATAGCCGTGTTCCAATCTCACCACCGTCAGAACATTTCTCCAAAGCTATCAGCGTGAAGAAAAAAAAGAAAGACACCGCTCTTGGGAGGGCTCGAACCTCCAACGTTTTGGTTAACAGCCGAACGTGCTAGCCGATTGCGCCACGGAGATATTCGTGCTCAACACTCACCACCATCAAACATATCTCCAAATCTATCAGCGCTAAGAAAAAAAGCGAAACACCGCTCATGGGAGGGCTCGAACCTCCAACGTTTTGGTTCACAGCCGAACGCGCTGGCCAATTTCGCCATAGAGATATTCGTGCTCCACTCTCACCACCGCCAGAAACTTTCTACAAAGCTATCAGCGCAAAGAAAAAAAGAGACACACCGCTCTCGGGAGGGCTTGAACCTCCAACCTTTTGGTTAACAGCTGATCGCGCTAGCCGATTCCGCCACGGAGATAGTCGTGCTCCACTCTCACCACCGTCAGAACATTTCTCCAAAGCTATCAGCGCAAAGAATGGAGCAACACACCACTCATGGGAGGGCTCGAACCTCCAACCTTTTGGTTAACAGCTGATCGCGCTAGCCAATTGCGCCACGGAGACAGTCGTGCTCATCTCTCACCACGGTCAGAAAATTTCTACAAAGCTATCAGCGCAAAGAAAAAAAGCGACACACTGCTCCCGGGAGGGCTCGAACCTCCAACCTTTCTGTTAACCGTTGATTGCGCTAGCCAATTCTTCCAAGGAAACAGTCGTGCTCCACTCTCACTACCATCAGAACATTTCTCCAAAGCTATCAGCGCAAAAAAAAGAGACACAACGCTCTCCTGAGGACTCGAACGTCCAAACTTTTGGTTAACAGCCGAACGCGCTAGGCAATTGCGCCACGTAGACAGTCGTGCTCTACTCTCACCACCGTCAGAACATTTCTTCATAGTTGTCAGCGCAAAGAAAAAAGAGACACACCGCTCTCGGGAGGGCTCGAACCTCCAACCTTTCAGTTAACCGTTGATCGCGCTAGCCAATTCTTCCAAGGAAACAGTCGTGCTCCACTCTCACTACCATCAGAACATTTCTCCAAAGCTATCAGCGCAAAGAAAAAAAGAGACACACCGCTCTCCTGAGGGCTCGAACCTCCAAACTTTTGGTTAACAGCCGAACGCGCTAGGCAATTGCGCCACGCAGACAGTCGTGCTCTACTCTCACCACCGTCAGAACATTTCTTCATAGTTGTCAGCGCAAAGAAAAAAGAGACACACTGCTCTCGGGAGGACTGGAACCTCCAACCTTTTGGTTAACAGCTGAACGCGCTAGCCAATTGCGCCAAGGAGGTAGTCGTGCTCTACTTTCACCACAGTCAGAACATTTCTCCAAAGCTACCAGCGCAAATAAAAAAAAACGACACACCGTTCCCGGGAGGGCTCGAACCTTCAACCTATCGGTGAACAGCCGATCGCGCTAACCAATAGCGCCACGGAGACAGCCGTGCTCATCACACACCACGGTCAGAACATTTCTCCAAAGCTATAAGCGCAAATAAAAAAACGACACACCGTTCCCGGGAGGGCTCGAACCTCCAGCCTTTCGGTTAACAGCCGATCGCGCTAGCCAATTGCGTCACAAAGACAGTCATGCTCCACTCTCACCATGGTCAGAACATTTCTCCAAAGGTATCAGCGCAAAGAAAAAAAAGCGACACACCACTCTAGGCAGGGCTCGAACCTCCAAACTTTTGTGTTAACTGCCGATCGTGCTAGCCAAATGCGCCACGTAGACAGTCGTGCTCTACTATCAACACCGTCAGAAAATTTCTCCATAGCTGTCAGCGCAAAGAAAAAAGAGACACACCGCTTTCTGGGGGGCTCGAACTTCCAACCTTTTGGTTAACTGCTGAACGCGCTAGCCAATTGCGCCAAGGAGATAAACGTGCTCTACTCTCACCACCGTCAGAACATTTCTCGAAAGCTATCAGCGCAAAGAAAAAAAGTGACACACTGCTCCTGGGAGGGCTGGAACCTCCAACCTTTCAGTTAACAGTTGATTGCGCTAGCCAAATCTGCCACGGAAACAGTCGTGCTCCACTCTCACCCCCATCAGAATACTCCTCGAAAGCTATCAGCGCCAAGAAAAAAAAAAGACACACCGCTCTCCGGAGGGCTCGAACCTCCAACCTTTTGGTTAACGGCCGAACGCGCTAGCCAATTGCGTCACGGAGATAGTCGTGCTCCACTCTCACCACCCGCAGAACGTTTCTCCAAAGCTATCAGCGCAAAGAAAAAAAGAAACACACCGCTCTAGGGAGGGCTAGAACCTCCAACCTTTTGGTTAACAGCCGATCTTGCTAGCCAATCGCGCCACGTAGACAGTCGTGCTCTACTGTCACCACCATCAGAACATTTCTCCACAGCTGTCAGCGCAAATAAAAAAGAGACACGGCGCTCTCGGGAGGGCTCGAACCTATAACCTTTTGGTTAACAGCTGAACGCGCTAGCCAATTGCGCCAAGAAGATAGTCGTGCTCTACTCTCACCACAGTCAGAACATTTCTCCAAAGCTACCAGCGCAAAGAAAAAAAAGAGACACACCGCTCTCCTGAGGGCTCGAACCTCCAATTTTTTGGTTAACAGCCGAACGCGCTAGGCGATTCCGTCACGGAGATAGCCGTGTTCCACTCTCACCACCGTCAGAACATTTCTTCATAGCTGTCAGCGCAAAGAAAAAAGAGACACACTGCTCTCGGGAGGGCTCGAACCTCCAACCTTTCGGTTAACAGCCGATCGCGCTAACCAATAGCGCCACGGAGACAGTCGTGCTCCACTGTCACCACGGTCAGAACATTTTTCCAAAGCTATCAGCGTGAAGAAAAAAAAGAAACACACCGCTCTTGGGAGGGCTCGAACCTCCAACGTTTTGGTTAACAGCCGAACGTGCTAGCCGATTGCGCCACGGAGATATTCGTGCTCAACACTCACCACCATCAAACATATCTCCAAATCTATCAGCGCTAAGAAAAAAAGCGAAACACCGCTCATGGGAGGGCTCGAACCTCCAACGTTTTGGTTCACAGCCGAACGCGCTGGCCAATTGCGCCATAGAGATATTCGTGCTCCACTCTCACCACCGTCAGAAACTTTCCACAAAGCTATCAGCGCAAAGAAAAAAAGAGACACACCGCTCTCGGGAGGGCTTGAACCTCCAACCTTTTGGTTAACAGCTGATCGCGCTAGCCGATTGCGCCACGGAGATAGTCGTGCTCCACTCTCACCACCGTCAGAACATTTCTCCAAAGCTATCAGCGCAAAGAATGAAGCAACACACCACTCATGGGAGGGCTCGAACCTCCAACCTTTTGGTTAACAGCTGATCGCGCTAGCCAATTGCGCCACGGAGACAGTCGTGCTCATCTCTCACCACGGTCAGAACATTTCTACAAAGCTATCAGCGCAAAGAAAAAAAGCGACACACTGCTCCCGGGAGGGGTCGAACCTCCAACCTTTCAGTTAACCGTTGATCGCGCTAGCCAATTCTTCCAAGGAAACAGTCGTGCTCCACTCTCACTACCATCAGAACATTTCTCCAAAGCTATCAGCGCAAAGAAAAAAAGAGACACACCGCTCTCCTGAGGGCTCGAACCTCCAAACTTTTGGTTAACAGCCGAACGCGCTAGGCAATTGCGCCACGCAGACAGTCGTGCTCTACTCTCACCACCGTCAGAACATTTCTTCATAGTTGTCAGCGCAAAGAAAAAAGAGACACACTGCTCTCGGGAGGACTGGAACCTCCAACCTTTTGGTTAACAGCTGAACGCGCTAGCCAATTGCGCCAAGGAGGTAGTCGTGCTCTACTTTCACCACAGTCAGAACATTTCTCCAAAGCTACCAGCGCAAATAAAAAAAAACGACACACCGTTCCCGGGAGGGCTCGAACCTTCAACCTATCGGTGAACAGCCGATCGCGCTAACCAATAGCGCCACGGAGACAGTCGTGCTCATCACACACCACGGTCAGAACATTTCTCCAAAGCTATAAGCGCAAATAAAAAAACGACACACCGTTCCCGGGAGGGCTCGAACCTCCAGCCTTTCGGTTAACAGCCGATCGCGCTAGCCAATTGCGTCACAAAGACAGTCATGCTCCACTCTCACCATGGTCAGAACATTTCTCCAAAGGTATCAGCGCAAAGAAAAAAAAGCGACACACCACTCTAGGCAGGGCTCGAACCTTCAAACTTTTGTGTTAACTGCCGATCGTGCTAGCCAAATGCGCCACGTAGACAGTCGTGCTCTACTCTCAACACCGTCAGAACATTTCTCCATAGCTGTCAGCGCAAAGAAAAAAGAGACACACCGCTTTCTGGAGGGCTCGAACTTCCAACCTTTTGGTTAACTGCTGAACGCGCTAGCCAATTGCGCCAAGGAGATAAACGTGCTCTACTCTCACCACCGTCAGAACATTTCTCGAAAGCTATCAGCGCAAAGAAAAAAAGTGACACAGTGCTCCTGGGAGGGCTCGAACCTCCAACCTTTCAGTTAACAGTTGATTGCGCTAGCCAAATCTGCCACGGAAACAGTCGTGCTCCACTCTCACCCCCATCAGAATACTCCTCGAAAGCTATCAGCGCCAAGAAAAAAAAGACACACCGCTCTCCGGAGGGCTCGAACCTCCAACCTTTTGGTTAACGGCCGAACGCGCTAGCCAATTGCGTCACGGAGATAGTCGTGCTCCACTCTCACCACCCGCAGAACGTTTCTCCAAAGCTATCAGCGCAAAGAGAAAAAGAAACACACCGCTCTAGGGAGGGTTCGAACCTCCAACCTTTTGGTTAACAGCCGACTGCGCTAGCCAATTTCGCCACGGAGACAGTCGTGCTCCACTCTCACCACCATCAGAACATTTATACAAAGCTATCAGCGCAAAAAAAAGAGACACACCGCTCTCGGGAGGGCTAGAACCTCCAACCTTTTGGTTAACAGCCGATCTTGCTAGCCAATCGCGCCACGTAGACAGTCGTGCTCTACTGTCACCACCATCAGAACATTTCTTCACAGCTGTGAGCGCAAAGAAAAAAGAGACACGGCGCTCTCGGGAGGGCTCAAACCTATAACCTTTTGGTTAAGGGCTGAACGCGCTAGCCAATTGCGCCAAGGAGATAGTCGTGCTCTACTCTCACCACAGTCAGAACATTTCTCCAAAGCTACCAGCGCAAAGAAAAAAAAGAGACACACCGCTCTCCTGAGGGCTCGAACCTCCAATTTTTTGGTTAACAGCCGAACGCGCTGGGCGATTCCGTCACGGAGATAGCCGTGTTCCACTCTCACCACCGTCAGAACATTTCTTCATAGCTGTCAGCGCAAAGAAAAAAGAGACACGCTGCTCTCGGGAGGGCTCGAACCTCCAACCTTTCGGTTAACAGCCGATCGCGCTAACCAATAGCGCCACGGAGACAGTCGTGCTCCACTGTCACCACGGTCAGAACATTTCTCCAAAGCTATCAGCGTGAAGAAAAAAAAGAAAGACACCGCTCTTTGGAGGGCTCGAACCTCCAACGTTTTGGTTAACAGCCGAACGTGCTAGCCGATTGCGCCACGGAGATATTCGTGCTCAACACTCACCACCATCAAACATATCTCCAAATCCATCAGCGCTAAGAAAAAAAGCGAAACACCGCTCATGGGAGGGCTCGAACCTCCAACGTTTTGGTTCACAGCCGAACGCGCTGGCCAATTGCGCCATAGAGATATTCGTGCTCCACTCTCACCACCGTCAGAAACTTTCTACAAAGCTATCAGCGCAAAGAAAAAAAGAGACACACCGCTCTCGGGAGGGCTTGAACCTCCAACCTTTTGGTTAACAGCTGATCGCGCTAGCCGATTGCGCCACTGAGATAGTCGTGCTCCACTCTCACCACCGTCAGAACATTTCTCCAAAGCTATCAGCGCAAAGAATGAAGCAACACACCACTCATGGGAGGGCTCGAACCTCCAACCTTTTGGTTAACAGCTGATCGCGCTAGCCAATTGCGCCACGGAGACAGTCGTGCTCATCTCTCACCACGGTCAGAACATTTCTACAAAGCTATCAGCGCAAAGAAAAAAAGCGACACACTGCTCCCGGGAGGGCTCGAACCTCCAACCTTTCAGTTAACTGTTGATCGCGCTAGCCAATTCTTCCAAGGAAACAGTCGTGCTCCACTCTCACTACCATCAGAACATTTCTCCAAAGCTATCAGCGCAAAGAAAAAAAGAGACACACCGCTCTCCTGAGGGCTCGAACCTCCAAACTTTTGGTTAACAGCCGAACGCGCTAGGCAATTGCGCCACGTAGACAGTCGTGCTCTACTCTCACCACCGTCAGAACATTTCTTCATATTTGTCAGCGCAAAGAAAAAAGAGACACACCGCTTTCGGGAGGGCTCGAACCTCCAACGTTTTGGTTAACAGCCGAACGTGCTACCGATTGCGCCACGGAGATATTCGTGCTCAACACTCACCACCATCAAACATATCTCCAAATCCATCAGCGCTAAGAAAAAAAGCGAAACACCGCTCATGGGAGGGCTAGAACCTCCAACGTTTTGGTTCACAGCCGAACGCGCTGGCCAATTGCGCCATAGAGATATTCGTGCTCCACTCTCACCACCGTCAGAAACTTTCTACAAAGCTATCAGCGCAAAGAAAAAAAGAGACACACCGCTCTCGGGAGGGCTTTAACCTCCAACCTTTTGGTTAACAGCTGATCGCGCTGGCCAATTGCGTCACGGAGATAGTGGTGTTCAACTCTCACCACCCTCAGAACATTTCTCCAAAGCTATCAGCGCAAAGAAAAAAAGAGACACACCACTCTTGGGAGGGCTCGAACCTCCAACCTTTTGGTTACCAGCCGATCGCGCTAGCCAATTGCGCCACGGAGATAGTCGTGCTCCACTCTCACCACAGTCAGAATATTTCTCCAAAGCTATCAGCGCGAAGAAAAAAAGCAACACACCACTCATGGGAGGGCTCGAACCTCCAACCTTTTGTTTAACAGCTGATCGCGCCAGCCAATTGCGCCACGGAGCCATTCGTGCTCATCTCTCATCACGGTCAGAACATTTCTACAAAGCTATCAGCGCAAAGAAGAAAAGAGACACACCGCTCTCGGGAGGGCCCGAACCTCCAAGCTTTTGGTTAACAGCTGAACGTGCTAGCCATTTGCGCCCCGGATGTAGTCGTGTTCCACTCTCACCACCCTCAGAACATTTCTCCAAAGCTATCAGCGCAAAGAAAAAAAGTGACACGCCGCCCTCGGGAGGGCTCGAACCTATAACATTTTGGTTAACAGCTGAACGCGCTAGCCAATTGCGCCAAGGAGATAGTCGTGCTCTACTCTCACCACCGTCAGAACATATCTCCAAAGCTATCAGCACAAAGAAAAAAAGCGACACAATGCTCCCGTGACGGCTCGAACCTCCAACCTTTCAGTTAAGCGCTGATCGCGCTAGCCAATTCTGCCACAGAAGCAGTCGTGCTCCACTCTCACCACCGTCAGAACATTTCTCCAAAGCTATCAGCGCAAAGAAAAAAAAGAGACACACCGCTCTCCGGAGGGCTCGAACCTCTAAAATTTTGGTTAACAGCCGAATGCGCTAGCCAATTGCGTCACGGAGATAGTCGTGTTCACTCTCACCACCGTCAGAACATTTCTCCATAGCTGTCAGCGCAAAGAACAAAGAGACACACTGCTCTCGGGAGGGGTCGAACCTCCAACCCTTTGGTTAACAGCTGAACGCGCGAGCCAATTGCGCCAAGGAGGTAGTCGTGCTATACTCTCACCACCGTCAGAACATTTCTCCAAAGCTATCAGCGCAAAGAAAAAAAGCGACACACTGCTCCTGGGAGGGCTCGAACCTCCAACCTTTCAGTTAACAGTTGATCGCGCTAGCCTATTCTGCCATGCATACAGTCGTGCTCCACTATCACCACCGTCAGAACATTTCTCCAAAGCTATCAGCGCGAAAAAAGAACGACACACCGTTCCCGGCAGGGCTCGAACCTTGCCCTTTCGGTTCACCGCCGATCGCGCTAGCCAATTGCGTCATGGAGACAGTCATGCTCCACTCTCACTATGGTCAGAACATTTCTCCAAAGGTATCAGCGCAAAGAAAAAAAAGCGACACATCACTCATGGCAGGGCTCGAACCTCCAAACTTTTGGTTAACAGCCGATCGTGCTAGCCAAATGCGCCACGTAGACAGTCGTGCTCTACTCTCACCACCGTCAGAACATCTCTTCATAGCTGTCAGCGCAAAGAAAAAAGAGACGCACCGCTCTCGGGAGGGCTCGAACCTCCAACCTTTTGGTTAACAGCTTAACGCGCCAGCCAATTGCGTCACGGAGATAGTCGTGTTCCACTCTCACCACCCTCAGAACATTTCTCGAAAGCTATCAGCCCAAAGAAAAAAAGAGACACACCGCTCTTGGGAGGGCTCGAACCTCCAAACTTTTGGTTACCAGCCGATCGCGCTAGCCAATTGCGCCACGGAGATAGTCGTGCTCCACTCTCACCACCGTCAGAACATTTCTCCAAAGCTATCAGCGCAAAGAAAAAAAAGAGACACACCGCTCTCTGGAGGGCTCGAACCTCTAAAATTTTGGTTAACAGGCGAACGCGCTAGCCTATTGCGTCACGGAGATAGTCGTGTTTCACTCTCACCACCGTCTGAACATTTCTCCATAGCTGTCAACGCAAAGAACAAAGAGACACACTGCTCTCGGGAGGGCTCGAACCTCCAACCCTTTGGATAACAGCTGAACGCGCTAGCCAATTGCGCCAAGAAGGTAGTCGTGCTCTACTCTCACCACCGTCAGAACATTTCTCCAAAGCTATCAGCGCAAAAAAAAAGCGACACACTGCTCCCGGGAGGGCTCGAACCTCCAACCTTTCAGTTAACAGTTGATCGCGCTAGCCAATTCTGCCTTGCATACAGTCGGGCTCCACTCTCACCACCGTCAGAACATTTCTCCAAAGCAATCAGTGCGAAAAAATAACGACACACCGTTCCCGGCAGGGCTCGAACCTTCAACCTTTCGGTTAACCGCCGATCGCGCTAGCCAATTGCATCACGGAGACAGTCATGCTCCACTCTCACTATGGTCAGAACATTTCTCCAAAGGTATCAGCGCAAAGAAAAAAAGCGACACATCTCTCATGGCAGGGCTCGAACCTCCAAACTTTTGGTTAACAGCCGATCGTGCTAGCCAAATGCGCCACGTAGACAGTCGTGCTCTACTCTCACCACCGTCAGAACATTTCTTCATAGCTGTCAGCGCAAAGAAAAAAGAGACGCACCGCTCTCGGGAGGGCTCGTACCTCCAACTTTTTGGTTACCAGCCGATCGCGCTAGCCAATTGTGCCACGGAGATAGTCGTGCTCCACTCTCACCACCGTCAGAACATTTCTACAAAGCTATCAGCGCAAAGAAAAAAAGCGACACACCGCTCATGGCAGCGCTCGAACATCCAACCTTTTGGTTAACAGCCGATCGTGCTAGCCAATCGCGCCACGTAGACAGTCGTGCTCTACTGTCACCACCGTCAGAACATTTCTCCACAGCTGTCAGCGCAAAGAAAAAAGAGACACACCGCTCTCGGGAGGGCTCGAACCTCCAACCTTTTGGTTAACAGCTGAACGCGCTAGCGAAATGCGCCAAGGAGATAGTCGTGCTCTACTCTCACCACCGTCAGAACATTTCTGCAAAGCCATCAGCCGAAAGAAAAAAAGCGACACACTGCTCCCGGGAGGGCTCGAACCTCCAACCTTTTGGTTAACAGCTGAACGCGCTAGCCAATTGCGCCAAGGAGGTAGTCGGGCTCTACTCTCACCACCGTCAGAACATTTCTCCAAAGCTATCAGCGCAAATAAAAAAAACGACACACCATTCCCGGGAGAGCTCGAACCTCCAACCTTTCGGTTAAGAGCCGATCGCGCTAGCCAATAGCGCCACGGAGACAGTCGTGCTCCACTGTCACCACGGTCAGAACATTTCTCCAAAGCTATCAGTGCGAAGAAAAATAAGAGACACACCGCTCTCGGGAGGGCTCGAACCTTCAACGTTTTGGTTCACAGCCGAACGCGCTAGCCAATTGCGCCACAGAGATATTCGTGCTCCACTCTCACCACCGTCAGAACATTTCTACAAAGCTATCAGCGCAAAGAAAAAAAGAGACACACCGCTCTCGGGAGGGCTCGAACCTCCAAACGTTTGGTTAACAGCTGATCGCGCTAGCTGATTGCACCACGGAGACAGTCGTGCTCATCTCTCACCACGGTCAGAACATTTCTCCAAAGCTATAGGCGCAAATAAAAAAAAACGACACACCGTTCCCGGGAGGGCTCGAACCTCCAACCTTTCGGTTAACAGCCGATCGCGCTAGCCAATGGCGTCACGGAGACAGTCATGCTCCACTCTCACCATGGTCAGAACATTTCTCCAAAGGTATCAGCGCAAAGAAAAAAAAGCGACACACCACTCATGGCAGGGCTCGAACCTTCAAACTTTTTGGTTAACAGCCGATCGTGCTAGCCAATTGCGCCAAGGAGATAAACGTGCTCTAATCTCACCACCGTCAGAACATTTCTCCAAAGCTATCAGCGCAAAGAAAAAAAGTGACACACTGCTCCCGGGAGGGCTCGAACCTCTAACCTTTCAGTTAACAGTTGATTGCGCTAGCCAAGTCTGCCACGGAAACAGTCGTGCTCCACTCTCACCTCCATCAGAATACTCCTCGAAAGCTATCAGCGCCAAGAAAAAAAAGACACACCGCTCTCCGGAGGGCTCGAACCTCCAACATTTTGGTTAACAGCTGAACGCGCTAGCCAATTGCGTCACGGAGATAGTCGTGCTCCACTCTCACCACCCGCAGAACGTTTCTCCAAAGCTATCAGCGCAAAGAAAAAAAGAAACTCCACTCTCACCACCGTCAGAACATTTATACAAAGCTATCAGCGCAAAGAAAAAAAAACACACCGCTCTCGGGAGGGCTCGAACCTCCAACCTTTTGGTTAACTGCTGAACGCGCTAGCCAATTGCGCCAAGGAGATAAATGTGCTCTACTCTCACCACCGTCAGAACATTTCTCCAAAGCTATCAGTGCAAAGAAAAAAAGTGACACACTGCTCCCGGGAGGGCTCGAACCTCCAACCTTTCAGTTAACAGTTGATTGCGCTAGCCAAATCTGCCACGGAAACAGTCGTGCTCCACCCACACCCCCATCAGAATACTCCTCGAAAGCTATCAGCGCCAAGAAAAAAAAGACACACCGCTTTCAAGAGGGCTCGAACCTCCAACCTTTTGGTTAACAGCCGAACGCGCAAGCCAATTGCGTAACGGAGATAGTCGTGCTCCACTCTCACCACCCGCAGAACGTTTCTCCAAAGCTATCAGCGCAAAGAAAAAAAGAAACACACCGCTCTAGGGAGGGTTCGAACCTCCAACCTTTTGGTTAACAGCCGACCGCGCTAGCCAATTGCGCCACGGAGGCAGTCGTGCTCCCCTCTCACCATCGTCAGAACATTTATACAAAGCTATCAGCGCAAAGAAAAAAAGAGACACACCGCTCTCGGGAGGGCCAGAACCTCCAACCTTTTGGTTAACAGCCGATCGTGCTAGCCAATCGCGCCACGTAGACAGTCGTGCTCTACTGTCACCACTGTCAGAACATTTCTCCACAGCTGTCAGCGCAAAGAAAAAAGAGACACGCCGCTCTCGGGAGGGCTCGAACCTATAACCTTTTGGTTAACAGCCAAACGCGCTAGCCAATTGCGTCACGGAGATAGTCGTGTTCCACTCTCACCACCGTCAGAACATTTCTCCATAGCTGTCAGCGCAAAGAACAAAGAGACACACTGCTCTCAGGAGGGCTCGAACCTCCAACCCTTTGGTTAACAGCTGAACGTGCTAGCCAATTGCGCCAAGGAGGTAGTCGTGCTCCACTCTCACCACCGTCAGAACATTTCTCCAAAGCTATCAGCGCGAAAAAAGAATGACACAACGTTCCCGGCAGGGCGCGAACCTTCAACCATTCGGTTAACAGCCGATCGCGCTAGCCAATTGCGTCACAGAGACAGTCATGCTCCACTCTCACTATGGTCAGAACATTTCTCCAAAGGTATCAGCGCAAAGAAAAAAGCGACACATCACTCATGGCAGGGCTCGAACCTCCAAACTTTTGGTTAACAGCCGATCGTGCTGGCCAAATGCGCCACGTAGACAGCCGTGCTCTACTCTCACCACCGTCAGAACAATTCTTCATAGCTGTCAGCGCAAAGAAAAAAGAGACGCACCGCTCTCGGGAGGGCTCGTACCTCCAACCTTTTGGTTAACAGCTTAACGCGCTAGCCAATTGCGTCTCGGAGATAGTCGTGTTACACTCTCACTACCCTCAGAACATTTCTCCAAAGCTATCAGCGCAAAGAAAAAAAGAGACACACCGCTCTTGGGAGGGCTCGAACCTCCAACCTTTTGGTTACCAGTTGATCGCGCTAGCCGATTGTGCCACGGAGATAGTCGTGCTCCACTCTCACCACCGTCAGAACATTTCTCCAAAGCAATCGGCGCGAAGAAAAAAAGCAACACACCACTCATGAGAGGGCTCGAACCTCCAACCTTTTGTTTAACAGCTGATCGCGCCAGCCAATTTCGCCACGGAGCCATTCGTCCTCATCTCTCATCACGGTCAGAACATTTCTACAAAGCTATCAGCGCAAAGAAAAAAAAGCGACACACTGCTCCCGGGAGGGCTCGAACCTCCAACCTTTCAGTTAACCGTTGATCGCGCTAGCCAATTCTTCCAAGGAAACAGTCGTGCTCCACTCTCACCACCGTCAGAACATTTCTCCAAAGCTATCAGCGCAAAGAAAAAAAAGAGACACACCGATTTCCTGAGGGCTCGAAGCTCCAAACTTTTGGTTAACAGCCGAACGCGCTAGGCAATTGCGTCACGGAGATAGTCGTGTTCCACTCTCACCACCGTCAGAACATTTCTCCATAGCTGTCAGCACAAAGAAAAAAGAGACACACTGCTCTCGGGAGGGCTCGAACCTCCAAAATTTTGGTTAACAGCTGAACACGCTAGCCAATTGCGCCAAGGAGGTAGTCGTGCTCTACTTTCACCACGGTCAGAACATATCTGCAAAGCTATCAGCGCAAATAAAAAAAAACGACACACTGCTCCCGGGAGGGCTCGAACCTCCAAACTTTTGGTTAACAGCCGATCGCGCTAGCCAATAGCGCCACGGAGACAGTCGTGCTCCACTGTCACCACGGTCAGAACATTTCTTCAAAGCTATCAGCGCGAAGAAAGAAAAGAGACACACCGCTCTCGGGAGGGCTCGAACCTCCAACGTTTTGGTTAACAGCTGAACACGCTAGCCAATTGCGCCAAAGAGGTAGTCGTGCTCTACTCTCACCACCGTCATAACATTTCTCCAAAGCTATCAGCGCAAAGAAACAAAGCGACACACTGCTCCTGGGAGGGCTAGAACCTCCAACCTTTCAGTTAACAGTTGACCGCGCTTGCCAATTCTTCCAAGGAAACAGTCGTGCTCCAATCTCACCACCGTCAGAAGATTTCTCCAAAGCTATCAGCGCAAAGAAAAAAAAGAGACACACCGCTCTCCTGAGGGCTCGAACCTCCAATTTTTTGGTTAACAGCCGAACGCGCTAGGCCATTCCGTCACGGAGATAGTCGTGTTCCACTCTCACCACCGTCAGAACATTTCTTCATAGCTGTCAGCGCAAAGAAAAAAGAGACACACTGCTCTCGGGAGGACTCGATCCTCCAACCTTTTGGTTAACAGCTGAACGCGCTAGCCAATTGCGCCAAGGAGGTAGTCGTGCTCTACTTTCACCACAGTCAGAACATTTCTCCAAAGCTACCAGCGCAAATAAAAAAAAACGACACACCGTTCCCGGGAGGGCTCGAACCTTCAACCTTTCGGTGAACAGCCGATCGCGCTAACCAATAGCGCCACGGAGACAGTCGTGCTCATCACACACCACGGTCTGAACATTTCTCCAAAGCTATAAGCGCAAATAAAAAAACGACACACCGTTCCCGGGAGGGCTCGAACCTCCAGCCTTTCGGTTAACAGCCGATCGCGCTAGCCAATTGCGTCACAAAGACAGTCATGCTCCTTTCTCACCACCGTCAGAACATTTCTCCAAAGGTATCAGCGCAAAGAAAAAAAAAGCGACACACCACTCTAGGCAGGGCTCGAACCTCCAAACTTTTGTGTTAACTGCCGATCGTGCTAGCCAAATGCGCCACGTAGACAGTCGTGCTCTACTCTCAACACCGTCAGAACATTTCTCCATAGCTGTCAGCGCAAAGAAAAAAGAGACACACCGCTTTCTGGAGGGCTCGAACTTCCAACCTTTTGGTTAACTGCTGAACGCGCTAGCCAATTGCGCCAAGGAGATAAACGTGCTCTACTCTCACCACCGTCAGAACATTTCTCGAAAGCTATCAGCGCAAAGAAAAAAAGTGACACACTGCTCCTGGGAGGGCTCGAACCTCCAACCTTTCAGTTAACAGTTGATTGCGCTAGCCAAATCTGCCACGGAAACAGTCGTGCTCCACTCTCACCCCCATCAGAATACTCCTCGAAAGCTATCAGCGCCAAGAAAAAAAAAGACACTTCGCTCTCCGGAGGGCTCGAACCTCCAACCTTTTGGTTAACGGCCGAACGCGCTAGCCAATTGCGTCACGGAGATAGTCGTGCTCCACTCTCACCACCCGCAGAACGTTTCTCCAAAGCTATCAGCGCAAAGAGAAAAAGAAACACACCGCTCTAGGGAGGGTTCGAACCTCCAACCTTTTGGTTAACAGCCGACTGCGCTAGCCAATTGCGCCACGGAGACAGTCGTGCTCTACTGTCACCACCATCAGAACATTTCTCCACAGCTGTCAGCGCAAAGAAAAAAGAGACACGGCGCTCTCGGGAGGGCTCGAACCTATAACCTTTTGGTTAACAGCTGAACGCGCTAGCCAATTGCGCCAAGGAGATAGTCGTGCTCTACTGTCACCACAGTCAGAACATTTCTCCAAAGCTACCAGCGCAAAGAAAAAAAAGAGACACACCGCTCTCCTGAGGGCTCGAACCTCCAATTTTTTGGTTAACAGCCGAACGCGCTAGGCGATTCCGTCACGGAGATAGCCGTGTTCCAATCTCACCACCGTCAGAACATTTCTCCAAAGCTATCAGCGTGAAGAAAAAAAAGAAAGACACCGCTCTTGGGAGGGCTCGAACCTCCAACGTTTTGGTTAACAGCCGAACGTGCTAGCCGATTGCGCCACGGAGATATTCGTGCTCAACACTCACCACCATCAAACATATCTCCAAATCTATCAGCGCTAAGAAAAAAAGCGAAACACCGCTCATGGGGGGGCTCGAACCTCCAACGTTTTGGTTCACAGCCGAACGCGCTGGCCAATTTCGCCATAGAGATATTCGTGCTCCACTCTCACCACCGCCAGAAACTTTCTACAAAGCTATCAGCGCAAAGAAAAAAAGAGACACACCGCTCTCGGGAGGGCTTGAACCTCCAACCTTTTGGTTAACAGCTGATCGCGCTAGCCGATTCCGCCACGGAGATAGTCGTGCTCCACTCTCACCACCGTCAGAACATTTCTCCAAAGCTATCAGCGCAAAGAATGGAGCAACACACCACTCATGGGAGGGCTCGAACCTCCAACCTTTTGGTTAACAGCTGATCGCGCTAGCCAATTGCGCCACGGAGACAGTCGTGCTCATCTCTCACCACGGTCAGAAAATTTCTACAAAGCTATCAGCGCAAAGAAAAAAAGCGACACACTGCTCCCGGGAGGGCTCGAACCTCCAACCTTTCTGTTAACCGTTGATTGCGCTAGCCAATTCTTCCAAGGAAACAGTCGTGCTCCACTCTCACTACCATCAGAACATTTCTCCAAAGCTATCAGCGCAAAAAAAAGAGACACAACGCTCTCCTGAGGACTCGAACGTCCAAACTTTTGGTTAACAGCCGAACGCGCTAGGCAATTGCGCCACGTAGACAGTCGTGCTCTACTCTCACCACCGTCAGAACATTTCTTCATAGTTGTCAGCGCAAAGAAAAAAGAGACACACCGCTCTCGGGAGGGCTCGAACCTCCAACCTTTCAGTTAACCGTTGATCGCGCTAGCCAATTCTTCCAAGGAAACAGTCGTGCTCCACTCTCACTACCATCAGAACATTTCTCCAAAGCTATCAGCGCAAAGAAAAAAAGAGACACACCGCTCTTCTGAGGGCTCGAACCTCCAAACTTTTGGTTAACAGCCGAACGCGCTAGGCAATTGCGCCACGCAGACAGTCGTGCTCTACTCTCACCACCGTCAGAACATTTCTTCATAGTTGTCAGCGCAAAGAAAAAAGAGACACACTGCTCTCGGGAGGACTGGAACCTCCAACCTTTTGGTTAACAGCTGAACGCGCTAGCCAATTGCGCCAAGGAGGTAGTCGTGCTCTACTTTCACCACAGTCAGAACATTTCTCCAAAGCTACCAGCGCAAATAAAAAAAAACGACACACCGTTCCCGGGAGGGCTCGAACCTTCAACCTATCGGTGAACAGCCGATCGCGCTAACCAATAGCGCCACGGAGACAGCCGTGCTCATCACACACCACGGTCAGAACATTTCTCCAAAGCTATAAGCGCAAATAAAAAAACGACACACCGTTCCCGGGAGGGCTCGAACCTCCAGCCTTTCGGTTAACAGCCGATCGCGCTAGCCAATTGCGTCACAAAGACAGTCATGCTCCACTCTCACCATGGTCAGAACATTTCTCCAAAGGTATCAGCGCAAAGAAAAAAAAGCGACACACCACTCTAGGCAGGGCTCGAACCTCCAAACTTTTGTGTTAACTGCCGATCGTGCTAGCCAAATGCGCCACGTAGACAGTCGTGCTCTACTATCAACACCGTCAGAAAATTTCTCCATAGCTGTCAGCGCAAAGAAAAAAGAGACACACCGCTTTCTGGGGGGCTCGAACTTCCAACCTTTTGGTTAACTGCTGAACGCGCTAGCCAATTGCGCCAAGGAGATAAACGTGCTCTACTCTCACCACCGTCAGAACATTTCTCGAAAGCTATCAGCGCAAAGAAAAAAAGTGACACACTGCTCCTGGGAGGGCTGGAACCTCCAACCTTTCAGTTAACAGTTGATTGCGCTAGCCAAATCTGCCACGGAAACAGTCGTGCTCCACTCTCACCCCCATCAGAATACTCCTCGAAAGCTATCAGCGCCAAGAAAAAAAAAAGACACACCGCTCTCCGGAGGGCTCGAACCTCCAACCTTTTGGTTAACGGCCGAACGCGCTAGCCAATTGCGTCACGGAGATAGTCGTGCTCCACTCTCACCACCCGCAGAACGTTTCTCCAAAGCTATCAGCGCAAAGAAAAAAAGAAACACACCGCTCTAGGGAGGGCTAGAACCTCCAACCTTTTGGTTAACAGCCGATCTTGCTAGCCAATCGCGCCACGTAGACAGTCGTGCTCTACTGTCACCACCATCAGAACATTTCTCCACAGCTGTCAGCGCAAATAAAAAAGAGACACGGCGCTCTCGGGAGGGCTCGAACCTATAACCTTTTGGTTAACAGCTGAACGCGCTAGCCAATTGCGCCAAGAAGATAGTCGTGCTCTACTCTCACCACAGTCAGAACATTTCTCCAAAGCTACCAGCGCAAAGAAAAAAAAGAGACACACCGCTCTCCTGAGGGCTCGAACCTCCAATTTTTTGGTTAACAGCCGAACGCGCTAGGCGATTCCGTCACGGAGATAGCCGTGTTCCACTCTCACCACCGTCAGAACATTTCTTCATAGCTGTCAGCGCAAAGAAAAAAGAGACACACTGCTCTCGGGAGGGCTCGAACCTCCAACCTTTCGGTTAACAGCCGATCGCGCTAACCAATAGCGCCACGGAGACAGTCGTGCTCCACTGTCACCACGGTCAGAACATTTTTCCAAAGCTATCAGCGTGAAGAAAAAAAAGAAACACACCGCTCTTGGGAGGGCTCGAACCTCCAACGTTTTGGTTAACAGCCGAACGTGCTAGCCGATTGCGCCACGGAGATATTCGTGCTCAACACTCACCACCATCAAACATATCTCCAAATCTATCAGCGCTAAGAAAAAAAGCGAAACACCGCTCATGGGAGGGCTCGAACCTCCAACGTTTTGGTTCACAGCCGAACGCGCTGGCCAATTGCGCCATAGAGATATTCGTGCTCCACTCTCACCACCGTCAGAAACTTTCCACAAAGCTATCAGCGCAAAGAAAAAAAGAGACACACCGCTCTCGGGAGGGCTTGAACCTCCAACCTTTTGGTTAACAGCTGATCGCGCTAGCCGATTGCGCCACGGAGATAGTCGTGCTCCACTCACACCACCGTCAGAACATTTCTCCAAAGCTATCAGCGCAAAGAATGAAGCAACACACCACTCATGGGAGGGCTCGAACCTCCAACCTTTTGGTTAACAGCTGATCGCGCTAGCCAATTGCGCCACGGAGACAGTCGTGCTCATCTCTCACCACGGTCAGAACATTTCTACAAAGCTATCAGCGCAAAGAAAAAAAGCGACACACTGCTCCCGGGAGGGGTCGAACCTCCAACCTTTCAGTTAACCGTTGATCGCGCTAGCCAATTCTTCCAAGGAAACAGTCGTGCTCCACTCTCACTACCATCAGAACATTTCTCCAAAGCTATCAGCGCAAAGAAAAAAAGAGACACACCGCTCTCCTGAGGGCTCGAACCTCCAAACTTTTGGTTAACAGCCGAACGCGCTAGGCAATTGCGCCACGCAGACAGTCGTGCTCTACTCTCACCACCGTCAGAACATTTCTTCATAGTTGTCAGCGCAAAGAAAAAAGAGACACACTGCTCTCGGGAGGACTGGAACCTCCAACCTTTTGGTTAACAGCTGAACGCGCTAGCCAATTGCGCCAAGGAGGTAGTCGTGCTCTACTTTCACCACAGTCAGAACATTTCTCCAAAGCTACCAGCGCAAATAAAAAAAAACGACACACCGTTCCCGGGAGGGCTCGAACCTTCAACCTATCGGTGAACAGCCGATCGCGCTAACCAATAGCGCCACGGAGACAGTCGTGCTCATCACACACCACGGTCAGAACATTTCTCCAAAGCTATAAGCGCAAATAAAAAAACGACACACCGTTCCCGGGAGGGCTCGAACCTCCAGCCTTTCGGTTAACAGCCGATCGCGCTAGCCAATTGCGTCACAAAGACAGTCATGCTCCACTCTCACCATGGTCAGAACATTTCTCCAAAGGTATCAGCGCAAAGAAAAAAAAGCGACACACCACTCTAGGCAGGGCTCGAACCTTCAAACTTTTGTGTTAACTGCCGATCGTGCTAGCCAAATGCGCCACGTAGACAGTCGTGCTCTACTCTCAACACCGTCAGAACATTTCTCCATAGCTGTCAGCGCAAAGAAAAAAGAGACACACCGCTTTCTGGAGGGCTCGAACTTCCAACCTTTTGGTTAACTGCTGAACGCGCTAGCCAATTGCGCCAAGGAGATAAACGTGCTCTACTCTCACCACCGTCAGAACATTTCTCGAAAGCTATCAGCGCAAAGAAAAAAAGTGACACAGTGCTCCTGGGAGGGCTCGAACCTCCAACCTTTCAGTTAACAGTTGATTGCGCTAGCCAAATCTGCCACGGAAACAGTCGTGCTCCACTCTCACCCCCATCAGAATACTCCTCGAAAGCTATCAGCGCCAAGAAAAAAAAGACACACCGCTCTCCGGAGGGCTCGAACCTCCAACCTTTTGGTTAACGGCCGAACGCGCTAGCCAATTGCGTCACGGAGATAGTCGTGCTCCACTCTCACCACCCGCAGAACGTTTCTCCAAAGCTATCAGCGCAAAGAGAAAAAGAAACACACCGCTCTAGGGAGGGTTCGAACCTCCAACCTTTTGGTTAACAGCCGACTGCGCTAGCCAATTTCGCCACGGAGACAGTCGTGCTCCACTCTCACCACCATCAGAACATTTATACAAAGCTATCAGCGCAAAAAAAAAGAGACACACCGCTCTCGGGAGGGCTAGAACCTCCAACCTTTTGGTTAACAGCCGATCTTGCTAGCCAATCGCGCCACGTAGACAGTCGTGCTCTACTGTCACCACCATCAGAACATTTCTTCACAGCTGTGAGCGCAAAGAAAAAAGAGACACGGCGCTCTCGGGAGGGCTCAAACCTATAACCTTTTGGTTAAGGGCTGAACGCGCTAGCCAATTGCGCCAAGGAGATAGTCGTGCTCTACTCTCACCACAGTCAGAACATTTCTCCAAAGCTACCAGCGCAAAGAAAAAAAAGAGACACACCGCTCTCCTGAGGGCTCGAACCTCCAATTTTTTGGTTAACAGCCGAACGCGCTGGGCGATTCCGTCACGGAGATAGCCGTGTTCCACTCTCACCACCGTCAGAACATTTCTTCATAGCTGTCAGCGCAAAGAAAAAAGAGACACGCTGCTCTCGGGAGGGCTCGAACCTCCAACCTTTCGGTTAACAGCCGATCGCGCTAACCAATAGCGCCACGGAGACAGTCGTGCTCCACTGTCACCACGGTCAGAACATTTCTCCAAAGCTATCAGCGTGAAGAAAAAAAAGAAAGACACCGCTCTTTGGAGGGCTCGAACCTCCAACGTTTTGGTTAACAGCCGAACGTGCTAGCCGATTGCGCCACGGAGATATTCGTGCTCAACACTCACCACCATCAAACATATCTCCAAATCCATCAGCGCTAAGAAAAAAAGCGAAACACCGCTCATGGGAGGGCTCGAACCTCCAACGTTTTGGTTCACAGCCGAACGCGCTGGCCAATTGCGCCATAGAGATATTCGTGCTCCACTCTCACCACCGTCAGAAACTTTCTACAAAGCTATCAGCGCAAAGAAAAAAAGAGACACACCGCTCTCGGGAGGGCTTGAACCTCCAACCTTTTGGTTAACAGCTGATCGCGCTAGCCGATTGCGCCACTGAGATAGTCGTGCTCCACTCTCACCACCGTCAGAACATTTCTCCAAAGCTATCAGCGCAAAGAATGAAGCAACACACCACTCATGGGAGGGCTCGAACCTCCAACCTTTTGGTTAACAGCTGATCGCGCTAGCCAATTGCGCCACGGAGACAGTCGTGCTCATCTCTCACCACGGTCAGAACATTTCTACAAAGCTATCAGCGCAAAGAAAAAAAGCGACACACTGCTCCCGGGAGGGCTCGAACCTCCAACCTTTCAGTTAACTGTTGATCGCGCTAGCCAATTCTTCCAAGGAAACAGTCGTGCTCCACTCTCACTACCATCAGAACATTTCTCCAAAGCTATCAGCGCAAAGAAAAAAAGAGACACACCGCTCTCCTGAGGGCTCGAACCTCCAAACTTTTGGTTAACAGCCGAACGCGCTAGGCAATTGCGCCACGTAGACAGTCGTGCTCTACTCTCACCACCGTCAGAACATTTCTTCATATTTGTCAGCGCAAAGAAAAAAGAGACACACCGCTTTCGGGAGGGCTCGAACCTCCAACGTTTTGGTTAACAGCCGAACGTGCTACCGATTGCGCCACGGAGATATTCGTGCTCAACACTCACCACCATCAAACATATCTCCAAATCCATCAGCGCTAAGAAAAAAAGCGAAACACCGCTCATGGGAGGGCTAGAACCTCCAACGTTTTGGTTCACAGCCGAACGCGCTGGCCAATTGCGCCATAGAGATATTCGTGCTCCACTCTCACCACCGTCAGAAACTTTCTACAAAGCTATCAGCGCAAAGAAAAAAAGAGACACACCGCTCTCGGGAGGGCTTGAACCTCCAACCTTTTGGTTAACAGCTGATCGCGCTGGCCAATTGCGTCACGGAGATAGTGGTGTTCAACTCTCACCACCCTCAGAACATTTCTCCAAAGCTATCAGCGCAAAGAAAAAAAGAGACACACCACTCTTGGGAGGGCTCGAACCTCCAACCTTTTGGTTACCAGCCGATCGCGCTAGCCAATTGCGCCACGGAGATAGTCGTGCTCCACTCTCACCACAGTCAGAATATTTCTCCAAAGCTATCAGCGCGAAGAAAAAAAGCAACACACCACTCATGGGAGGGCTCGAACCTCCAACCTTTTGTTTAACAGCTGATCGCGCCAGCCAATTGCGCCACGGAGCCATTCGTGCTCATCTCTCATCACGGTCAGAACATTTCTACAAAGCTATCAGCGCAAAGAAGAAAAGAGACACACCGCTCTCGGGAGGGCCCGAACCTCCAAGCTTTTGGTTAACAGCTGAACGTGCTAGCCATTTGCGCCCCGGATGTAGTCGTGTTCCACTCTCACCACCCTCAGAACATTTCTCCAAAGCTATCAGCGCAAAGAAAAAAAGTGACACGCCGCCCTCGGGAGGGCTCGAACCTATAACATTTTGGTTAACAGCTGAACGCGCTAGCCAATTGCGCCAAGGAGATAGTCGTGCTCTACTCTCACCACCGTCAGAACATATCTCCAAAGCTATCAGCACAAAGAAAAAAAGCGACACAATGCTCCCGTGACGGCTCGAACCTCCAACCTTTCAGTTAAGCGCTGATCGCGCTAGCCAATTCTGCCACAGAAGCAGTCGTGCTCCACTCTCACCACCGTCAGAACATTTCTCCAAAGCTATCAGCGCAAAGAAAAAAAAGAGACACACCGCTCTCCGGAGGGCTCGAACCTCTAAAATTTTGGTTAACAGCCGAATGCGCTAGCCAATTGCGTCACGGAGATAGTCGTGTTCACTCTCACCACCGTCAGAACATTTCTCCATAGCTGTCAGCGCAAAGAACAAAGAGACACACTGCTCTCGGGAGGGGTCGAACCTCCAACCCTTTGGTTAACAGCTGAACGCGCGAGCCAATTGCGCCAAGGAGGTAGTCGTGCTATACTCTCACCACCGTCAGAACATTTCTCCAAAGCTATCAGCGCAAAGAAAAAAAGCGACACACTGCTCCTGGGAGGGCTCGAACCTCCAACCTTTCAGTTAACAGTTGATCGCGCTAGCCTATTCTGCCATGCATACAGTCGTGCTCCACTATCACCACCGTCAGAACATTTCTCCAAAGCTATCAGCGCGAAAAAAGAACGACACACCGTTCCCGGCAGGGCTCGAACCTTGCCCTTTCGGTTCACCGCCGATCGCGCTAGCCAATTGCGTCATGGAGACAGTCATGCTCCACTCTCACTATGGTCAGAACATTTCTCCAAAGGTATCAGCGCAAAGAAAAAAAAGCGACACATCACTCATGGCAGGGCTCGAACCTCCAAACTTTTGGTTAACAGCCGATCGTGCTAGCCAAATGCGCCACGTAGACAGTCGTGCTCTACTCTCACCACCGTCAGAACATCTCTTCATAGCTGTCAGCGCAAAGAAAAAAGAGACGCACCGCTCTCGGGAGGGCTCGAACCTCCAACCTTTTGGTTAACAGCTTAACGCGCCAGCCAATTGCGTCACGGAGATAGTCGTGTTCCACTCTCACCACCCTCAGAACATTTCTCGAAAGCTATCAGCCCAAAGAAAAAAAGAGACACACCGCTCTTGGGAGGGCTCGAACCTCCAAACTTTTGGTTACCAGCCGATCGCGCTAGCCAATTGCGCCACGGAGATAGTCGTGCTCCACTCTCACCACCGTCAGAACATTTCTCCAAAGCTATCAGCGCAAAGAAAAAAAAGAGACACACCGCTCTCTGGAGGGCTCGAACCTCTAAAATTTTGGTTAACAGGCGAACGCGCTAGCCTATTGCGTCACGGAGATAGTCGTGTTTCACTCTCACCACCGTCTGAACATTTCTCCATAGCTGTCAACGCAAAGAACAAAGAGACACACTGCTCTCGGGAGGGCTCGAACCTCCAACCCTTTGGATAACAGCTGAACGCGCTAGCCAATTGCGCCAAGAAGGTAGTCGTGCTCTACTCTCACCACCGTCAGAACATTTCTCCAAAGCTATCAGCGCAAAAAAAAAGCGACACACTGCTCCCGGGAGGGCTCGAACCTCCAACCTTTCAGTTAACAGTTGATCGCGCTAGCCAATTCTGCCTTGCATACAGTCGGGCTCCACTCTCACCACCGTCAGAACATTTCTCCAAAGCAATCAGTGCGAAAAAATAACGACACACCGTTCCCGGCAGGGCTCGAACCTTCAACCTTTCGGTTAACCGCCGATCGCGCTAGCCAATTGCATCACGGAGACAGTCATGCTCCACTCTCACTATGGTCAGAACATTTCTCCAAAGGTATCAGCGCAAAGAAAAAAAGCGACACATCTCTCATGGCAGGGCTCGAACCTCCAAAGTTTTGGTTACCAGCCGATCGCGCTAGCCAATTGCGCCACGGAGATAGTCGTGCTCCACTCTCACCACCATCAGAACATTTCTACAAAGCTATCAGCGCAAAGAAAAAAAGCGACACACTGCTCCCGGGAGGGCTCGAAGCTCCAATATTTCAGTTAACCGTTGATCGTGCTAGCCAATTCTTCCAAGGAAACAGTCGTGCTCCACTCTCACCACCGTCAGAAAATTTCTCCAAAGCTATCAGCGCAAAGAAAAAAAAGAGACACCACTCTCCGGAGGGCTCGAACCTCCAAACTTTTGGTTAACAGCCGAACGCGCTAGGCAATTGCGTCACGGAGATAGTCGTGTTCCACTCTCACCACCGTCAGAACATTTCTCCATAGCTGTGAGCACAAAAAAAGAGACACACTGCTCTCGGGAGGGCTCGAACCTCCAACATTTTGGTTAACAGCTGAACACGCTAGCCAATTGCGCCAAGGAGGTAGTCATGCTCTACTTTCACCACAGTCAGAACATTTCTGCAAAGCTATCAGCGCAAATAAAAAAACGACACACTGCTCCCGGGAGGGCTCGAACATCCAAACTTTCGGTTAACAGCCGATCGCGCTAGCCATTAGCGCCACGGAGACAGTCGTGCTCCACTGTCACCACGGTCAGAACATTTCTTCAAAGCTATGAGCGCGAAGAAAAAAAGAGACACACCGCTCTCGGGAGGGCTCGAACCTCCAACGTTTTGCTTAACAGCTGAACACGCTAGCCAATTGCGCCAAGGAGGTAGTCGTGCTCTACTCTCACCACCGTCAGAACATTTCTCCAAAGCTATCACCGCAAAGAAAAAAAGCGACACACTGATCCCGGGAGGGCTCGAACCTTGAACCTTTCAGTTAACAATTGACCGCGCTAGCCAATTTTTCCAAGGAAACAGTCGTGCTCCAATCTCACCACCGTCAGAACATTTCTCCAAAGCTATCAGCGCAAAGAAAAAAAAGAGACACACCGCTCTCCTGAGGGCTCGAACCTCCAATTTTTTGGTTAACAGCCGAACGCGCTAGGCAATTCCGTCACGGAGATAGTCGTGTTCCACTCTCACCACCGTCAGAACATTTCTTCATAGCTGTCAGCGCAAAGAAAAAAGAGACACACTGCTCTCGGGAGGGCTCCAACCTCCAGCCTTTCGGTTAACAGCCGATCGCGCTAGCCAATTGCGTCACGGAGACAGTCATGCTCCACTCTCACCATGGTCAGAACATTTCTCCAAACGTATCAGCGCAAAGAAAAAAAAGCGACACACCACTCTAGGCAGGGCTCGAACCTCCAAACTTTTTGGTTAACAGCCGATCGTGCTAGCCAAATGCGCCACGTAGACAGTCGTGCTCTACTCTCAACACCATCAGAACATTTCTCCATAGCTGTCAGCGCAAAAAAAAAAAGAGACACACCGCTCTCGGGAGGGCTCGAACCTCCAACGTTTTGGTTCACAGCCGAACGCGCTGGCCAATTGCGCCATAGAGATATTCGTGCTCCACTCTCACCACCGTCAGAAACTTTCTACAAAGCTATCAGCGCAAAGAAAAAAAGAGACACACCGCTCTCGGGAGGGCTTGAACCTCCAACCTTTTGGTTAACAGCTGATCGCGCTAGCCGATTGCGCCACGGAGATAGTCGTGCTCCACTCTCACCACCGCCAGAACATTTCTCCAAAGCTATCAGCGCAAAGAATGAAGCAACACACCACTCATGGGAGGGCTCGAACCTCCGACCTTTTGGTTAACAGCTGATCGCGCTATCCTATTGCGCCACGGAGACAGTCGTGCTCATCTCTCACCACGGTCAGAACGTTTCTACAAAGCTATCCGCGCAAAGAAAAAAAGCGACACAGTGCTCCTGGGAGGGCTCGAACCTCCAACCTTTCAGTTAACCGTTGATCGCGCTAGCCAATTCTTCCAAGGAAACAGTCGTGCTCCACTCTCACCACCGTCAGAACATTTCTCCAAAGCTATCAGCGCAAAGAAAAAAAGAGACACACCGCTCTTGGGAGGGCTCGAACCTCCAACCTTTTGGTTACCAGCCGAACGCGCTAGGCAATTCCGTCACGGAGATAGTCGTGTTCCACTCTCACCACCGTCAGAACATTTCTTCATAGCTGTCAGCGCAAAGAAAAAAGAGACACACTGCTCTCGGGAGGGCTCCAACCTCCAGCCTTTCGGTTAACAGCCGATCGCGCTAGCCAATTGCGTCATGGAGACAGTCATGCTTGACTCTCACTATGGTCAGAACATTTCTCCAAAGCTATCAGCGTGAAGAAAAAAAAGAGACACACCGCTCTTGGGAGGGCTCGAACCTCCAACGTTTTGGTTAACAGCCGAACGTGCTAGCCGATTGCGCCACGGAGATATTCGTGCTCAACACTCACCACCATCAAACATATCTCCAAATCTATCAGCGCAAACAAAAAAAGCGACACACCGCTCATGGGAGGGCTCGAACCTCCAACGTTTTGGTTCACAGCCGAACGCGCTGGCCAATTGCGCCATAGAGATATTCGTGCTCCACTCTCACCACCGTCAGAAACTTTCTACAAAGCTATCAGCGCAAAGAAAAAAAGAGACACACCGCTCTCGGGAGGGCTTGAACCTCCAACCTTTTGGTTAACAGCTGATCGCGCTAGCCGATTGCGCCACGGAGATAGTCGTGCTCCACTCTCACCACCGCCAGAACATTTCTCCAAAGCTATCAGCGCAAAGAATGAAGCAACACACCACTCATGGGAGGGCTCGAACCTCCGACCTTTTGGTTAACAGCTGATCGCGCTATCCAATTGCGCCACGGAGACAGTCGTGCTCATCTCTCACCACGGTCAGAACGTTTCTACAAAGCTATCAGCGCAAAGAAAAAAAGCGACACAGTGCTCCTGGGAGGGCTCGAACCTCCAACCTTTCAGTTAACCGTTGATCGCGCTAACCAATTCTTCCAAGGAAACAGTCGTGCTCCACTTTCACCACCGTCAAAACATTTCTCCAAAGCTATCAGCGCAAAGAAAAAAAGAGACACACCGCTCTCCTGAGGGCTCGAACCTCCAAACTTTTGGTTAACAGCCGAACGCGCTAGGCAATTGCGCCACGTAGACAGTCGTGCTCTACTCTCACCACCGTCAGAACATTTCTTCATAGCTGTCAGCGCAAAAAAAAAAGAGACACACCGCTTTCGGGAGGGCTCGAACCTCCAACCTTTTGGTTAACAGCTTAACGCGCTAGCCAATTGCGTCACGGAGATAGTCGTGTTCAACTCTCACCACCCTCAGAACATTTCTCCAAAGCTATCAGCGCAAAGAAAAAAAGAGACACACCACTCTTGGGAGGGCTCGAACCTCCAACATTTTGGTTACCAGCCGATCGTGCTAGCCAATTGCGCCACGGAGATAGTCGTGCTCCACCCTCACCACAGTCAGAATATTTCTCCAAAGCTATCAGCGCGAAGAAAAAAAGCAACACACCACTCATGGGAGGGCTCGAATCTCCAACTTTTTGTTTAACAGCTGATCGCGCCAGCCAATTGCGCCACGGAGCCATTCGTGCTCATCTCTCATCACGGTCAGAACATTTCTACAAAGCTATCAGCGCAAAGAAGAAAAGAGACACAACGCTCTCGGGAGGGCCCGAACCTCCAAGCTTTTGGTTAACAGCTGAACGTGCTAGCCATTTGCGCCCCGGAGATAGTCGTGTTCCACTCTCACCACCCTCAGAACATTTCTCCAAAGCTATCAGCGCAAAGAAAAAAAGAGACACGCCGCTCTCGGGAGGGCTCGAACCTATAACCTTTTGGTTAACAGCTGAACGCGCTAGCCAATTGCGCCAAAGAGATAGTCGTGCTCTACTCTCACCACCGTCAGAACATTTCTCCAAAGCTATCAGCACAAAGAAAAAAAGCGACACAATGCTCCCGTGACGGCTCGAACCTCCAACCTTTCAGTTAAGCGCTGATCGCGCTAGCCAATTCTGCCACAAAAACAGTCGTGCTCCTTTGTCACCACCGTCAGAACATTTCTCCAAAGCTATCAGCGCAAAGAAAAAAAGAGACACACCGCTCTCCGGAAGGCTCGAACCTCTAAAATTTTGGTTAACAGCCGAATGCGCTAGCCACTTGCGTCACGAAGATAGTCGTGTTCCATTCTCACCACCGTCAGAACATTTCTCCATAGCTGTCAGCGCAAAGAACAAAGAGACACACTGCTCTCGGTAGGGCTCGAACGTCCAACCCTTTGGTTAACAGCTGAACGCGCGAGCCAATTGCGCCAAGGAGGTAGTCGTGCTCTACTCTCACCACCGCCAGAACATTTCTCCAAAGCTATCAGCGCAAAGAAAAAAAGCGACACACTGCTCCCGGGAGGGCTCGAACCTCCAACCTTTCAGTTAACAGTTGATCGCGCTAGCCAATTCTGCCATGCATACAGTCGTGCTCCACTCTCACCACCGTCAGAACATTTCTCCAAAGCTATCAGCGCGAAAAAAGAACGACACACCGTTCCCGGCAGGGCTCGAACCTTCAACCTTTCGGTTCAACGCCGATCGCGCTAGCCAATTGCGCCAAGGAGGTAGTCGTGCTCTACTCTCACCACCGTCAGAACATTTCTCCAAAGCTATCACCGCAAAGAAAAAAAGCGACACACTGATCCCGGGAGGGCTCGAACCTTGAACCTTTCAGTTAACAATTGACCGCGCTAGCCAATTTTTCCAAGGAAACAGTCGTGCTCCAATCTCACCACCGTCAGAACATTTCTCCAAAGCTATCAGCGCAAAGAAAAAAAAGAGACACACCGCTCTCCTGAGGGCTCGAACCTCCAAACTTTTTGGTTAACAGCCGATCGTGCTAGCCAAATGCGCCACGTAGACAGTCGTGCTCTACTCTCAACACCATCAGAACATTTCTCCATAGCTGTCAGCGCAAAGAAAAAAGAGACACACCGCTCTCGGGAGGGCTCGAACCTCCAACGTTTTGGTTCACAGCCGAACGCGCTGGCCAATTGCGCCATAGAGATATTCGTGCTCCACTCTCACCACCGTCAGAAACTTTCTACAAAGCTATCAGCGCAAAGAAAAAAAGAGACACACCGCTCTCGGGAGGGCTTGAACCTCCAACCTTTTGGTTAACAGCTGATCGCGCTAGCCGATTGCGCCACGGAGATAGTCGTGCTCCACTCTCACCACCGCCAGAACATTTCTCCAAAGCTATCAGCGCAAAGAATGAAGCAACACACCACTCATGGGAGGGCTCGAACCTCCGACCTTTTGGTTAACAGCTGATCGCGCTATCCTATTGCGCCACGGAGACAGTCGTGCTCATCTCTCACCACGGTCAGAACGTTTCTACAAAGCTATCCGCGCAAAGAAAAAAAGCGACACAGTGCTCCTGGGAGGGCTCGAACCTCCAACCTTTCAGTTAACCGTTGATCGCGCTAGCCAATTCTTCCAAGGAAACAGTCGTGCTCCACTCTCACCACCGTCAGAACATTTCTCCAAAGCTATCAGCGCAAAGAAAAAAAGAGACACACCGCTCTTGGGAGGGCTCGAACCTCCAACCTTTTGGTTACCAGCCGAACGCGCTAGGCAATTCCGTCACGGAGATAGTCGTGTTCCACTCTCACCACCGTCAGAACATTTCTTCATAGTTGTCAGCGCAAAGAAAAAAGAGACACACTGCTCTCGGGAGGGCTCCAACCTCCAGCCTTTCGGTTAACAGCCGATCGCGCTAGCCAATTGCGTCATGGAGACAGTCATGCTTGACTCTCACTATGGTCAGAACATTTCTCCAAAGCTATCAGCGTGAAGAAAAAAAAGAGACACACCGCTCTTGGGAGGGCTCGAACCTCCAACGTTTTGGTTAACAGCCGAACGTGCTAGCCGATTGCGCCACGGAGATATTCGTGCTCAACACTCACCACCATCAAACATATCTCCAAATCTATCAGCGCAAACAAAAAAAGCGACACACCGCTCATGGGAGGGCTCGAACCTCCAACGTTTTGGTTCACAGCCGAACGCGCTGGCCAATTGCGCCATAGAGATATTCGTGCTCCACTCTCACCACCGTCAGAAACTTTCTACAAAGCTATCAGCGCAAAGAAAAAAAGAGACACACCGCTCTCGGGAGGGCTTGAACCTCCAACCTTTTGGTTAACAGCTGATCGCGCTAGCCGATTGCGCCACGGAGATAGTCGTGCTCCACTCTCACCACCGCCAGAACATTTCTCCAAAGCTATCAGCGCAAAGAATGAAGCAACACACCACTCATGGGAGGGCTCGAACCTCCGACCTTTTGGTTAACAGCTGATCGCGCTATCCAATTGCGCCACGGAGACAGTCGTGCTCATCTCTCACCACGGTCAGAACGTTTCTACAAAGCTATCAGCGCAAAGAAAAAAAGCGACACAGTGCTCCTGGGAGGGCTCGAACCTCCAACCTTTCAGTTAACCGTTGATCGCGCTAGCCAATTCTTCCAAGGAAACAGTCGTTCTCCACTCTCACCACCGTCAGAACATTTCTCCAAAGCTATCAGCGCAAAGAAAAAAAGAGACACACCGCTCTCCTGAGGGCTCGAACCTCCAAACTTTTGGTTAACAGCCGAACGCGCTAGGCAATTGCGCCACGTAGACAGTCGTGCTCTACTCTCACCACCGTCAGAACATTTCTTCATAGCTGTCAGCGCAAAGAAAAAAGAGACACACCGCTTTCGGGAGGGCTCGAACCTCCAACCTTTTGGTTAACAGCTTAACGCGCTAGCCAATTGCGTCACGGAGATAGTCGTGTTCAACTCTCACCACCCTCAGAACATTTCTCCAAAGCTATCAGCGCAAAGAAAAAAAGAGACACACCACTCTTGGGAGGGCTCGAACCTCCAACATTTTGGTTACCAGCCGATCGTGCTAGCCAATTGCGCCACGGAGATAGTCGTGCTCCACCCTCACCACAGTCAGAATATTTCTCCAAAGCTATCAGCGCGAAGAAAAAAAGCAACACACCACTCATGGGAGGGCTCGAATCTCCAACTTTTTGTTTAACAGCTGATCGCGCCAGCCAATTGCGCCACGGAGCCATTCGTGCTCATCTCTCATCACGGTCAGAACATTTCTACAAAGCTATCAGCGCAAAGAAGAAAAGAGACACAACGCTCTCGGGAGGGCCCGAACCTCCAAGCTTTTGGTTAACAGCTGAACGTGCTAGCCATTTGCGCCCCGGAGATAGTCGTGTTCCACTCTCACCACCCTCAGAACATTTCTCCAAAGCTATCAGCGCAAAGAAAAAAAGAGACACGCCGCTCTCGGGAGGGCTCGAACCTATAACCTTTTGTTTAACAGCAGAACGCGCTAGCCAATTGCGCCAAAGAGATAGTCGTGCTCTACTCTCACCACCGTCAGAACATTTCTCCAAAGCTATCAGCACAAAGAAAAAAAGCGACACAATGCTCCCGTGACGGCTCGAACCTCCAACCTTTCAGTTAAGCGCTGATCGCGCTAGCCAATTCTGCCACAAAAACAGTCGTGCTCCTTTGTCACCACCGTCAGAACATTTCTCCAAAGCTATCAGCGCAAAGAAAAAAAGAGACACACCGCTCTCCGGAAGGCTCGAACCTCTAAAATTTTGGTTAACAGCCGAATGCGCTAGCCACTTGCGTCACGAAGATAGTCGTGTTCCATTCTCACCACCGTCAGAACATTTCTCCATAGCTGTCAGCGCAAAGAACAAAGAGACACACTGCTCTCGGTAGGGCTCGAACGTCCAACCCTTTGGTTAACAGCTGAACGCGCGAGCCAATTGCGCCAAGGAGGTAGTCGTGCTCTACTCTCACCACCGTCAGAACATTTCTCCAAAGCTATCAGCGCAAAGAAAAAAAGCGACACACTGCTCCCGGGAGGGCTCGAACCTCCAACCTTTCAGTTAACAGTTGATCGCGCTAGCCAATTCTGCCATGCATACAGTCGTGCTCCACTCTCACCACCGTCAGAACATTTCTCCAAAGCTATCAGCGCGAAAAAAGAACGACACACCGTTCCCGGCAGGGCTCGAACCTTCAACCTTTCGGTTCACCGCCGATCGCGCTAGCCAATTGCGTCATGGAGACAGTCATGCTCCACTCTCACTATGGTCAGAACATTTCTCCAAAGGTATCAGCGCAAAGAAAAAAAAGCGACACATCACTCATGGCAGGGCTCGAACCTCCAAACTTTTGGTTAACAGCCGATCGTGCTAGCCAAATGCGCCACGTAGACAGTCGTGCTCTACTCTCACCACCGTCAGAACATTTCTTCATAGCTGTCAGCGCAAAGAAAAAAGAGACGCACCGCTCTCGGGAGGGCTCGAACCTCCAACCTTTTGGTTAACAGCTTAACGCGCTAGCCAATTGCGTCACGGAGATAGTCGTGTTCCACTCTCACCACCCTCAGAACATTTCTCCAAAGCTATCAGCGCAAAGAAAAAAAGAGACACACCGCTCTTGGGAGGGCTCGAAGCTCCAAACTTTTGGTTACCAGCCGATCGCGCTAGCCAATTGCGCCACGGAGATAGTCGTGCTCCACTCTCACCACCGTCAGAACATTTCTCCAAAGCTATCAGCGCAAAGAAAAAAAAGAGACACACCGCTCTCTGGAGGGCTCGAACCTCTAAAATTTTGTTAACAGGCGAACGCGCTAGCCTATTGCGTCACGGAGATAGTCGTGTTTCACTCTCACCACCATCTGAACATTTCTCCATAGCTGTCAACGCAAAGAACAAAGAGACACACTGCTCTCGGGAGGGCTCGAACCTCCAACCCTTTGGATAACAGCTGAACGCGCTAGCCAAATGCGCCAAGAAGGTAGTCGTGCTCTACTCTCACCACCGTCAGAACATTTCTCCAAAGCTATCAGCGCAAAGAAAAAAAGCGACACACTGCTCCCGGGAGGGCTCGAACCTCCAACCTTTCAGTTAACAGTTGATCGCGCTAGCCAATTCTGCCTTGCATACAGTCGTGCTCCACTCTCACCACCGTCAGAACATTTCTCCAAAGCAATCAGTGCGAAAAAAGAACGACACACCGTTCCCGGCAGGGCTCGAACCTTCAACCTTTCGGTTAACCGCCGATCGCGCTAGCCATTTGCGTCACGGAGACAGTCATGCTCCACTCTCACTATGGTCAGAACATTTCTCCAAAGGTATCAGCGCAAAGAAAAAAAGCGACACATCTCTCATGGCAGGGCTCGAACCTCCAAAGTTTTGGTTACCAGCCGATCGCGCTAGCCAATTGCGCCACGGAGATAGTCGTGCTCCACTCTCACCACCGTCAGAACATTTCTACAAAGCTATCAGCGCAAAGAAAAAAAGCGACACACTGCTCCCGGGAGGGCTCGAAGCTCCAATATTTCAGTTAACCGTTGATCGTGCTAGCCAATTCTTCCAAGGAAACAGTCGTGCTCCACTCTCACCACCGTCAGAAAATTTCTCCAAAGCTATCAGCGCAAAGAAAAAAAAGAGACACCACTCTCCGGAGGGCTCGAACCTCCAAACATTTGGTTAACAGCCAAACGCGCTAGGCAATTGCGTCACGGAGATAGTCGTGTTCCACTCTCACCACCGTCAGAACATTTCTCCATAGCTGTGAGCACAAAAAAAGAGACACACTGCTCTCGGGAGGGCTCGAACCTCCAACATTTTGGTTAACAGCTGAACACGCTAGCCAATTGCGCCAAGGAGGTAGTCGTGCTCTACTTTCACCACGGTCAGAACATTTCTGCAAAGCTATCAGCGCAAATAAAAAAAACGACACACTGCTCCCGGGAGGGCTCGAACCTCCAAACTTTCGGTTAACAGCCGATCGCGCTAGCCATTAGCGCCACGGAGACAGTCGTGCTCCACTGTCACCACGGTCAGAACATTTCTTCAAAGCTATGAGCGCGAAGAAAAAAAGAGACACACCGCTCTCGGGAGGGCTCGAACCTCCAACGTTTTGCTTAACAGCTGAACACGCTAGCCAATTGCGCCAAGGAGGTAGTCGTGCTCTACTCTCACCACCGTCAGAACATTTCTCCAAAGCTATCACCGCAAAGAAAAAAAGCGACACACTGATCCCGGGAGGGCTCGAACCTTGAACCTTTCAGTTAACAATTGACCGCGCTAGCCAATTTTTCCAAGGAAACAGTCGTGCTCCAATCTCACCACCGTCAGAACAATTCTCCAAAGCTATCAGCGCAAAGAAAAAAAAAGAGACACACCGCTCTCCTGAGGGCTCGAACCTCCAATTTTTTGGTTAACAGCCGAACGCGCTAGGCAATTCCGTCACGGAGATAGTCGTGTTCCACTCTCACCACCGTCAGAACATTTCTTCATAGCTGTCAGCGCAAAGAAAAAAGAGACACACTGCTCTCGGGAGGGCTCCAACCTCCAGCCTTTCGGTTAACAGCCGATCGCGCTAGCCAATTGCGTCACGGAGACAGTCATGCTTCACTCTCACCATGGTCAGAACATTTCTCCAAAGGTATCAGCGCAAAGAAAGAAAAGCGACACACCACTCTAGGCAGGGCTCGAACCTCCAAACTTTTTGGTTAACAGCCGATCGTGCTAGCCAAATGCGCCACGTAGACAGTCGTGCTCTACTCTCAACACCATCAGAACATTTCTGCATAGCTGTCAGCGCAAAGAAAAAAGAGACACACCGCTCTCGGGAGGGCTCGAACCTCCAACTTTTTGGTTAACTGCTGAACGCGCTAGCCAATTGCGCCAAGGAGATAAACGTGCTCTACTCTCACCACCGTCAGAACATTTCTCCAAAGCTACCAGCGCAAATAAAAAAAACGACACACCGTTCCCGGGAGGGCTCGAACCTCCAACCTTTCGGTTAACAGCCGATCGCGCTAACCAATAGCGCCACGGAGACAGTCGTGCTCCACTGTCACCACGGTCAGAACATTTCTCCAAAGCTATCAGCGTGAAGAAAAAAAAGAGACACACCGCTCTTGGGAGGGCTCGAACCTCCAACGTTTTGGTTAACAGCCGGACGTGCTAGCCGATTGCGCCACGGAGATATTCGTGCTCAACACTCACCACCATCAGAACATATCTCCAAATCTATCAGCGCAAAGAAAAAAAGCGATACACCGCTCATGGGAGGGCTCGAACCTCCAACGTTTTGGTTCACAGCCGAACGCGCTGGCCAATTGCGCCACGGAGACAGTTGTGCTCATCACTCACCACGATCAGAACATTTCTCCAAAGCTATCAGCGCAAAGAAAAAAAGAGACACGCCGCTCTCGGGAGGGCTCGAACCTATAACCTTTTGGTTCACAGCTGAACGCGCTAGCCAATTGCGCCAAGGAGATAGTCGTGCTCTACTCTCACCACAGTCAGAACATTTCTCCAAAGCTACCAGCGCAAATAAAAAAAACGACACACCGTTCCCGCGAGGGCTCGAACCTCCAACCATTCGGTTAACAGCCGATCGCGCTAACCAATAGCGCCACGGAGACAGTCGTGCTCATCACTCACCACGGTCAGAACATTTCTCCAAAGCTATAAGCGCAAATAAAAAAACGACACACCGTTCCCGGGAGGGCTCGAACCTCCAACCTTTCGTTTAACAGCCGATCGCTCTAGCCAATTGCGTCACGGAGACAGTCATGCTCCACTCTCACCATGGTCAGAACATTTCTCCAAAGGTATCAGCGCAAAGAAAAAAAAGCGACACACCACCCTAGGCAGGGCTCGAACCTCCAAACTTTTCGTTAACAGCCGATCGTGCTAGCCAATTGCGCCACGTAGACAGTCGTGCTCTACTCTCACCACCGTCAGAACATTTCTTCATAAGTGTCAGCGCAAAGAAAAAAGAGACACACCGCTTTCGGGAGGGCTCGAACCTCCAACCTTTTGGTTAACTGCTGAACGCGCTAGCCAATTGCGCCAAGGAGACAAACGTGCTCTACTCTCACCACCGTCAGAACATTTCTCCAAAGCTATCAGCGCAAAGAAAAAAAGTGACACACTGCTCCCGGGAGGGCTCTAACCTCCAACCTTTCAGTTAACAGTTGATTGCGCTAGCCAAATCTGCCACGGAAACAGTCGTGCTCCACTCTCACCCCCATCAGAATACTCCTGGAAAGCTATCAGCTCCAAGAAAAAAAAAGACACACCATTCTCCGGAGGGCTCGAACCTCCAACCTTTTGGTTAACGGCCGAACGCGCTAGCCAATTGCGTCACGGAGAAAGTCGTGCTCCACTCTCACCACCCGCAGAACGTTTCTCCAAAGCTATCAGCGCAAAGAAAAAAGAAACACACCGCTCTAGGGAGGGTTCGAACCTCCAACCTTTTGGTTAACAGCCAACCGTGCTAGCCAATTGCGCCACGGAGACAGTCGTGCTCCAATCTCACCACCGTCAGAACATTTATACAAAGCTATCAGCGCAAAGAAAAAAAGAGACACACCGCTCTAGGGAGGGCTAGAACCTCCAACCTTTTGGTTAACAGCCGATCGTGCTAGCCAATCGCGCCACGTAGACAGTCGTGCTCTACTGTCACCACCGTCAGAACATTTCTCCACAGCTGTCAGCGCAAAGAAAAAAGAGACACGCCGCTCTCGGGAGGGCTCGAACCTATAACCTTTTGGTTAACAGCTGAACGCTCTAGCCAATTGCGCCAAGGAGATAGTTGTGCTCTACTCTCCCCACAGTCAGAACATTTCTCCAAAGCTACCAGCGCAAAGAAAAAAAAAGAGACACACCGCTCTCCTGAGGGCTCGAACCTCCAATTTTTCGGTTAACAGCCGATCGCGCTAGCAAATTGCGTCACGGAGGCAGTCATGCTCCACTCTCACCATGGTCAGAACATTTCTCCAAAGGTATCAGCGCAAAGAAAAAAGAGCGACACTTCACTCATGGCAGGGATCGAACCTCCAAACTTTTGGTTAACAGCCGATCGTGCTAGCCAAATGCGCCACGTAGACAGTCGTTGTCTACTCTCACCACCGTCAGAACATTTCTTCATAGCTGTCAGCGCAAAGAAAAAAGAGACACACCGCTTTCGGGAGGGCTCGAACCTCCAACCTTTTGGTTAACAGCTTAACGCGCTAGCCAATTGTGTCACGGAGATAGTCGTGTTCAACTCTCACCACCCTCAGAACATTTCTCCAAAGCTATCAGCGCAAAGAAAAAAAGGGACACACCACTCTTGGGAGGGCTCGAACCACCAACCTTTTGTTTAACAGCTGATCGCGCCAGCCAATTGCGCCACGGAGCCATTCGTGCTCATCTCTCATCACGGTCAGAACACTTCTACAAAGCTATCAGCGCAAAGAAGAAAAGAGACACACCGCTCTCGGGAGGGCCCGAACCTCCAAGCTTTTGGTTAACAGCTGAACGTGCTAGCCATTTGCGCCCCGGAGATAGTCGTGCTCTATTCTCACCACGGTCATAACAGTCCTCAAAGGTATCAGCGCAAAGAAAAAAAGCGACACACCGCTCCCGGGAGAGCTCGAACCTCCAACCTTTTGTTTAACAGCCGATCGCGCTAGCCAATTGCGCAAGGAGACAGTCGTGCTCCACTCTTACCACCGTCAGATTATCCCTCCAAAGCTATCAGCACAAAGAAAAAAAGAGACACACCGCTCTCCGGAGAGCTCAAACCTCCAACCTTTTGGTTAACAGCCGAACGCGCTAGCCAATTGCGTCATGGAGAGAGTCGTGTTCCACTCTCACCACCCTCAGAACGTTTCTCCAAAGCTATCAGCGCAAAGAAAAAAAGAGACACACCGCTCTCGGGAGGGCTCGAACCTCCAAACTTTTGGTAACAGCCGATCGTGCTAGCCAAATGCGCCACGTAGACAGTCGTTCTCGACTCTCACCACCGTCACAACATTTCTCCATAGCTGTCAGCGCAAAGAAAAAAGAGACACACCGCTTTCGGGAGGGCTCGAACCTCCAACCTTTTGGTTAACAACTTAACGCGCTAGCCAATTGCGTCACGGAGATAGTCGTGTTCAACTCTCACCACCCTCAGAACATTTCTCCAAAGCTATCAGCGCAAAGAAAAAAAAAACCACTCTTGGGAGGGCTCGAACCTCCAACCTTTTGGTTACCAGCCGATCGCGCTGGCCAATTGCGCCACGGAGATAGTCGCGCTCCACTCTCACCACCGTCAGAACATTTCTCCAAAGCTATCAGCGCGAAGAAAAAAAGCAACACACCACTCATGGGAGGGCTCGAACCTCCAACCTTTTGTTTAACAGCTGATCGCGCCAGCCAATTGCGCCACGGAGCCATTCGTCCTCATCTCTCATCACGGTCAGAACATTTCTACAAAGCTATCAGCGCAAAGAAAAAAAGCGACACACTGCTCCCGGGACGGCTCGAAGCTCCAATCTTTCAGTTAACCGTTGATCGCGCTAGCCAATTCTTCCAAGGAAACAGTCGTGCTCCACTCTCACCACCGTCAGAACATTTCTCCAAAGCTATCAGCGCAAAGAAAAAAAAGAGACACCACTCTCCGGAGGGCTCGAACCTCCAAACTTTTGGTTAACAGCCGAACGCGCTAGGCAATTGCGTCACGGAGATAGTCGTGTTCCACTCTCACCACCGTCAGAACATTTCTCCATAGCTGTGAGCACAAAAAAAGAGACACCCTGCTCTCGGGAGGGCTCGAACCTCCAACATTTTGGTTAACAGCTGAACACGCTAGCCAATTGCGCCAAGGAGGTAGTCGTGGTCTACTTTCACCACGGTCAGAACATTTCTGCAAAGCTATCAGCGCAAATAAAAAACGACACACTGCTCCCGGGAGGGCTCGAACCTCCAAACTTTCGGTTAACAGCCGATCGCGCTAGCCATTAGCGCCACGGAGACAGTCGTGCTCCACTGTCACCACGGTCAGAACATTTCTTCAAAGCTATGAGCGCGAAGAAAAAAAGAGACACACCGCTCTCGGGAGGGCTCGAACCTCCAACGTTTTGCTTAACAGCTGAACACGCTAGCCAATTGCGCCAAGGAGGTAGTCGTGCTCTACTCTCACCACCGTCAGAACATTCCTCCAAAGCTATCACCGCAAAGAAAAAAAGCGACACACTGATCCCGGGAGGGCTCGAACCTTGAACCTTTCAGTTAACAATTGACCGCGCTAGCCAATTTTTCCAAGGAAACAGTCGTGCTCCAATCTCACCACCGTCAGAACATTTCTCCAAAGCTATCAGCGCAAAGAAAAAAAAAGAGACACACCGCTCTCCTGAGGGCTCGAACCTCCAATTTTTTGGTTAACAGCCGAACGCGCTAGGCAATTCCGTCACGGAGATAGTCGTGTTCCACTCTCACCACCGTCAGAACATTTCTTCATAGCTGTCAGCGCAAAGAAAAAAGAGACACACTGCTCTCGGGAGGGCTCCAACCTCCAGCCTTTCGGTTAACAGCCGATCGCGCTAGCCAATTGCGTCACGGAGACAGTCATGCTTCACTCTCACCATGGTCAGAACATTTCTCCAAAGGTATCAGCGCAAAGAAAGAAAAGCGACACACCACTCTAGGCAGGGCTCGAACCTCCAAACTTTTTGGTTAACAGCCGATCGTGCTAGCCAAATGCGCCACGTAGACAGTCGTGCTCTACTCTCAACACCATCAGAACATTTCTCCATAGCTGTCAGCGCAAAGAAAAAAGAGACACACCGCTCTCGGGAGGGCTCGAACCTCCAAATTTTTGGTTAACTGCTGAACGCGCTAGCCAATTGCGCCAAGGAGATAAACGTGCTCTACTCTCACCACCGTCAGAACATTTCTCCAAAGCTACCAGCGCAAATAAAAAAAACGACACACCGTTCCCGGGAGGGCTCGAACCTCCAACCTTTCGGTTAACAGCCGATCGCGCTAACCAATAGCGCCACGGAGAGAGTCGTGCTCCACTGTCACCACGGTCAGAACATTTCTCCAAAGCTATCAGCGTGAAGAAAAAAAAGAGACACACCGCTCTTGGGAGGGCTCGAACCTCCAACGTTTTGGTTAACAGCCGGACGTGCTAGCCGATTGCGCCACGGAGATATTCGTGCTCAACACTCACCACCATCAGAACATATCTCCAAATCTATCAGCGCAAAGAAAAAAAGCGATACACCGCTCATGGGAGGGCTCGAACCTCCAACGTTTTGGTTCACAGCCGAACGCGCTGGCCAATTGCGCCACGGAGACAGTTGTGCTCATCACTCACCACGATCAGAACATTTCTCCAAAGCTATCAGCGCAAAGAAAAAAAGAGACACGCCGCTCTCGGGAGGGCTCGAACCTATAACCTTTTGGTTCACAGCTGAACGCGCTAGCCAATTGCGCCAAGGAGATAGTCGTGCTCTACTCTCACCACAGTCAGAACATTTCTCCAAAGCTACCAGCGCAAATAAAAAAAACGACACACCGTTCCCGCGAGGGCTCGAACCTCCAACTATTCGGTTAACAGCCGATCGCGCTAACCAATAGCGCCACGGAGACAGTCGTGCTCATCACTCACCACGGTCAGAACATTTCTCCAAAGCTATAAGCGCAAATAAAAAAACGACACACCGTTCCCGGGAGGGCTCGAACCTCCAACCTTTCGTTTAACAGCCGATCGCTCTAGCCAATTGCGTCACGGAGACAGTCATGCTCCACTCTCACCATGGTCAGAACATTTCTCCAAAGGTATCAGCGCAAAGAAAAAAAAGCGACACACCACTCTAGGCAGGGCTCGAACCTCCAAACTTTTCGTTAACAGCCGATCGTGCTAGCCAATTGCGCCACGTAGACAGTCGTGCTCTACTCTCACCACCGTCAGAACATTTCTTCATAGCTGTCAGCGCAAAGAAAAAAGAGACACACCGCTTTCGGGAGGGCTCGAACCTCCAACCTTTTGGTTAACTGCTGAACGCGCTAGCCAATTGCGCCAAGGAGACAAACGTGCTCTACTCTCACCACCGTCAGAACATTTCTCCAAAGCTATCAGCGCAAAGAAAAAAAGTGACACACTGCTCCCGGGAGGGCTCTAACCTCCAACCTTTCAGTTAACAGTTGATTGCGCTAGCCAAATCTGCCACGGAAACAGTCGTGCTCCACTCTCACCCCCATCAGAATACTCCTCGAAAGCTATCAGCGCCAAGAAAAAAAAAGACACACCATTCTCCGGAGGGCTCGAACCTCCAACCTTTTGGTTAACGGCCGAACGCGCTAGCCAATTGCGTCACGGAGAAAGTCGTGCTCCACTCTCACCACCCGCAGAACGTTTCTCCAAAGCTATCAGCGCAAAGAAAAAAGAAACACACCGCTCTAGGGAGGGTTCGAACCTCCAACCTTTTGGTTAACAGCCAACCGTGCTAGCCAATTGCGCCACGGAGACAGTCGTGCTCCAATCTCACCACCGTCAGAACATTTATACAAAGCTATCAGCGCAAAGAAAAAAAGAGACACACAGCTCTAGGGAGGGCTAGAACCTCCAACCTTTTGGTTAACAGCCGATCGTGCTAGCCAATCGCGCCACGTAGACAGTCGTGCTCTACTGTCACCACCGTCAGAACATTTCTCCACAGCTGTCAGCGCAAAGAAAAAAGAGACACGCCGCTCTCGGGAGGGCTCGAACCTATAACCTTTTGGTTAACAGCTGAACGCTCTAGCCAATTGCGCCAAGGAGATAGTTGTGCTCTACTCTCCCCACAGTCAGAACATTTCTCCAAAGCTTCCAGCGCAAAGAAAAAAAAGAGACACACCGCTCTCCTGAGGGCTCGAACCTCCAATTTTTCGGTTAACAGCCGATCGCGCTAGCAAATTGCGTCACGGAGGCAGTCATGCTCCACTCTCACCATGGTCAGAACATTTCTCCAAAGGTATCAGCGCAAAGAAAAAAGAGCGACACTTCACTCATGGCAGGGATCGAACCTCCAAACTTTTGGTTAACAGCCGATCGTGCTAGCCAAATGCGCCACGTAGACAGTCGTTGTCTACTCTCACCACCGTCAGAACATTTCTTCATAGCTGTCAGCGCAAAGAAAAAAGAGACACACCGCTTTCGGGAGGGCTCGAACCTCCAACCTTTTGGTTAACAGCTTAACGCGCTAGCCAATTGTGTCACGGAGATAGTCGTGTTCAACTCTCACCACCCTCAGAACATTTCTCCAAAGCTATCAGCGCAAAGAAAAAAAGGGACACACCACTCTTGGGAGGGCTCGAACCACCAACCTTTTGTTTAACAGCTGATCGCGCCAGCCAATTGCGCCACGGAGCCATTCGTGCTCATCTCTCATCACGGTCAGAACACTTCTACAAAGCTATCAGCGCAAAGAAGAAAAGAGACACACCGCTCTCGGGAGGGCCCGAACCTCCAAGCTTTTGGTTAACAGCTGAACGTGCTAGCCATTTGCGCCCCGGAGATAGTCGTGCTCTATTCTCACCACGGTCATAACAGTCCTCAAAGGTATCAGCGCAAAGAAAAAAAGCGACACACCGCTCCCGGGAGAGCTCGAACCTCCAACCTTTTGTTTAACAGCCGATCGCGCTAGCCAATTGCGCAAGGAGACAGTCGTGCTCCACTCTTACCAACGTCAGATTATCCCTCCAAAGCTATCAGCACAAAGAAAAAAAGAGACACACCGCTCTCCGGAGGGCTCAAACCTCCAACCTTTTGGTTAACAGCCGAACGCGCTAGCCAATTGCGTCATGGAGAGAGTCGTGTTCCACTCTCACCACCCTCAGAACGTTTCTCCAAAGCTATCAGCGCAAAGAAAAAAAGAGACACACCGCTCTCGGGAGGGCTCGAACCTCCAAACTTTTGGTAACAGCCGATCGTGCTAGCCAAATGCGCCACGTAGACAGTCGTTCTCGACTCTCACCACCGTCACAACATTTCTCCATAGCTGTCAGCGCAAAGAAAAAAGAGACACACCGCTTTCGGGAGGGCTCGAACCTCCAACCTTTTGGTTAACAACTTAACGCGCTAGCCAATTGCGTCACGGAGATAGTCGTGTTCAACTCTCACCACCCTCAGAACATTTCTCCAAAGCTATCAGCGCAAAGAAAAAAAAAACCACTCTTGGGAGGGCTCGAACCTCCAACCTTTTGGTTACCAGCCGATCGCGCTGGCCAATTGCGCCACGGAGATAGTCGCGCTCCACTCTCACCACCGTCAGAACATTTCTCCAAAGCTATCAGCGCGAAGAAAAAAAGCAACACACCACTCATGGGAGGGCTCGAACCTCCAACCTTTTGTTTAACAGCTGATCGCGCCAGCCAATTGCGCCACGGAGCCATTCGTCCTCATCTCTCATCACGGTCAGAACATTTCTACAAAGCTATCAGCGCAAAGAAAAAAAGCGACACACTGCTCCCGGGACGGCTCGAAGCTCCAATCTTTCAGTTAACCGTTGATCGCGCTAGCCAATTCTTCCAAGGAAACAGTCGTGCTCCACTCTCACCACCGTCAGAACATTTCTCCAAAGCTATCAGCGCAAAGAAAAAAAAGAGACACCACTCTCCGGAGGGCTCGAACCTCCAAACTTTTGGTTAACAGCCGAACGCGCTAGGCAATTGCGTCACGGAGATAGTCGTGTTCCACTCTCACCACCGTCAGAACATTTCTCCATAGCTGTGAGCACAAAAAAAGAGACACACTGCTCTCGGGAGGGCTCGAACCTCCAACATTTTGGTTAACAGCTGAACACGCTAGCCAATTGCGCCAAGGAGGTAGTCGTGGTCTACTTTCACCACGGTCAGAACATTTCTGCAAAGCTATCAGCGCAAATAAAAAACGACACACTGCTCCCGGGAGGGCTCGAACCTCCAAACTTTCGGTTAACAGCCGATCGCGCTAGCCATTAGCGCCACGGAGACAGTCGTGCTCCACTGTCACCACGGTCAGAACATTTCTTCAAAGCTATGAGCGCGAAGAAAAAAAGAGACACACCGCTCTCGGGAGGGCTCGAACCTCCAACGTTTTGCTTAACAGCTGAACACGCTAGCCAATTGCGCCAAGGAGGTAGTCGTGCTCTACTCTCACCACCGTCAGAACATTCCTCCAAAGCTATCACCGCAAAGAAAAAAAGCGACACACTGATCCCGGGAGGGCTCGAACCTTGAACCTTTCAGTTAACAATTGACCGCGCTAGCCAATTTTTCCAAGGAAACAGTCGTGCTCTACTCTCACCACCGTCAGAACATTTCTTCATAGCTGTCAGCGCAAAGAAAAAAGAGACACACAGCTTTCGGGAGGGCTCGAACCTCCAACCTTTTGGTTAACTGCTGAACGCGCTAGCCAATTGCGCCAAGGAGACAAACGTGCTCTACTCTCACCACCGTCAGAACATTTCTCCAAAGCTATCAGCGCAAAGAAAAAAAGTGACACACTGCTCCCGGGAGGGCTCTAACCTCCAACCTTTCAGTTAACAGTTGATTGCGCTAGCCAAATCTGCCACGGAAACAGTCGTGCTCCACTCTCACCCCCATCAGAATACTCCTCGAAAGCTATCAGCGCCAAGAAAAAAAAAGACACACCATTCTCCGGAGGGCTCGAACCTCCAACCTTTTGGTTAACGGCCGAACGCGCTAGCCAATTGCGTCACGGAGAAAGTCGTGCTCCACTCTCACCACCCGCAGAACGTTTCTCCAAAGCTATCAGCGCAAAGAAAAAAGAAACACACCGCTCTAGGGAGGGTTCGAACCTCCAACCTTTTGGTTAACAGCCAACCGTGCTAGCCAATTGCGCCACGGAGACAGTCGTGCTCCAATCTCACCACCGTCAGAACATTTATACAAAGCTATCAGCGCAAAGAAAAAAAGAGACACACAGCTCTAGGGAGGGCTAGAACCTCCAACCTTTTGGTTAACAGCCGATCGTGCTAGCCAATCGCGCCACGTAGACAGTCGTGCTCTACTGTCACCACCGTCAGAACATTTCTCCACAGCTGTCAGCGCAAAGAAAAAAGAGACACGCCGCTCTCGGGAGGGCTCGAACCTATAACCTTTTGGTTAACAGCTGAACGCTCTAGCCAATTGCGCCAAGGAGATAGTTGTGCTCTACTCTCCCCACAGTCAGAACATTTCTCCAAAGCTTCCAGCGCAAAGAAAAAAAAGAGACACACCGCTCTCCTGAGGGCTCGAACCTCCAATTTTTCGGTTAACAGCCGATCGCGCTAGCAAATTGCGTCACGGAGGCAGTCATGCTCCACTCTCACCATGGTCAGAACATTTCTCCAAAGGTATCAGCGCAAAGAAAAAAGAGCGACACTTCACTCATGGCAGGGATCGAACCTCCAAACTTTTGGTTAACAGCCGATCGTGCTAGCCAAATGCGCCACGTAGACAGTCGTTGTCTACTCTCACCACCGTCAGAACATTTCTTCATAGCTGTCAGCGCAAAGAAAAAAGAGACACACCGCTTTCGGGAGGGCTCGAACCTCCAACCTTTTCGTTAACAGCTTAACGCGCTAGCCAATTGTGTCACGGAGATAGTCGTGTTCAACTCTCACCACCCTCAGAACATTTCTCCAAAGCTATCAGCGCAAAGAAAAAAAGGGACACACCACTCTTGGGAGGGCTCGAACCACCAACCTTTTGTTTAACAGCTGATCGCGCCAGCCAATTGCGCCACGGAGCCATTCGTGCTCATCTCTCATCACGGTCAGAACACTTCTACAAAGCTATCAGCGCAAAGAAGAAAAGAGACACACCGCTCTCGGGAGGGCCCGAACCTCCAAGCTTTTGGTTAACAGCTGAACGTGCTAGCCATTTGCGCCCCGGAGATAGTCGTGCTCTATTCTCACCACGGTCATAACAGTCCTCAAAGGTATCAGCGCAAAGAAAAAAAGCGACACACCGCTCCCGGGAGAGCTCGAACCTCCAACCTTTTGTTTAACAGCCGATCGCGCTAGCCAATTGCGCAAGGAGACAGTCGTGCTCCACTCTTACCACCGTCAGATTATCCCTCCAAAGCTATCAGCACAAAGAAAAAAAGAGACACACCGCTCTCCGGAGGGCTCAAACCTCCAACCTTTTGGTTAACAGCCGAACGCGCTAGCCAATTGCGTCATGGAGAGAGTCGTGTTCCACTCTCACCACCCTCAGAACGTTTCTCCAAAGCTATCAGCGCAAAGAAAAAAAGAGACACACCGCTCTCGGGAGGGCTCGAACCTCCAAACTTTTGGTAACAGCCGATCGTGCTAGCCAAATGCGCCACGTAGACAGTCGTTCTCGACTCTCACCACCGTCACAACATTTCTCCATAGCTGTCAGCGCAAAGAAAAAAGAGACACACCGCTTTCGGGAGGGCTCGAACCTCCAACCTTTTGGTTAACAACTTAACGCGCTAGCCAATTGCGTCACGGAGATAGTCGTGTTCAACTCTCACCACCCTCAGAACATTTCTCCAAAGCTATCAGCGCAAAGAAAAAAAAAACCACTCTTGGGAGGGCTCGAACCTCCAACCTTTTGGTTACCAGCCGATCGCGCTGGCCAATTGCGCCACGGAGATAGTCGCGCTCCACTCTCACCACCGTCAGAACATTTCTCCAAAGCTATCAGCGCGAAGAAAAAAAGCAACACACCACTCATGGGAGGGCTCGAACCTCCAATCTTTTGTTTAACAGCTGATCGCGCCAGCCAATTGCGCCACGGAGCCATTCGTCCTCATCTCTCATCACGGTCAGAACATTTCTACAAAGCTATCAGCGCAAAGAAAAAAAGCGACACACTGCTCCCGGGACGGCTCGAAGCTCCAATCTTTCAGTTAACCGTTGATCGCGCTAGCCAATTCTTCCAAGGAAACAGTCGTGCTCCACTCTCACCACCGTCAGAACATTTCTCCAAAGCTATCAGCGCAAAGAAAAAAAAGAGACACCACTCTCCGGAGGGCTCGAACCTCCAAACTTTTGGTTAACAGCCGAACGCGCTAGGCAATTGCGTCACGGAGATAGTCGTGTTCCACTCTCACCACCGTCAGAACATTTCTCCATAGCTGTGAGCACAAAAAAAGAGACACACTGCTCTCGGGAGGGCTCGAACCTCCAACATTTTGGTTAACAGCTGAACACGCTAGCCAATTGCGCCAAGGAGGTAGTCGTGGTCTACTTTCACCACGGTCAGAACATTTCTGCAAAGCTATCAGCGCAAATAAAAAACGACACACTGCTCCCGGGAGGGCTCGAACCTCCAAACTTTCGGTTAACAGCCGATCGCGCTAGCCATTAGCGCCACGGAGACAGTCGTGCTCCACTGTCACCACGGTCAGAACATTTCTTCAAAGCTATGAGCGCGAAGAAAAAAAGAGACACACCGCTCTCGGGAGGGCTCGAACCTCCAACGTTTTGCTTAACAGCTGAACACGCTAGCCAATTGCGCCAAGGAGGTAGTCGTGCTCTACTCCCACCACCGTCAGAACATTCCTCCAAAGCTATCACCGCAAAGAAAAAAAGCGACACACTGATCCCGGGAGGGCTCGAACCTTGAACCTTTCAGTTAACAATTGACCGCGCTAGCCAATTTTTCCAAGGAAACAGTCGTGCTCCAATCTCACCACCGTCAGAACATTTCTCCAAAGCTATCAGCGCAAAGAAAAAAAAAGAGACACACCGCTCTCCTGAGGGCTCGAACCTCCAATTTTTTGGTTAACAGCCGAACGCGCTAGGCAATTCCGTCACGGAGATAGTCGTGTTCCACTCTCACCACCGTCAGAACATTTCTTCATAGCTGTCAGCGCAAAGAAAAAAGAGACACACTGCTCTCGGGAGGGCTCCAACCTCCAGCCTTTCGGTTAACAGCCGATCGCGCTAGCCAATTGCGTCACGGAGACAGTCATGCTTCACTCTCACCATGGTCAGAACATTTCTCCAAAGGTATCAGCGCAAAGAAAGAAAAGCGACACACCACTCTAGGCAGGGCTCGAACCTCCAAACTTTTTGGTTAACAGCCGATCGTGCTAGCCAAATGCGCCACGTAGACAGTCGTGCTCTACTCTCAACACCATCAGAACATTTCTCCATAGCTGTCAGCGCAAAGAAAAAAGAGACACACCGCTCTCGGGAGGGCTCGAACCTCCAAATTTTTGGTTAACTGCTGAACGCGCTAGCCAATTGCGCCAAGGAGATAAACGTGCTCTACTCTCACCACCGTCAGAACATTTCTCCAAAGCTACCAGCGCAAATAAAAAAAACGACACACCGTTCCCGGGAGGGCTCGAACCTCCAACCTTTCGGTTAACAGCCGATCGCGCTAACCAATAGCGCCACGGAGAGAGTCGTGCTCCACTGTCACCACGGTCAGAACATTTCTCCAAAGCTATCAGCGTGAAGAAAAAAAAGAGACACACCGCTCTTGGGAGGGCTCGAACCTCCAACGTTTTGGTTAACAGCCGGACGTGCTAGCCGATTGCGCCACGGAGATATTCGTGCTCAACACTCACCACCATCAGAACATATCTCCAAATCTATCAGCGCAAAGAAAAAAAGCGATACACCGCTCATGGGAGGGCTCGAACCTCCAACGTTTTGGTTCACAGCCGAACGCGCTGGCCAATTGCGCCACGGAGACAGTTGTGCTCATCACTCACCACGATCAGAACATTTCTCCAAAGCTATCAGCGCAAAGAAAAAAAGAGACACGCCGCTCTCGGGAGGGCTCGAACCTATAACCTTTTGGTTCACAGCTGAACGCGCTAGCCAATTGCGCCAAGGAGATAGTCGTGCTCTACTCTCACCACAGTCAGAACATTTCTCCAAAGCTACCAGCGCAAATAAAAAAAACGACACACCGTTCCCGCGAGGGCTCGAACCTCCAACTATTCGGTTAACAGCCGATCGCGCTAACCAATAGCGCCACGGAGACAGTCGTGCTCATCACTCACCACGGTCAGAACATTTCTCCAAAGCTATAAGCGCAAATAAAAAAACGACACACCGTTCCCGGGAGGGCTCGAACCTCCAACCTTTCGTTTAACAGCCGATCGCTCTAGCCAATTGCGTCACGGAGACAGTCATGCTCCACTCTCACCATGGTCAGAACATTTCTCCAAAGGTATCAGCGCAAAGAAAAAAAAGCGACACACCACTCTAGGCAGGGCTCGAACCTCCAAACTTTTCGTTAACAGCCGATCGTGCTAGCCAATTGCGCCACGTAGACAGTCGTGCTCTACTCTCACCACCGTCAGAACATTTCTTCATAGCTGTCAGCGCAAAGAAAAAAGAGACACACCGCTTTCGGGAGGGCTCGAACCTCCAACCTTTTGGTTAACTGCTGAACGCGCTAGCCAATTGCGCCAAGGAGACAAACGTGCTCTACTCTCACCACCGTCAGAACATTTCTCCAAAGCTATCAGCGCAAAGAAAAAAAAGTGACACACTGCTCCCGGGAGGGCTCTAACCTCCAACCTTTCAGTTAACAGTTGATTGCGCTAGCCAAATCTGCCACGGAAACAGTCGTGCTCCACTCTCACCCCCATCAGAATACTCCTCGAAAGCTATCAGCGCCAAGAAAAAAAAAGACACACCATTCTCCGGAGGGCTCGAACCTCCAACCTTTTGGTTAATGGCCGAACGCGCTAGCCAATTGCGTCACGGAGAAAGTCGTGCTCCACTCTCACCACCCGCAGAACGTTTCTCCAAAGCTATCAGCGCAAAGAAAAAAGAAACACACCGCTCTAGGGAGGGTTCGAACCTCCAACCTTTTGGTTAACAGCCAACCGTGCTAGCCAATTGCGCCACGGAGACAGTCGTGCTCCAATCTCACCACCGTCAGAACATTTATACAAAGCTATCAGCGCAAAGAAAAAAAGAGACACACAGCTCTAGGGAGGGCTAGAACCTCCAACCTTTTGGTTAACAGCCGATCGTGCTAGCCAATCGCGCCACGTAGACAGTCGTGCTCTACTGTCACCACCGTCAGAACATTTCTCCACAGCTGTCAGCGCAAAGAAAAAAGAGACACGCCGCTCTCGGGAGGGCTCGAACCTATAACCTTTTGGTTAACAGCTGAACGCTCTAGCCAATTGCGCCAAGGAGATAGTTGTGCTCTACTCTCCCCACAGTCAGAACATTTCTCCAAAGCTTCCAGCGCAAAGAAAAAAAAGAGACACACCGCTCTCCTGAGGGCTCGAACCTCCAATTTTTCGGTTAACAGCCGATCGCGCTAGCAAATTGCGTCACGGAGGCAGTCATGCTCCACTCTCACCATGGTCAGAACATTTCTCCAAAGGTATCAGCGCAAAGAAAAAAGAGCGACACTTCACTGATGGCAGGGATCGAACCTCCAAACTTTTGGTTAACAGCCGATCGTGCTAGCCAAATGCGCCACGTAGACAGTCGTTGTCTACTCTCACCACCGTCAGAACATTTCTTCATAGCTGTCAGCGCAAAGAAAAAAGAGACACACCGCTTTCGGGAGGGCTCGAACCTCCAACCTTTTGGTTAACAGCTTAACGCGCTAGCCAATTGTGTCACTGAGATAGTCGTGTTCAACTCTCACCACCCTCAGAACATTTCTCCAAAGCTATCAGCGCAAAGAAAAAAAGGGACACACCACTCTTGGGAGGGCTCGAACCACCAACCTTTTGTTTAACAGCTGATCGCGCCAGCCAATTGCGCCACGGAGCCATTCGTGCTCATCTCTCATCACGGTCAGAACACTTCTACAAAGCTATCAGCGCAAAGAAGAAAAGAGACACACCGCTCTCGGGAGGGCCCGAACCTCCAAGCTTTTGGTTAACAGCTGAACGTGCTAGCCATTTGCGCCCCGGAGATAGTCGTGCTCTATTCTCACCACGGTCATAACAGTCCTCAAAGGTATCAGCGCAAAGAAAAAAAGCGACACACCGCTCCCGGGAGAGCTCGAACCTCCAACCTTTTGTTTAACAGCCGATCGCGCTAGCCAATTGCGCAAGGAGACAGTCGTGCTCCACTCTTACCACCGTCAGATTATCCCTCCAATGCTATCAGCACAAAGAAAAAAAGAGACACACCGCTCTCCGGAGGGCTCAAACCTCCAACCTTTTGGTTAACAGCCGAACGCGCTAGCCAATTGCGTCATGGAGAGAGTCGTGTTCCACTCTCACCACCCTCAGAACGTTTCTCCAAAGCTATCAGCGCAAAGAAAAAAAGAGACACACCGCTCTCGGGAGGGCTCGAACCTCCAAACTTTTGGTAACAGCCGATCGTGCTAGCCAAATGCGCCACGTAGACAGTCGTTCTCGACTCTCACCACCGTCACAACATTTCTCCATAGCTGTCAGCGCAAAGAAAAAAGAGACACACCGCTTTCGGGAGGGCTCGAACCTCCAACCTTTTGGTTAACAACTTAACGCGCTAGCCAATTGCGTCACGGAGATAGTCGTGTTCAACTCTCACCACCCTCAGAACATTTCTCCAAAGCTATCAGCGCAAAGAAAAAAAGAGACACACCACTCTTGGGAGGGCTCGAACCTCCAACCTTTTGGTTACCAGCCGATCGCGCTAGCCAATTGCGCCACGGAGATAGTCGCGCTCCACTCTCACCACCGTCAGAACATTTCTCCAAAGCTATCAGCGCGAAGAAAAAAAGCAACACACCACTCATGGGAGGGCTCGAACCTCCAACCTTTTGTTTAACAGCTGATCGCGCCAGCCAATTGCGCCACGGAGCCATTCGTTCTCATCTCTCATCACGGTCAGAACATTTCTACAAAGCTATCAGCGCAAAGAAAAAAAGCGACACACTGCTCCCGGGACGGCTCGAAGCTCCAATCTTTCAGTTAACCGTTGATCGCGCTAGCCAATTCTTCCAAGGAAACAGTCGTGCTCCACTCTCACCACCGTCAGAACATTTCTCCAAAGCTATCAGCGCAAAGAAAAAAAAGAGACACCACTCTCCGGAGAGCTCGAACCTCCAAACTTTTGGTTAACAGCCGAACGCGCTAGGCAATTGCGTCACGGAGATAGTCGTGTTCCACTCTCACCACCATCAGAACATTTCTCCATAGCTGTGAGCACAAAAAAGAGACACACTGCTCTCGGGAGGGCTCGAACCTCCAACATTTTGGTTAACAGCTGAACACGCTAGCCAATTGCGCCAAGGAGGTAGTCGTGCTCTACTTTCACCACGGTCAGAACATTTCTGCAAAGCTATCAGCGCAAATAAAAAAACGACACACTGCTCCCGGGTGGGCTCGAACCTCCAAACTTTCGGTTAACAGCCGATCGCGCTAGCCATTAGCGCCAAGGAGACAGTCGTGCTCCACTGTCACCACGGTCAGAACATTTCTTCAAAACTATGAGCGCGAAGAAAAAAAGAGACACACCGCTCTCGGGAGGGCTCGAACCTCCAACGTTTTGCTTAACAGCTGAACACGCTAGCCAATTGCGCCAAGGAGGTAGTCGTGCTCTACTCTCACCACCGTCAGAACATTTCTCCAAAGCTATCACCGCAAAGAAAAAAAGCGACACACTGATCCCGGGAGGGCTCGAACCTTGAACCTTTCAGTTAACAATTGACCGCGCTAGCCAATTTTTCCAAGGAAACAGTCGTGCTCCAATCTCACCACCGTCAGAACATTTCTCCAAAGCTATCAGCGCAAAGAAAAAAAAGAGACACACCGCTCTCCTGAGGGCTCGAACCTCCAATTTTTTGGTTAACAACCGAACGCGCTAGGCAATTCCTTCACGGAGATAGTCGTGTTCCACTCTCACCACCGTCAGAACATTTCTTCATAGCTGTCAGCGCAAAGAAAAAAGAGACACACTGCTCTCGGGAGGGCTCCAACCTCCAGCCTTTCGGTTA